>NC_064614.1:519935832-520242814 GCF_023898315.1 Schistocerca nitens
GTAGATACAATGGTTTATTTGTTTTTCTTTAATCGACTTTTTATGCTACTCACAAATTCTTACGCTATTTAAGGTTGTAGGGATTTGGTCTTTTCCGAATGTACTTCTGACCAAACAGGGATTCTGGTAGGTGCAGTGCAAGGTTTTTGTTAATCATGTCTGTTTGTTCTTCTGGCGATACTTCCCTAAAAACATTTATCGCTTAACACATTTTTTATCTGTAACTGAGAAGTGAAATACCAACTCTCACAGATTTAGGTTCAAAAATTTGTTGATACAATGTAATATTTTCTTAAAAATTTTCATTCCCTGTTTCACTCCCATTCGTATTGGAATTTCGAACAATGATTCTTAAACGTTGCCTACAGTACGAAATGGACAGCTTCTACAACGTTCAAGTTACTGTGCTTAGCGATTTGATCTGGGCAATGATGAGTCAGTGAATCAGACTGGCCCCATTTCCCTCCCTTAAGGGGATAAATTTCCGAAAACATTAAATACGTATTTTTTCATTCCTACCGGAGAAGTTAAATACCAAAATTAGTAGATTTAGATTTTAAAATGCTTTCACAACGAAATATTTGCGTAAAACGTTTTAACCCTATTTCATCCAATTAGGAGATGAAATTTTTGAAAACAGTGAAATGAGTATTTTTTATTACTGGTAGAGGCCTAATATAAATTTTTATAGATTTTGCTTCAAATATCTTTGCATAATGAAATATTTTCATAAATACTTTCATCCCGTATTTCACAGCCCCAGGTGTTGAATTTCCAAAAACGGTAAAATACGTACTTCTTTATTTCTGAGAGTGAAACCAAATCCAATTTTCATAGGTTTGGCTTTAACAATGCTTTCATAATGAAATATTTTATAAAACAGTTCACCCCTATTTCACCTCCTTAGGGACTGAATTTGATCTATTAAAAAGAAATAAGAAAAACACTACATCACTCGTAAAGAGGTTAAATTTCCAAGAATGCTGAAACACATCTTTCTTTACTTCAGACTGACACACCAAATACCAGTTTTCTTATTTCTAGCTTCAGAACAGCCTTAATAGCGACGTGTATTCAAAAAGTATTTCATCCCCCGTCTCATCCCATTCTTGTGGTGATATTTCCGTAGAATCCTTCTTCCCGTAACACATATTTCTTCATGTCTAACCCAGAAATGAAATACTGATATTCATAGATTTTGGTTTAAATCTTTTTTTAATACAAAATAATTTTTTCCTAAAAATATTCATCACTTATTTCGTCGCTTAGGGGCTGAATTTCGAAAAACAGTGAAACACGTCTTCTTTTATTTCTAACCAAATAGTCAAATATCCATTTTCACAGATGTAGCTTTAAGAATACTTTAGTTTTTTTCATAAAGGTTTATTTAAAGAAAATACTTTCACCCATTGTTTTATCCCCTTAATGGCTGAATATCGAAAAATACTGAAACACGTATTTTCCTTATTTCTGACTAAAAAATCAAATACCAGTTTTCGTAGATCACCTTCAAAATTGTATCAATGGTTACATATATTCAAAAAGCCTTTCATTCATTATTTCAATCCTTATAAGTGGAATTTTGAACAACCCCGCCTTAAACGACGCCTACAGCACAAGAGAAACGCCCTCTCTAAATTTCAAGTTTCTATCTTTAGTGGTTTGGTAATGATGAGTCAATGAACCCGTCTGACAGTGGCTGAAATCTCAAAAATAGTGAAACATGCATTATTTCGCTTCTAACTGAGAAGCCAAATACCAGCTTTCGAAGATTTAGCTTTAAAAATGATATCGCAATGAAATACTTTCATAAAACATTTTAATCCCTATTTTACACCATTAGGGGTTGAATTTCCAAAAATAGAAAAATGCGTATTTTTTAATTTCTAACAGAGAAGCCGAATATGAATTTTCATAGATTTATCTTCAAAACTGTTTGCATAATGAAATACATACTTAAAAACTTACATCCTCTCTTTCACCCGCATAGGAGATGAATTTCCTCCAACAGTGAAACAGATATTTCTTTGTTTCTAACTGAGAACCCAAATTCAAACTTTAAAACATAAAATTTCAAGTTTCTGTCCTTAGCGGTCTAGACTGGATGATTATGAATGAGTAGGTGAGTGAATCAATGAGCCAGGATATGCCCTTTTATACTTTAGAGAAGATAGCAACTATTTTGAGTTTATCTATAGAAACTTCTATTTAGATCTGAAACAGACGACTATTACGAAGCGTTTGAAAGCGGAGCTGACGGTATTCTGCTTAGATGGAAACTACTGACATACTGCGTGCTGCCTCGCTGTTATGCGGGCGGATGCTGCGGCCGCCGCCGGTGTGGCCCACCTACCTGCTTGGAGACGTAATTGCAGGCCGAGGCTGCGCCGTGGGAACGTGTGTGATTCACTGCCGCATTTAATCCGGTCGCCTCTTAATTAATCCGGGCGGAGCAGTGGCAACAGTAATCCCACCGTAATAGCTGAGAATGAAAGCACAAATAGCGGAGCGTTCTGTTCGCTGAGTCGCCAGCGTTCGCCGCCTGATTATCTTATTACGATTACAGCTGGATTTTGTGTTGTTTGGAATCCGTACAGAATGACTCTCTGTTCAGCTTTGTAGTATCAAGAGGCGCCGCTATCAGCTGCTGTAGAGTTTATCTCACGGACTGGGTTAAAGCTGTACCTTAAGGAAATCAAACACTCTAACACTTCTCATCCACAACGTAATGTTCCTCGAAAGATTAACCCTCGAAGTCAAAGGTATATTAATGCTGCCATCTGAAACGACCTACCAAATACAAGGGCTTAAAACGCTCAACATTTGAGTGATGGGGAATGGAGCGTTGAGGATTACTGTAAAATAATGTGCTTAACATCAGATTGTGCCGTGTGTAACGTTCCCTCGCATTTTCACAGTTTATTTGTACCATATACGCCGCTCTGGGCAAGTTGTATATATCGTAATTATTGAACAAAAATATTACTTAATGTGGTATTAATTATTCTCCTTATATTTTTATTGTAATATTTCTCTGTATTTAGGATAGGAATTTTTCTGTATTTATTTTGTGAATGTAAAATGTGTCAGTATTTGCTGTATCAGAGATATCGCATTTTGCCAGAAATCAATTTACAAAGAAATGTTAATAGTCGGGAAATGCTATATAAGGACTAAACATTATGTATTCTTTGGTCTTGTCTGATGAGACGCGATTGAGGTTGGACGCTGTGAAGAAGCTTTTAACGAACGTGTAGAAGTCTTTTGTCTCCGTCTGGACTTAGCCGCCATTAGACGATGTGTTACGAATTAATGTGAGTTGAATTGTTGTTTGAGCTAAATATATCAGTATTTATCAAAAGTGTGAATTATTTATGTAAATTAGCTTGCCCACGTCATCTATAAAATTTCTTTAAGAATTTTTCAGCATTTTTTAGCGGTGTTGCTGGGCTATGCCGCGATCAACAATCGCAGATCTGAAGAGGCGGCACATTTAAAAAATTATCAAACCCGTAAATCGGGAACAGATGCATAAAAATCAATCGTGAATTAAGAAATTGTTCTTTTTTTTCAGTGATCCTGTGGCTGATAAAATTTGAATTAATTATACGTTTGTGCATTCGTAGGCGGATAGTTAATGTTAGTTAACACTGAAATTTAAACAGTTTGGTTCTTTAAAATAACTCAAATGCATAGTGAAGTAGGTTTGATCAGTGATAAATGTCGGCTTGGCAATAATTACAACATTTTCTGCTGATAGAGATAATCTTGTGTTCTATGGCTATTGCCGGGATAAAATTCAGTAAAAATATTTAACAAAAAACCCACTGCATCAGGAAAGTGTATGCCAAGGCCGAATGATCTAAAGGACTCAATTCTCAACTAAATATTATTATCCAGTTAATATGAGTGCACGTAATATTTTTCTTTAAATGTACGTAATTCTTAAGAAAGTAAAATTTTTTATTACCACACGAAAATAAGAGAACGGTTCTACAACAAAGTTCGCACGAAAGAAAATTAACTTAAAAGCAAAAAGATAAAATTTATTATTCATCATTCTTTAACGAATTCGACATTACGGCGATTTCGTTACAATTGGCGCCCAACGTGGGGCTCGAATATGCAGTGGCCACTAAATACCCGTGAGATAACTAGGGAATTAATATAGTCGAACTTTGTTGGAGAACATTTAATAATTTTTCTATGTATTGTATGTATTTCATAACCAATATTGTGTGGTAATACCTGTGTATGATTTTTTGCATGAGAACACTATGTATCCAGAGGCAAGCTGAAGAAGAGAGCTCATTATTTCGAAAAATTAATTACATACCACAATATCAGGGGGCAGCTGCACCCAAGATAGATCACCAAAAGGTAAAGCTACAGTGTAGTTGTCCTGTGGGTAGTAAAGTAGCCTCAGTGCAGTGTTCTCGGATCATTAGTGGTGTGCTTGTTGTTAGTACTTTGTTTTAAAATAACAGGACATTTAGGTAGTTAGTCATTGTAGTATATAGTAAGTGTGTATTAGTTAATGTCCATTTCTTGTGTGATTATGTCAGTGAAACCTGAGTGTTAGGATATTTAGTTCAGATTTTATTTCTTGTGTTTACTATGGTTAGACTGCGTAGTCAGAAAGATATCAATATGGATAATGAGCAACAGTCAGTAAGTAGTGATACCGAGTTGGAAAGTGGGACACAAAGTAATGTTAGTGACGTAGTTCAGGAAGTACTATGTGAAAATCTGGGGGCAGAAGGGCAAGAAATGTTGCCACTGCCACCCAGTGATTCAGTTGAGAGCGGAAATTCTGTGCAATCAGCAAGCACTGGACACGGACCAGAGAGTGGTGTGATGTCAGAAGTGCAATCATTAAGAGTTATGTTCGAGCGTATGCTCAATTTCCAAGTTGAATTTGCAAGTAAACAAGCAGAGCGCGATAAAGAACGTGATGCCAAAGAAGCAGAGCGCGATAGAGAACGTGAAGCTAAACAAGCAGAGCGTGACCGACGCCTGCATGAGAGGGACTTACAGTTGATGCAAACTTTAGAAGTTATGCAAAGTGAGATTGTTAGTTTGAAACAAAAATATGAAACCATACCCAAAACGGTGCAAGAATTAAGCGAAAGAGTAGACAGTATTCAAGTGGCTAATGCCAATATCGTAGAGATGATCAGTGTTTTGACTAATAGGGTCGAACAACTAGAACTTGACACAACTCAAGTAATTGAGGACAAAGTGACCGAACAAGTGCACAAAGTAGAACGTGAAGTCATAAAAGAAATAGATCAGAAAGTGCACGCCGCAATTGAGGCCAGAGAGGTGGACTCAAAAGCGGATGTGCAGAATCTAAAAAAGATTGTGCAAAGAGACATTCCGCTGTGGCAGCGGAGTGTGGACCGCCGTCTTGCCGAGGTGGAGCTTGGCTTGCGGCAGGACGAGGCACAGGCATATGTCACGCCAACCAGGTCCAACAATGATAGGCATATAAATACTGCAGTAAAAAATTGCGACTGCGAGACAGAACAGGCAACCAATGTAAGCGGAACAAATAAATGTCATTCCAAAGTAGTGATTGAAGAAAGTCTGATTAGGAACCGACAGTTTCAGATCTTTACAACGGAGAGGAAGTCTGTTCACCCTGTAGTGTTTATCAAGGGATTTAGAAACATTTTGCCTAGCGTTTGGAGTCATACCCAGAAAATACAGTTTGTTATGTCATACATACAAGGAGATGCTGCATTATGGGCAACCGAAGCAGCTGACAGTTGTGATACATATGAGCAATTCGAAAAGGCATTCTTGGCCAAATATTGGTCAACATGTATTCAAGAGAGATTACGGAAGGAGGTATATAATCCAGAGCCGTATTCTCCACGACTAGGCAATTTGCGAAAATATTTTGAGAAGTACATTAACAAGACCCGTTACTGGGACGAACAGATTTCATCCCGGGATTTGATCAGACTTTTGAAATCACACTTGCCGATACATGTAAAGGAAAAGCTTATACACGTGCCTGAAAATGATATGGAACATTTCTTGTCTGTTCTGGACTCAATTGACCTGATTCAGGAGGACGTTAAGGCAGCCTCTGAACAGGCTAGAAATAACGGAAACGGTTATAGAAATGGTAGAAATAACACGCCTCCACCAAGTAATGGAAACGGCGGAGGTAATAATAGGAGACAAGAGTATGCACAAAACGGAAATAGGGGTAGAGACCGGAACGGCAATAGTCCGCCGGTGAATAATGACCGAAAGAGGAGGTTCGATGACCGGTATGAAACAGGCCCACCAAGCAATCATAGATGGAAAAATGCCAGGGGGCCGTACAACACTAATACTTATAATGATGCAAACCGAACTTGGCCACAGAACCAGAGGCCCAGTCCGGACCGGCAAAACAGTGATAGATATGACAATAACCGACCGCCACCACAAAATGCGCCAATTGCGCAACCGTGGCGGCCGACGCAACACAACGTGCACATAGTGGAGGTCAGTGACACAGAGCAGCCACGCCCATCCACTAGCAATAATTCAACAAACTAGATGCAGCCGAGATACGCTCTCCATCGTCGGCTGAGGTTTGGAGTGAGAGCAGCCCGACACAGAACAAAACACCGAACAAAATCTGTATCCTTAGGTATAATGACGGGGTACAGGTGGGAGACGAACTAATAACTGAACCATCCACGTGCATAAAGGAACACAAAGACAAAGTACAAGCGATAATAGAGATCAAAATTAATAATATTGATGTGCAAGCAGTCATAGATACAGGTGCTACTGTCAGTGTTATGAGTATGGACTTACTCAAGGTACTGGGGAAGGAAAGGCGTATGCTGACTTTTCCCGTGAATAATTGTAAAGTCACTGGAGCCATAAGTGCACAGCGACAAATAATTAAACTCCAAGTGCGGGTAGAGATGTATATAGGGGAAGAAGCCATAGCGAGCTCATTCCTGGTAGTAAAGGGTTTAAAGGTAGCCTGCATTTTGGGGGTAGATTTTTTGAGAGAAAGGGACGCAATAATCGACCTTTCTCGGGGAAAATTAAGTTTGATGAATGCTGGTAGGAGAATAGAATTGTCCATGCTCAGATCCGGAGAGGTACCTGTACCTAAATGTAATGCTATTAATATAAAATGTAGGAATCAGTCGATACTACATTTAGACAATCATTGTCTAGGACAGAATCTCTATTATCCTGACGTACAAGGTGATCAATCAAAAGCGAATATGGACGCATTAGTGAACAAAGTGTCACAGTCCGAAAATTTGAATTCTATGCAACAGCAGGATTTGGTACAGTTATTATTTAATTATGCAGAGGTATTTTCAGAACGACCAGGAATTGTTAAGGGATATCAGTACAAGATCGAGGTAAAGCCTCACAAAACTTACTGTCGAGCCTCATACTCCATTCCTTAGTCCAAGAAGGAAATAGTAGCTATCTCTCAGCAGATCCCCACTCACGGAGAGTACGGGGACTGTATCCGCGTAAGGATGTAAAAGCATTCCTACAATAAAAGACTAATAGTCCTATGTGGACACCGTTCTTTTGTAAATAATGAACATTAATAATGTGTACTAGTGTAGAAGTGTTTAGCTATAAGAATATGATTGACTTTCTCATGTGTATGGATATTTATGTTATGTACTCTTTTAATTTGTGTTATCTAAACCATGCTCTAAATGTTTGCACAGATAATCTGATTAGTGCAATTATTTGTAGTGTTAAGCTGTGACAAAGTTCAGTCAAGAAGAACATTTTAGTAAGGATTAGTTAGTGTACTACATAATTTCCAATATGTGTGTCAAATTTGAAATATTTCTTGGCACAATCTTTTCTATTATGTGTATGTATGTATATATGTGTAGCTGTCAGATTGACAGATCCGAACCCAGAATAATATCAGTAATATGAGGCCCTGAGAACTTTATTATCTCACCAATATTATCAGAGAAAATAATGCACCCAGTAGTGACCCGAGGGCACCACGGGAGGCAACCTTGTTGTAAATTAATGTAACGCAAAGTTACGCACAAAGAAGCTTCAATTGAAGCATGTGCATATTCAATCAGTTAAAAGGAGCTAGCCAGAGACAGTCCAAGTAAATTTTTGCCTACAGAGACTACACTGTAGTTACGTAGGACGTTAATAGTAAAGTGTGACATGAGTACAAAGGAGTTATTGAACAATATGCCTGAATCCGGCTGGAATGCACAAATAAAATCTAATCGAACACGAATATAGATGACTATGGGCAAACTAATACGAATTTTGAGTAATTGTTACCATGTACGCAAATCTCACACCTTGGTAAAGAGTTACGAATGTGCTGTTACAAACAAAATTGAGCAGCGGAAATTGTAAATAGAAATAAAGGAACTTTAACAAAAGTGCAGTATTGTGCGGCAGAGACAGACAGTGACTGTTAAACCTGCAGCAATACGTCACGGAGTAGTTGTGTATAAGTAATAAAAAACTGTATCATCACCGTGTGTGCAAGTGGACAAGGAACTAGCACGACACGAACAGTGAACCGATAACGGACGGTGGATCAACTTAGTGTCAAACTTTAACTCTTTGTGTGTCAAGGGACGCTAGGAAAGCGCATTGACTACAGAAATACATTTTGATTTTGTCCTAAGGTGAAAACTTGCGTGTGACTAATGACAAGTCATGACATGGTGAAGAATATTGTGTGCCCATAAAAGTATTACTGTGACAACGAAACATTGTGCAAACCAGACTAGTGAAGGCCTACTGAGTAATAACTACCACTAACTGTGTGCGTTCTTTCCCACAGCAGGAAAAATGCCTATAAGGATAGTACACTGTTTGTGAACTTGTTGCATGTTTCCTGGAGCACCGCAAGAAGACGTCGCACGGGCGAGCTGATATCCAACGCGCATCCGGCTACATCAGCTATGCAGCGGTCGCAGCAGCCCGTAGCAGACAGACAGCCACGCCCCTCCGCGTCGTAGCTGTCAACGCCGGGGGCGGTGACATACACGGAGTCAGCGCGCCGCGCCGAGCGCCACTCAACCGCGCCGCGCCGAGCGCCGCCCAACAATCACTCCGCACCGTTCACCAAACACAATATTATTGACCTTTTTTGAAATGTTCACATAAACTGAATAACATGTTAATGACTTCATTTCGATAAACATTGAACATTTACTATGTATGTCCGTGAGTGATATATCCTAGGACAAGTGACCTTGTAGTGTATCACAAGAATAATAGTATCACACACAAAAAACCTTCCATTGAACTATATGTGACTGTGATATTGTGTAATTGTGTAACCCGTTTATGACAAACTGCTAATTTAATTCAAATGAATAACTGTTAAAAAGACTACATTGACTATGAACCAACTGGGATGGCTGGGCTCCGGCACAGTTTTGCCCAGGTTTCCTGTTTGCCTACGCCCAAATGGGGGAGCCATGAACTTATATAACCCTGGGACTAAATAAAAGAGCCATTCCGTAAAACATACAGAAGTGTAAAGAACGTTACTGGCACCATTGTGTCAAAGTGTAAAAACTCTTTGCCAAATGCTGCCAGGGGGCAATGTAACGTTCCCTCGCATTTTCACAGTTTATTTGTACCATATACGCCGCTCTGGGCAAGTTGTATATATCGTAATTATTGAACAAAAATATTACTTAATGTGGTATTAATTATTCTCCTTATATTTTTATTGTAATATTTCTCTGTATTTAGGATAGGAATTTTTCTGTATTTATTTTGTGAATGTAAAATGTGTCAGTATTTGCTGTATCAGAGATATCGCATTTTGCCAGAAATCAATTTACAAAGAAATGTTAATAGTCGGGAAATGCTATATAAGGACTAAACATTATGTATTCTTTGGTCTTGTCTGATGAGACGCGATTGAGGTTGGACGCTGTGAAGAAGCTTTTAACGAACGTGTAGAAGTCTTTTGTCTCCGTCTGGACTTAGCCGCCATTAGACGATGTGTTACGAATTAATGTGAGTTGAATTGTTGTTTGAGCTAAATATATCAGTATTTATCAAAAGTGTGAATTATTTATGTAAATTAGCTTGCCCACGTCATCTATAAAATTTCTTTAAGAATTTTTCAGCATTTTTTAGCGGTGTTGCTGGGCTATGCCGCGATCAACAATCGCAGATCTGAAGAGGCGGCACATTTAAAAAATTATCAAACCCGTAAATCGGGAACAGATGCATAAAAATCAATCGTGAATTAAGAAATTGTTCTTTTTTTCAGTGATCCTGTGGCTGATAAAATTTGAATTAATTATACGTTTGTGCATTCGTAGGCGGATAGTTAATGTTAGTTAACACTGAAATTTAAACAGTTTGGTTCTTTAAAATAACTCAAATGCATAGTGAAGTAGGTTTGATCAGTGATAAATGTCGGCTTGGCAATAATTACAACATTTTCTGCTGATAGAGATAATCTTGTGTTCTATGGCTATTGCCGGGATAAAATTCAGTAAAAATATTTAACAAAAAACCCACTGCATCAGGAAAGTGTATGCCAAGGCCGAATGATCTAAAGGACTCAATTCTCAACTAAATATTATTATCCAGTTAATATGAGTGCACGTAATATTTTTCTTTAAATGTACGTAATTCTTAAGAAAGTAAAATTTTTTATTACCACACGAAAATAAGAGAACGGTTCTACAACAAAGTTCGCACGAAAGAAAATTAACTTAAAAGCAAAAAGATAAAATTTATTATTCATCATTCTTTAACGAATTCGACATTACGGCGATTTCGTTACACGTGCCACGACCATCCATCCCTTAACAGTTGCAAGCATAGGAAGAAAAAGTAAAATATGAATCGAAGATCCACTAGCACATCTTACTCCTATTTGATGCTTTGTAGAAAAAAACAAAAATCCTTTGGAAAACGTACTTCCTACAAGCCAGCCTGTGAAAGAGTTAAATATCTTGTCACTGATCTGGCGTCCTGTGATAAAACTTTCGCTGTCTGGTACAGACAAAGTAAAAGCTACCGCAAATCATCTCGTCCCTTTTAAGGAGTTACGTAAGAAAAGCAAAAGCCGAAAAGCTCACTTAGCGAACATACAGACCCTAAAAACCATGGATTCTAGATTGAAGTGGTGTAGCTTTGTCGAATATGTCTATAATTCTATGGACACGTGGGCTGTTTGATGAAAAAGTTCCAGTGCCGATGCACAACCAACGTCCGAACTCCTACGGGACTCAGAAATCTGTGACTAGGCGATATTTGGTGGGGTCGTTGCCATGCGGTGAGAGGGAAGTTGGGAATTTGAGTCTACCGGAAAGCATGTCCAGAAAGCTGTGGCGGTTAATGCAACCGTTCTAGTGAAGCGGAGCATCTGGGTTCGAGTTCCGGTCTGGCACACATTTTTATCTCTCACCGCTGGCCTGCCGCAGTGCGCCGTGCGGCTGTAAGTACTTACTTCCTTCCCATCCCGCTTCACGTATGTTCCTTTCACCCCCATTATTCCTGACCTTGGGTTCTGTCAGTTGTATAACTAACGGAGAACATGTAATTACCGATATGATCATGAAATGAAGAGTGCCATTTCTTTAGTGGTTGCTAAAAATGATAAGCTTACAGCACAAGTGATACAGTTCGTCGTCAGCGCTGTCTTGCTCACCGTAATACTGAGCTTTTAGCACTAGCTGATTGGAAATGACGTCCTAGTAAACTCGAAACAGAATCTTACAAGAACAATAATTGCACCTAAGAAGGACTTCAGAAAATCCTCTTCGGACTACCAAATCATTTCCATTAATCCACAAGTGTTCAACCGCCTACAGTCAACTATATAATCAATAATAACCTTGCACATTAACACACGTTGTAACCTCTCCACACGTAATTTTAATTAAATGAAAATTTGAAATGGAGCCAAGTGTAACCTCCCAACAAAAATAATGTTCAATACTAATGCAAAATGGAGCCAAGCTTAAACTCTCCATACCAATTAAGGAATGAAAATTGACCAAAAACGCACAATAATATCAATTAAATAATGAACCATGAACCAAATGGATCATCTCAACAGAAATAATAATATCTGGTAAATTTTATAAGGACAGCAGCGCTGACCTTCGGCCCTGTATTCTGAATAACAAAAGCAAAATTTGTACCTCAATAAACTGCAAGTATATCTGCTCTTATTTATCGACACAGCTTCGTGCAATGCTGGCGTATATATATATATATATATATATATATATATATATATATATATATATATATATATATATATATATATATTTGATTCTTGGAAGGAATGCATAGGAAAAATTCTTTAAATTGAAATGAATGCGTTTTCTTCAAAAGAGTGGAAAAATTCTTTAAATTCAAATGATTACTTTTCTTTAAAAGAGTTACTTTATAAAAAATTATTATTGGGGCATTTTTTTTGAACAAATTAAATTTCAATTAACATAGATTATTAAATATGCGCAATGCTGCTTCTTTACCTTCTACAACAATACTCATCCTCCAGAGTCGCGACCAGAGCACACAGCCGACGCATGCTGACTCCCTACTACCGTATCCGACTGACTACCACTGCAGACTCGCGCAGACAAGCGCAGACAGACTTCTACTGTCGACTCGCACAGTCTAGCGCAGACTCGCGACAAGCAACAACTAACAATAAACTACTCTCTGGTCAGAGATTCTGTCATGCCTCGCCCATCGCCGGCGAAGCATACACCTTACATAACCCTCCACTGGGGGGGGGGGGGGCAAAAATTTGGCAGCGATGGTGAGTCAATTGGACTTGCCATGAGCAACAAATTTTTCATAATTAATTAACTTTACAATCACAGAATATTTACAGATATATATAGGTGCAGAACATGAAATAAAATATAGTGCACACGCACTGAGTACAGATATATCAAGCAATGGCAAAATGTATACACAATGAGTACAAAACATATTAACAAATGGCAAAAGTGCACACGCACTGTAGTAGTGAACGTATCAGGAAATCACAAATGTATAGGCAACGAGTACAAATCATATTGAGAAATGACGAAAGTGCACACGCACTGTAGTTCAGAACATATCAGCAAATCACAAAATATATAAGTAATGAATACAAATCATGTTAACAAAATGACGAAGGTGCACACGCACTGAAGTTCAGAACATATCTGGGAATCACAAAATGTATACGTAAGGAGTACAGATGGCATAAAGTGCACACACACTGTAAAACTCACTATATTTTTACAACAAATAAACCTAATTAGTACAAATCATATTGACAAATGACAAAAGTGCAACCACACTGAAGTTCAGAACATATTAAGTAAAGACAAAATGTATACACAATGAGTACAAATGAAATGACATAAAGTGCACACGCACTGTAAAACTCTCTAATATTTTAAAAACAAATAAACCTAATGAGTACAAATCATATTGACAAATGACAAAAGTGCACACGCACTGAAGTAGTGAACATATCAGGAAATCACAAATGTATAGGCAACAAGTACAAATCATATTGAGAAATGACAAAAGTGCACACGGACTGTAAAACTCTCTAATATTTTTTTACAACAAATAAACATATTAAGGAGTGAAATAAAGTGCATATGCACTATAGCAGTCTTTAGTATTTTTAGGACAACTGATCTTGTTAACAAATGAAAGGAAGTGCACACGCACTGTATACGCCTCTATCATTTTACAAGAATTAGGAAAGGAATGGGAAGGATTGCGTCATGGTTGTAGCACTTTAGGTTGCACGCAGCTGCACTGAAAGTCCATATCTTTCTACAGAAGCACAACACCAAGTGAGACAATCTGAAGCTCTTTTCCTTGAAGTATTAATCAGTGTAGCCAAGACACTGAAATATCGTAATAATATTCCATGCTATCATTTTGGTAGTACACTAGGTACACCAAACAGTGGGACCATAATAACATCTCCATCGCTCAAGGTGGTGGACAGCATGTCGTGTCAACACCATGTTCTTGTAAAGTAGACCAACGTAGAATTAGTGCAAAAACCAAATATAGTGCTCCATGATCATGAGGATAGACAGGACAAATGGATATTGCAGTAATTACTGGTAATTAGGTCAGAAGGTGAAGGACATTAAGTCTCATAGTAGTCTTCATTGAGAATTACACTAGTCTAACAACTGATTTGAGTAATTGGTGGCACTCATCGCCCAGTTACTAAACATTTCTGTACCATGTATGTACTATTACAGAATAATGTTCATAAATCGTTTGTTTACAGAGAACATTGGCACTCATTGCCCAGCTACAAACCATCAGAAGTCATCATTCAAAACAGAAGCTAATGAATGCATAGTATTAACATAATTCAGTTAATTATAGTAGTCACTGGCACTCATTGGCCATCTTATTACAATAATCAGTGGTATTCATTGGCCAGTTACAAATCTTTTTTTTTTGTATTCTTCAGAAGTCATTATTCAAAATGAGTTAATTATTGGCATAGCATTTATACATAATTAGTAATCATGGGCATCATAAGTAATCTTATTACAATAAACAGTGGCATTCATTGGCCAGCTACAAAGCATGTTTTTCGTATTATTCAGAAGTCATTATTGAAGTGACATACTATTCAGAGCTGATCAGTATTATTCAGAACTCTCTTAAACTAGAGCATTATTTCTGACTGGTAATTACTTTGTTTGCTTTTGAGTTATTGCTGCAAATGAAGATGTGTAACGTCATTCGTCATGAGTGAGCTGTAGCAAGGTTATGAAACAAGTGATCACATTCATAAATGACATAGGTTTAGTAAACAACTATTTATACCACATTAATTTCATGAATAATTTCTCCTGCAAAATATACAAAATGGATTATGAAACTGAAAGAAGAAACGCATATTATGCTGAAAAGTAGTGAACTTCGAATTAACAGGTAGTGAAATGTGTATAAAAATATATATGTTCTCTAGATGTCCTTTCCAAAACCTTCAGTCATCATACCATACGATATAACACATACTGTCAAAACGAACTGCAACAAATACTTAAATAACTACATAGCATCTCTTAACTAACAGCAAATATATAAACCTCATCATTATTTTCATCTGCAAAGAAAATCTTCATTACCCATATCACCATAACTCCATTATTATCATCACCTGTAAAGAAAAACTTCATTATCCACAGTAGCGTATTCTTCATCATTATTCATCACCATTCATTATCATCTGCAAAAAAGTCACTTCATTATTCATTTTACAACTATTCCTTATTTCTATCATATTTCATCACTAATACTAAGATGTGTAGTTCTGTCTGACAGCCTGCATCAATCGCCTAGTATTCTGAAAGAAAAAATTAGTTAAGACTGCTATTCTACGATGTGCATAGTATATTCTTGTTAATGCTTGTTAATTCTGATCCATTTACTCTTCATCACGAGGTATTGCATCCTCTTTCGTTCATTCCGAAGGTGAAATTCCCATTTCTGTTTAATTTATTTCCTTTGCACGTTATTTCTTTCTGAAAATGATGAACAAAGATTAATGTATTGCATTTAATTCATATACCCATTAGATAAAAGCTGGTTTATAGTAACATAATTGAGCATACAGCATAGCATAACAGAAAACGTAATATGTTAAAAACATCGAAAGTGTTCAAAAGCAAAAATGTACACAGTGTATCACAATGTAGCAGCAAAAAAAGTAAAGTAGTCACGATGTTTAGCTATCATAAGGCAAAATGTTAAAGTCAACTGGTGTTTGTTATATCTAAAATATTTCATAGTGCATACAAACAAAACAGGAAAACAATCATACATACATGAAAATGGAAAATGTGCACGGTCTAGGGTGTATAACGACAAGAACTGTGATCTTCTCTATGTACAGCTTGTATGTTGTGTAGTTAATAGAGGCGAGAATTGAAGACTTTAATAGAGAGAAAATTTGATAAAATTAATATATCACTAGATAGAATTGCATAATTATTCGTAAGATACGTAACTTTATCTGGAAAATGTGCACTGTCTAATGTGTAACGACAAGAAAAGCGACCTGCTAACCTTACCTTGCCAGGCACTTGCCAAGAAAAAATTACGATAATCATCAGTAGGTGTTCATGTGAATACAATTGCATAAGTGGTCATAAAAAATTAGGAAATGGCATTACAGTGTGATAAATCATAAAGTATCTTCATTCAATAAAAGGTTTGACGTTGGATACGTGGTGGTTCCCTTTGGTTTTTCTGGTTCTCAAAGTTTCGACGTGTGTTACATTGGGCTGAGGAATGCTGCGAATCCGATATGGACCTGCGTATAGAAGTTCAAATTTACTGCACCTACCTTTTCCTCTATTCGATAAATAGTGTGTACGCACTAATATCTTCTGTCCAATGTGAAATTCACGACGTATACAAACCTGTTTTTGCTGTCTTCTCCGGCGCTCTGCGGCACGTTTGATGTTGTTCAGCGCAATGTCAATTATTTCATGGTGTCGAAGTCGACGAGATGTAGGAAAGGTTACTAATTCTTTAATTTTGTTAGGTGGTTCAACATTTTTCAGTATAACAGACGGAGACAGCATGGTAGATTCATTCGATATGGAATTAATTACATCTTGGAATGAGAGTATGTGTGTGTCCCAATCAATATGTTTTATATGGCAGTAAATTCTACACAGTTTACCAATTTCTTTCATTAATCGTTCACAAGGGTTCGAAGAAGCGTGATACTTGGATATATAGATCGGAGAAATGTTTCTAGCTCGTAACATACGTGTCCATATAGCAGATCGAAACTGTGGTCCATTGTCGGAAATTACTTTCAACACATGCCCTACATGAAATAAAAAATGTTTTACAAATGCTTTCGAAACAGTTTTAGCAGTAGCTTTGCGTAACGGAGTGAAGGTAACAAATTTTGAAGTGAGTTCAACAGCGACACAGGTGTAGCAAAACCCTCTATTAGTTCTGGGAATCGGACCAAAAATGTCTACAGCGGCCATGTGTCTTAATTTAACAGGTACAATGGGATGTAATGGAGGAATATGTGAAGTCGTATCTGATTTAGCTTTCTGGCAGATTTTACATGACGCTAAAACTCGTCGAATACGTTTCTCCATGTTGGTAAAATAACAGTTCTGTCTCAGTATAAGAAAACATTTTCTGGCTCCGTAATGTGAGTAACTTAAATGAGTATACCAGATTAATTTGTTAACAAGTTCATCAGGAATGCATAATAACCAATTGTTGCTGTCAGGATGAGAGCAGCGAAACAGAATGTCATTGCGTACAGTGTAATGGTTTCTAATGGTAACATTATTCCTATCTTGCCAAAGGTGTTTAATCTCTTTCCATACGTTGTCTTTACTCTGCTCTTGTGCTATGTCTTGTAATGACGACGAAATGAAATTTTCAAATGCAACTTGTTGAATGTACATGACGCTGAAATTTGCTTTGCAGAAGTTGGTGGCGATGTCTTGCTGATTGTTGCTGAGAGAACGGGATAGTGCATCTGCTATAATATTTTGTGTGCTGGGAATGTGAACAATTGTAAAATTAAATTCCTGTAGATAAAGTTTCCATCTGCTTAATCTGTCGTGTGTAAATTTAGCGGAAAGTAAAAATTGTATCGCTCTATGATCTGTGTAAACTGTAGTGTGTCTTCCATAAAGAAAATGCCTAAATCTGGTAAAAGCCCATACAACACATAATGTTTCAAGTTCTGTAACAGAATAATTATGTTCAGCAGGTGACAGAATGCGACTTGCAAAGGAGATGTTTTTAATCACTGTACAACCGTCTTCTTCAATCTCCTGAAAAATATGTACGCCTAAAGCGGTGTTAGAACTGTCGGTGGCAATGGAAAAATTTCTAGTTAGATCTGGGTGCGATAAAAGTGGTGCATTCAACAAGGCTTCTATTAGGTTCACAAATTCAGAATGTGTTTGCCTATCCCAAGACCAAATAGTGTTTTTACCTGTCAATTGACATAATCTAGGGGTGTCTAAAGCTGAGCAATGAATAAATTTACGAAAAAAGTTAATTCAACCCAAAAAACTGCGTAGTTGTTTCTTCGTCGTGGGAACAGTAATGTCACGTAAAGCTTGAAGTTTTTCCGGGTCAGGCGCAATGCCTTCTGCTGAAATTACATGTCCAAGAAATTTTATAGAAGTTTTACCAAAGTGTGATTTACTGAGATTAACTGTGAGTCCTTGTGCACGAAAGGTTTGCAACAGTTGTTCCAGAATCAAATTGTGTTCAGACCAGTTAGCTTCTGCAATAAGAATGTCGTCCACGTACGTTGTGATTCTGTCTTTAAGTTCTGTCGGAAGTATTGTATTCAAACCGCGAATAAAAGCTGCTGAAGAAATTGTTAAGCCGAACGGTAATTTACAAAATTGATAACAGTCACCAAAACATAGAAATGCTGTGTACTCTCTGCAGTTCGGATGGAGCTGAATTTGCCAAAATCCCGATTTCAAATCTAATGTGGAATAACTAGCAGTACCATGAAATTTTTGTAGAAGTTCTTCTAGTGTCTGTGGGCGATCTGTTTCATTAATAATAATGTCATTGATGTGCCGCGAATCAAGTACGAGGCGAAGTGAACCATCTTTTTTCTTAACAATATGGAGTGGGTTTATGTACGGACTAACTGCCGGTTCAATAATTCCTTGGTCAAGCATAGCTTGCAATTCTTTCTTAACTTGTTCTCTATGAACATACGGAATGGGATAATGCTTGGCTTTAAATGTGTCGTGCTGTTTAACTTGAAATTCATACATAAAACCGGACATAGTACCAGGAATGTTGTCAAAAACTGGAGCTTGCTGCAAAAGAATTTTGAGTAGTTGCGTGCGTTCGTCGTCTGTATTTGCACTGCTCTGTTTAACTTTATCAGAAATCATCTGTATAACGTCATAGTCGGCTTCGTCTGGAGTATTATAGTTGTGTACGTACGTATATGTGAACAATGTGGAATGACAGTCTATGTTATGTGATGCGGAAATGACCTCTGTACGATTAATTGTTTGTTCTTCTGCAGATAAAGAATGCTGAAATTCTAAAGCCAGTTGTACATTTTCATCCTTCAACATTAAATATGAGTTTTGAAAGTCAATAATGGCATCGTGTTGTACCAGAAAATTCGTACCTAGAATAATGTCTGTCGTCAATAACGGAATAATCCAAAAATTTGAGTGAAATGTATGACCTGCAATACAAAATGATAAATGTGTCTGTAATTTAACATCTACTCCTTTACTAGATACTGCTCCTTTTACTTTAGTTATGCCTAATGGTAACGTAGGATAGGTATTCTCTTTGTTACACTCGTTGAAAGTTTCTTCATTTATAACTGACATAGGTGATCAAGAATCGATTACTGCTGAAAATTTCGATGATCCAATTTTAACTTCGATGACAGGGTGTGAAATGTTTTATTGAACAACTGGTCTTTCCTGCAAAAGAGTGTCTCGGATGTCGTCAAAAGTAATAACAATTTCGTGAACAAGATTCTATGTATCTGAAGTATTGCTTACGTTGCTGGAAGATGCAACCTGTACTGTATCTAGTCAAATTCTATCTGACGTGTTGTTATTTTCGGGAGGATGCTGTGGCATTTCGACTATTTGAACTGTTCTGTTATTTCTTCCAGACGTTTTACGCTCTGGATGATACGTAGTGTCTGGTTCATTCACGATTATATGTTGTGGCGGATGTTCTTGCTGCTGATAAGACCGACTGTTACTAAATGTACGCTGAAAATTGTGTGCTCATTATTTTTACGTCTGTCGTGTTAGTCATTTCTATACGGCGCATTGCGATAGGAATTGAAATAGTGTGTTTTCTGTACGTACTGGTTTCCTTGTTGCTGTGCATTACTAATTGTTGAGGCCGACGCTATACGCGTACGCGGCGAACATTAAAGCTTGGTTGACCTTGTGCACTACATTGTTGGTTAGGTGTTCTAACCGGTTGGTTTTGTTGCTGTTGTTGGGTAAAACGTCTATTGTTACCAAAATGTGGTTCCTCTTGCTGATAATTTTCACGATACTGATAATTGAGTTTTGTCTGTTATTAAAGTTCTGGTAGTTTTCGTTCCTGAAGCGTCTATTAGCTTTGCTATTGAAATTGCATGGCTGATCGTAATTGCTGTATGTTTGTTGACCTTGGTTATTATATGAAAAATTTTTGTCTATAAAAGAATAATCCGATTGTTGCACTTCCAAAAGCTGTAACAGATCTCTGAATGCCGAAATATTTTCCTTCTGCTGACCCGTTAAAAGTGTCACTCTTAATGATCGTGGTAATTTAGAAGTACATAATTGAATAAGTGCAGATTCACTGTATGGTTCACTTAGGTACTGGTTTTGTTGGACCATGTGCTCAAAAAATTGAGTGACAGTGGAAAAATTTGAGTTCTCATAATTCGGTAAACAAATTAATTGATCCTTAATTCCGCGCTGTGTCATCTTCGACCAATACGCTGACAGAAAAGCATTCTGAAATTCTTCTACCGAGTAGCATTGTCTCGCGGTCGGTCTCATACGAGTTGCTGGTTCGCCTTCCAAAAAACTGCAAATAAATTCAAGTTTGTGCATTACAGGCCTAGTTGGTGGAAAAGCACAGCTAAATTGTTGTATCCAATCCAAGGGGTGGATCTGTGTTCTGTCATTTTTAAATATTTTAAATTTTCTCACTGATAGAAAATGTTTGTAATCAAAATTATCGTCTCTGTATGTCTGAACAGGTTCACGATTGTATGAGAATCTATTTGTCTGTGATTGTTCGGAATCTAAGTCATGTACTCTCTGTAAATTACCTAAATTATACTGGCTGTGTGAGTATGACAAATGTTCGCAAAGTGGCGTCTGCTGTGATGTATTAAACGCTGAAACATTTTTCATCTCTGTTACCTCTTGCTGTAAAGTTGACAATTTTCTACGTAATGTATTATGAGACGAATCTATCTCACTGATTGACTGCTGTAAACTTTGGAATTCAGGTGTTTGATTAAACGAAATCGGCGAAGTGTCGTCTGATTTGCTGTCATTATTACTTTCAATAACGTCAATACGACTGGCCAATTCATCATATTTTTCAGTCAGTATTTTTACCTGATCATCGTTTTTAGTGTCAGAAGCATTAATCTGTTTTTGTAATTTACGTGTGGTTTCGTTCAATTTTTTAACGTCGGCTTTGATGACATCGGAATCCTGTGTTAGTTCTAATTGTTCGAGTCTGTCGGTCACTGTTTGAAAATGTACTGTGTGTGTATCTGTTTTTGATTTAAGATCAGAAATTTCAGCACGTAATTCGGTGTTCAACTGTTGATGGTATTAATTTTGTCCGATACTGTAGCAATATTGTTGTCTACATATGTTGTTGCTTTCGCAAACAGTTTACGTTTATCTTCCTGTCTCTGTGTAGTAATTTTTTCCATGACTTGTCGTTTTACTTTATTTTGTTCCTGTATGAATTTACGGAAACGCGTTTCACCGTTTTGTAGGTGGTGATTAAAACGTTCGTCAATTTGACTATTCTGTTGGTCGAATTTCGCGTCTACTTTTGCATCCATTGTGCGCGAAAGTTCTGCTGTCATTAATTTAAACTCATCGCGTAATTGTGTTGCTTTTTCAGAACATTGTTTACCAACTGCACTAATTTCGTCTCTAAGTGATTCTGTTGCAGCTGTTTGCATATCCCTTAATCCTTGCGCAACAGATCTAATTTCTTCGCTACTTTTCCTAGCACAAGCCTCACTTTCCTCACGCAATTGTTCTTTAGTATCATGACACTGCGCGGCAACAGCTGCAATCTGGTCACTAAGCTGTCTGGAATTGTTCTCTAATTTTTCATTAAGTTGTTTGGAATTTTCATTAAGTTGTTTGTTCTGTTCACTAAGTTGTTTGAAGTTATTGTCTTGCCTTTCATTCTGTTGTTTGGAATTTTCATCTTGTTTTTTAATACGTTCATTAATTTGTTTGACATTTTCATTAGTTTGTAGCATTAATGCTATAATTCGATCCATGTCAAAATTAGCCACTGTATTCTTTGTGCTGTTTACTGGTGTACCTGCAATTGTCACGTTTTCTGTAACCATTTGGTTATTTTGTGATTCTTGAAAATGTATGCTAATCAGATGTGCACTGTTAGTCACTACACCGGAATTAAATAAATCTGTCGTACTGTGATTAAACTGTTCATTTTCGTTAGAAAAATTTGTCTGTTCATTACGTAAATTTTGCAAGCCGGGTGTGTCAAGCTGGGCAGCGTTCATTGTAACAGAACGTGCCACGTCATCTATTGTCGTGAAGTGAACAGAGGACACAATCGAATTCGTTTGTTCATCACTAGGATAAAAATCATTACAAGTAGTCGGTACGCACTGATTGTCTGTAAATGGAGGATTGTCATCATTACACTGCATGTCGCAAGTACTGTCGGTCAAGTTATTTGAGTCGGCTATTTCACTCATTATACATTGCGATGTACTGTTAACAGTTTTTCGCGGCATTTTTCACTAATCAAAATTATTCGATAATGAAACAAAGACAATGCAAAGTGCAACAAACACAATTATAACAAAGAGCAACAAATTGCCGATGATATGTGGAAGAAAGAGTGACAAATTAGTAAATGCGTTGCGCCAAATGCTAATTACATTTAAGTAAATAAGAGCAGATATATGACTACTTATCAGAAGATTCACAAAGAAATACGATCCTGGCCGGATGTCGCCAAGTGTAACCTCTCCACACGTAATTTTAATTAAATGAAAATTTGAAATGGAGCCAAGTGTAACCTCCCAACAAAAATAATGTTTAATAATAATGCAAAATGGAGCCAAGCTTAAACTCCCCACAAAAATTAAGGAATGAAAATTGACCAAAAACCCACAATAATATCAATTAAATAATGAACCATGAACCAAATGGAACCTCTCAACAGAAATAATAATATCTGGTAAATTTTATAAGGACAGCAGCGCTGACCTTCGGCCCTGTATTCTGAATAACAAAAGCAAAATTCGTACCTCAATAAACTGCAAGTATATCTGCTCTTATTTATCGACACAGCTTCGTGCAATGCTGGCGTATATTTTTTTTTTATTCTTGGAAGGAATGCATAGGAAAAATTCTTTAAATTGAAATGAATGCTTTTTCTTCAAAAGAGTGGAAAAATTCTTTAAATTCAAATGATTACTTTTCTTTAAAAGAGTTACTTTATAAAAAATTATTATTGGGGCATTTTTTTTTAACAAATTAAATTACAACTAACATACATTATTAAATATGCGCAATGCTGCTTCTTTACCTGCTACAACAATACTCATCCTCCAGAGTCCTGACCAGAGTCGCGACCAGAGCACACAGCCGACGCATGCTGACTCCCTACTACCGTATCCGACTGACTACCACTGCAGACTCGCACAGACAAGCGCAGACAGACTTCTACTGTCGACTCGCGCAGACTAGCGCAGACTCGCGACAAGCAACAACTAACAATAAACTACTCTCTGGTCAGAGATTCTGTCATGCCTCGCCCATCGCCGACGAAGCGTACACCTTACAACGTCAGCTTCTGTAAAGCTTCGGAGCACGACTTCAACTCTGGAAAATGTGACGAACTGCCTGAAACTTGCTATAGGTACACAATTAGACGTCCATTATGTACTTAATGTTTCTCTTTTTTTTTTAACAAAAGAAGCTCACTTCCTCTGTCGACGCTGTCGGAGTCAACATTTTGCTTGTCAAACCGACAAGAAAAAATACTTTTCCAGCTACTGAACAAACATTTCGTTCGCATATTGGATCCTACAAATAGGAGGAAATGACCTGAAGAGCAATACGTAATGAAGGTGTATAGCATTAGGAACCGTATAAGGATCAACACAATGTACATAACTCCTGTTTTTCAATTTTATCCATGTGTCAACTGTTGTAACTCACTGCCGGTATCAGTTATATGTTGATAACCGTCAGCTGTACTTAGCTCCATTATAACTTACCTTTAGGCCCTCACCCAATATTTCAAAGGCACCTCTACCAAACTCAGTTTTAGTCGTTTGCATAAGACGTGGAGAATCGACTATCGGATCCATGGAATATATTTCCCTTAATCAAAATGAAATTAAATATCCTTTCTTCTTCTCTAAAAACTTCAAAGAAAGCTCTATTATATTATTGGTACATCGTAGACGTTATCGTATCTTCTTCGTTCCTTCGGTCCACACAGGATAACCGATTTTCTGGTCCTTGTACGTGGATCTCAGGTCATGCTAATTTCAGTCAGGTCTTCGATAGTGAAATACGGAAATAATTGTTATTTCTACACTCGTTAGCAATGCCTGAAATGTTAACTGATGAGGAATTAAAATCTCTTTTGCACGAGAGCTGTGCGGAATTATCTGATTGGGAACGACAAATTCTCGTTTTTGACTGAAGACTGTCCTCCTAGGCTAGATTAAACTGACCGGTAAAAAAAAAGCATTGAGATGCCGTGGCGGTAGCTAGGAGAAGATAACGTCCTTGTCAAGAGAATTCCTCTCACGTTGAAGATGTAGATGATGTTGAAACGTGAATAAAAAGGCAAGAAAAACCGTGTTGCAACTCGTTTCAGAAGTCAGGTTTTAAATAATGACCAACTACCATAATTTTTTGAGACAAGGAATGCCTCAAAATGCAGAAACCCTGGCTGTAAATCCAAGATAAAGAGACATGTGCGTCAAATGTGGTGTGTTTTTATTTATTTATTTGTTCTGAGTCATCATTTTTTTGACTGTTTGATGCGGCCCGCCACGAATTCCTCTCCTGAAGCTACTTCTTCACCTCGAAGTAGCACTTGCAACCTACATCCTCGATTATTTGTTGAATGTATTCCAGTCTCTGTCTTCCTCTACAGTTTTGCGCTCTACAGTTCTATATAGTGTCGTAGAAGTCATTCCCTGATCTTTTAGCAGATGTCCTATCATCCTGTCCCTTCTCCTTGGCACTATTTTCCACATATTCCTTTCCTCTCCGAGTCTGCGCAGAACCTCATTACTAATCAGTACACCTAATATTCAACATTCTTTTCTGGAACCATACTTCAAATGCGTCGACTCTCTTCTGATCCGGTTTTCCCACAGTCGATGTTTCACTATAATACAATGCTGTGGTTCAAAATGTACATTCTCAAACATTTATTCCTCAAATTAAGACCTATGTTTGATACTGGAAGACTTCTCTTGACCAGAAATGCCCTTTTTCCAGTACTAGTCTGCTTTGATATCCTCCTTGCTCCGTCTATCTTCGGTTATTTTGTTGTCTAGCTAGCAGAATTCCTTAACTTCATCTTTTTCGTGGCCATTAATCCTGACGTTAAGTTTCTCGCTGTTGTCATTTCTGCTACTTCTCATCACTTTCATCTTTCTTCGCTTTACACTCAGTCCATATGCTCTACTCATTAGATTGTTCACTCCATTCAGAAGATCCCGTAATCTTTCCCACTTTTACTGAGGATAGCAACGTCAGCAACCAATCGTATCATTAACATCCTTTTATGCCGAATTTTCTTTTATTTCCATCATTGATTCTTCGATGTGTAGACTCAACAATATAGGCTAAAGACTACACCCCTCTCTTCGTTCTTGGTCGCCCACTCTTATTATTTCCTCTTGGCTCTTGTACATGTTGTATATTACCCATCCCTCGGTAGGGCTTACCCCCATATTTCTCAGAATTTCGCGTCTTGCACCATTTTGCATTGTCGAAAGCTTTCTCCAGGACGACATATCTTCTGAATGTGTCTTGATTTTCTTTAGTTTGTTTCCGTTATCAAGCGCGACGTAAAATCTGCCACTCTGGTGCCTTTAGCTTCCCTAAAGCCACATTGATCGACATCCAACACATCCTCAATTTTATTTTCCATTTTTCTCTATCTTATTATTGGCAGCAGCTTTGATGCATGAACTGTTAAGCTGATTGTGCGATAGTTCTCGCACTTGTCAGCTCTTGCAGTCTTCGGAATTGAGTGGATACTTTTCCGAAAGTCAGATGGTACATCGCCATACTTATACATTCTATACACCAACGTTAATAGTCATTTTGTTGTCACTTCCCCCAATAAAGCACTCCGTCTTCGGGCCACTAGTGGCCTACCGGAAGCATCCGATCGCCGTGCCATCCTCAGAGGAGGATGCGGATAGCAGGGGTGTGGGGTCAGTACACCGCTCTCCCGGTCGTAAGATGGTATTCTTGACCGAATCCACTACTATTCGCTCGAGTAGCTCCTCAATTGGCATCACGAGGCTGACTGCACCCCGAAAAATGGCAACAGCGCATGGCGGCCTGGATGGTCACCCATGCAAGTGCCGACCACGCCCGAGAGCGCTTAACTTCGGTGATCTCACGGGAACCGGTGCACCCACTGCGGCAAGGTCGTTGCTGCCAATTCCCCCAATGATTTTTACAAATTCTAATGGAATGTTATTAACACCTTCGGCCTTATTTGATCTTAAGTCTTCCAAAGCTCTTTTAAATTCTGATTCTAATACTGGATACCCTATCTCTTCCCTGTCGACTTTTTTCTTCTATCACATCAGGCAGATCTTCCCCCTCATAGTGGCCTTCAATGTACTTTTTCTACCTATTCGCTCCCTCTTCTGCATTTAACAGTGATATTCCAGTTGCATTCTTAATGTTACCACCCTCGCCTATTTTTAATTCTACATTGTGGTCTGAGTCTATATCTGGTCCTGGGAACGCCTTGCAATCCTATATCGGATTTCGGAGTTTTTGTCTGACAGTGATATAATTTAACTGAAATCTCCCCCTATCATCTGGATTACTCCACGTATACCCCCTCCTGTTGTGATTCTTGTACAGAATATTCGCTGTTACTAGCTGAAACTGACTACTAAACGCAATTAATCTTTCTCCTTTCTCAATCCTTGTACCCAGCCCATATCATCCTATAAGCCTTTCTTCTACTCCTGCCACTACAACTGCATTCCAGTCCCCCCATGACTATTAGATTCCATCTCCCTTTATGTTCTGTATTACACATTCAATATCCTCATATACTGTCTGCAACTCTTCATATTCAGTTTGCGACGTCGGCATGTATACCGGAACTATCGTTGTCGGTTTGTTGTCGATTCCGACAAGAACACCCTGTCATTGCACAGTTCATTGTAACACACTCGTTGTCCTACCTTTCTATTCATAACGAATCCTTCTCCCATTATACCATTTCCTGCTGCTGTTAATATTACCCTATACTCGTCGACCAGAAATCCTTGTCTTCTTTCCATTTCATTTGAGTGAGACGTACTATATCTACACAGAGCCTTTGGATTGCCCTTTTCAGATTTTTTTATCTTCCCTACCACGTTCAAACTTTTGACAACGCCACATCTGGTAGAGAGTTATCCATTCGTCGGATATTCACAATCTTTTTCGAATGGTCACCTTCCCCTTGGTAATTCCCTGCCGGAGATCTTAATCGAGGACTATTCCGGAATCTTTTGAGAATGCAGAGATCATAATGAGACTTCTTCAATTACAGGCCACAGGTCCTGTGGATACACGTTGTGTGTCTTTAATGCAGTGTTTTCCATTGACTTCTGATTCCTCATGCCATTGATCATTGCTGATTCTTCAGCCTCTAGGGGCAGTTTCCCAGCCCAAGGACAGAGAGTTCCCTGAACCTCTGTCTCCTCCTCCTCCCACTGTGACAAGGAGGGTGAATCCTTATGCCGGAAGTCCTCGGCTGCCAATATTGATCATTAATCAACATTTAAGCGGTGGAGGGTTTCCATCGCGGGACCTATGGCGTTTTGGTTACTAATCAAAGGCGCTATCCCTAGAGCAAGGGTTTTATGTGTTGCAAAAAATAATTATTTGAAACTTATCACAAAACGTACTGGCAAGATTTATTTAGTGTCGATAGCAAATTGATACTTGCCAGAAATGATTGTATGATTGTCATTTTGTTGCATTTATGGGTATTGAACATCTGCAGAAACCTATATTGGGAGTCATATATTTGAAAAATATCGACTAACAGAACAATAGTAAATGAAATATTCGAGACTATTGATATTAGAGCTTCAGAATCAATGGAAGGACCACAGCTACTGTCCAAGCACTTCCAGCGCTACACACCTGTGGGGACCATCACTACATTTTTAACATTGGCTTTGGTCTGTCATGTACGTCCTTGTGTGTGTGCTTAAAAAGGGGTACATAAAATTACTACCCTATCCCAGCAGTGTTGTGTGTATGCTTCTGCTACACATTTAAATGTTTTAGAAAATTCATTTTAACCATCGGTTGTTTTACTTGACCTATATATCATCTATTGGTTTCCGTTAGACCTTTATCGCTGAATATGAGGTAGAAGAGATCAGTTGAAACATATCCCATTTTCCTTTTAGGTTGATACAATATCAAGTTTGTCGTAGTGAAATCTGTTTTATTAGTTTAAAAGGAAAATGCGATATGTTTCTGCCTCATCTGTTTTACCTCACATTCACTGATGTTGGTCTATGACCGAAACTGGTAGATGATATATAGGTACTTAAGTACTTAACGGCTGTTGGTTCTCACCTGATGAAAACATTGAACTTTTAAAACTTTTCTACAGGTCCTTAGGCCATGTATCAAGCGGTGTCCGAACCAGTCGTACTGTTGCTATAATTCTGACACTGCGTGCTCTAGTACTGTTGATTCCCATTTACTGCGTTTCAAGAAGACCTACATCACCGACAGGAAGTTAACCTGTTCCCATCGTCGTCTGTCCACGGACTAATCACTGTCTGTGCTATTCACTCTTGCAGGTAGTCTTACGCCTGCAAATTTCCAAGTGGTCCGTAATACTCAGATTGTTCTAACCTTGTTGGACTGTGGCTACAAAAGACCATCTCTGCGCTATGAAGATTGTCACTCCGTCATCAATTGGATTTTTCTACTCTTGCATTGGCTTTTTTCAGATAAAATTACTGAACGTAAGGTCAACCTATTACACAAAACCCTTTTCTCACATAGACCCAGAAACAGTTTCAAGATCTTTCTGCCATTGTCATTAGGTTTCCTTTATTCAAATCTGTAAAAATCTAAACACATTTTTGGTGATAATTAATTTACTGTTGTTGTTTGTTGTTGTTGTTGTTACTATCTTAGTTTTAAATTATAGGATACTGTAGGACTCTCCTTCCTTTATCAGAAACTGGTAGCTTCTCATTCGCCGCTAAATGATGTAAATGTGAATTTGGTTTGTGACTTAACACGTCAATTTATTACTGAACGTCATTTCGTTGTGCAAAGATATTTCACGACTGTATTTGATATTACTTACATTCGTATTTTGTAAATCCTTTCTCATCAGCCCTCTCATCAGTTTTTGAGAAGCGCACACAAACAGTACACACATTATGTAGCACTTCCTTTGTAAACACTACTTTTGAACTTTGCCAAAACACAGTGTAGATGTTGCTGTTGTGTGTCCAGACCAGTTATTCTCATGCGAGTTCGGTGCCAAATTTGAATTTTGTTTACTCCCTCCCTCTCTCCACCCTCTCTCCGTGTTCCTCTTATCTCCCTCTCTCTCTGTGCGTGTGTGGTTTTAGCTACCGCTGTCATCCTTTCAATAAAGTTTCTTTAATGTGTGCCGCTGAGTGTTGTGGTGTAGTTGTTTGTAAGCATTTTCCACCTGCTAATACCTTCTGCAATGCAAGTTTTCTTCTATTGGAAGTTTATGGTCTACACTGTGGCTGGATTTTAGTATTTTTAAATCTGTTTCTATTTTAATAGGGCGATGGTTGTTGGTTATTAGGTGGTCAGCAAATGTTTCATGGAAGCAGCTACTTTTTAGAGCTTTCAGGTGATCTAAATGTCTTCTTTCAAAATTCCTTCATGTTGCTCCTATGTATACTGACTGACAAGTGTTTCATGTAAGTTCAGTTTATCTGTGGTTTCTTCCTGTGGGCTTTTTCTGTGTTCATCTACCCGTTCTGTACTCTATTTTTAGTACCTGTTTCTTTAAAATATCGTCTTTTCCGTTAATTATTTTATTACTGTATGAGAGTATTTTCCATTTTATTTTGTGAATGGGCTGTTGGTCTGTTGTGTCTGGCATGTCGTCATTGTCTGTGTGTTGCGTTATTCTGTGTTGTGGTGCATGGTCTTCTAAAGGCGACCCATTCAGTCCTTCTACGTTTACATATTTTTTGCTTTGGTGTCTGTATATTGTGGGTATCATAACAATTTTCGATTACTGGTTCTATTTTATTGTGTTTAGCCCTTACGTGTAGTTCAGTTTACTTATGGGTTTGTGTTAAATCTGTGGAGTATGAATCTGAAGCTTACTTCTTTGTGTGTCAATTGATGGTTCGACTGATTGTGATTGGTTGTGCTCAGGGCTGCCGGTTTCCTGGATATTATGAAATCGTGAGTGCTTTTTTCGTCTGTGTGTGGGCAGAGCCAGAACACGTATTGTATTGCTGCTTGTGTTTTTAATATGAAGTGAATTATTAAGTGGAGTCCTGTTTTTGTTTGCAAATGAGAGACTGTAATCTTCATATTTTCGTTACTGAATATTCTAAGCTGCAGACACTCACACATATCCAGCGATCACTGGCCCTGCAGACCATTCGCTACTTCCTAAAATTGCCTCCATTGCTTTCTGTTTTGTGCTAGGTTCCTTCTGGTATCTTCAGTCTTCAAGGTTGCCAGACCCTTCGCAAGGTCGTCCACACTGCGCTGCCTGTTCATCCCATGTGGCATCCGGTGTTCGGTTACTTTAAGGCACCTTCATCTGTCTTTCTTGGTGACCGCCCACCGGATTGTTTTGATCTTGAGCTTCTGTAGGATAGTTGCTTGTTGCATTAAGAGGAAGATTTCCTCGTTTTTCGCCCTGCTCCGTTATCCTTTATCTAAGAAATGTCACAATATCTCCCTCATTACTCTTCTTTCAAATATTAATATATTTTTCGTTTTCTCGTTGAGTCATGCTCCATATTTCTGAACCGTGCAAGACTGCTCGACATATCACTGTGATCTAGATTCTCATCTTAGTGTTCTCTGATACTGATTTTAGCCGAGTGTCTCCCTGGGGGAACACATGCATTTCATTCCAACTGCTGTTCTTCCATGATGCCCATTTCTGTGCTGTTGTCACTGGTAAACCAAGACGCGAAGTACTGGAGCTGGTGAAATCTCTTGAACCTAATGCCATACACCTCAAGAAATTCTTCCTGCTCTTGTTTTCTTCTTAATTGCATGAACTCCGTGTTTTCTTGATTCATCTACAGCACAACTTTCTGTGCATAGTTCGTTTCCTGGTACATGCCTTTCAACCCAGGATTTCATACATATAGTAGTATTACATCATAGGCGAGAGAATTGAAATTACCATCCATCTGTTCTCCAGCCCATTACAGCTGCCTACATTACTTTATTACTTTCCTTAAGATGACTTGAACAGAACACATGACCACTCGGAAACGCACTGTTGCCTGTGACTCATCCGAACAAGTTCGCACCCCTATCACTAGCTTCTCAGAGATTCTGGAGTCATCCAGTGCACTGCGTAGGCTGATCCTGTGGAAGCTGTTGTATGCGAGTTGAAAATAGACGAACAGACTGTAGATATCCCTGTCATATATCCCGCTGTTGTTGACATTAAATTCAGAGTGAAAACAGTAAAGTACTGTAATTTAATGTTTTTAGTGCAACTTTGTGCAGTCCTGAATGTACTGATGCGTATTTAGGAATGTTATTTCAGCCATAAATTTAAAAAAATGTTTTGGTAAGGTGCACTTTCAAATGACTTTTGTCATCTCTATCATCACAGAAGTAGTGAAGGCGCTGAAATGTGTTATTTGTGCAACCTTTTTTCAGTCTTGTTTATTCACTTTCAGATATTACTTCACGTAATCTTGCCTACATTTTTCAACATACTATCATTGCTCAGTTGCACCTTTTTCGTATTCAGAACGTAAAATAAAATTATAGATCTATAACTGAAATGAAATTCGTAGTAGGCAACTAGATATTTGCTACGTAACTAGTCTATCGGTAAGACATAAAACTTAACTGAGATCGTGGTCTACTTTGTACGTAAATGCGTCCCTTTATGCTAAAAACGCAATACAACACCAAGTTTTAATGGGTATCTTAAAAGAAAAGTATCGTACCAACCACCTACGCAATGCATTTCACAAATAAGTTAGCAATCCACGCAAGAGGCGTGAGCCAGCAAACACGTTCCAGCACGTAAAGACCACAAATTAGCCTTTTACGTAACAGCGACACTTACTTTTCGGAGAGCCAAAAACATTTCATTTCACTGTCACAAACAGTATGAATGTGAGTTATGAAAAGGTTGAAGTTCCGAAAACATTGAGTTCCATTGTCACCGCGAGTTTCTAAATCGCTGTTGTTGGACATGGTAGGCCGCAACACAATGATGGGACGACCAGTGGTGGTTCAGACAAGTCGGAAGGAAAGCTGCATATAAGGTACTGGATGGGCAGGAAGGTGACCCAGCTTCACTTATTGCAGGATATATTAGATAGTGTTATAAGTAGAACGATGCCACCACATCCCAAATTACAAAGTATCTCATGTTCATAAACAATGCAAACTGAAATGGGTCTTTAGGCGGTTAAAGTAAATAAGCACTGGGAAGTAGAGTTGTTTTAGGTAAGTAGAAAATAGCGATTAATACGGTCGGATTTGCCTCACCTCCCGGTGTAGGCGAGAATTCGTCTCCTTAGGCCATGGTAAGTGGCGGATGAAAGTGAAATCAAATAGATGCTAGGTAAAATGGGATAGAAACCACAAAAGCCACGCTTCGTGTGATTAATAGAGCCCTTGTTGTGCTTGGCATAACATAAAAAGAAACACTTTCCTTCACAAGAATGTGTACACACATCTCCATATAGCTGTTACTCGTCTCTTGCAGTTCTCGAAGATCTTTCAGTTGCCCGGACACTTCTTCACTGAAAAGTAGTAATTGTTTCAGAGTTGTAACATCAACTGTGTAAACAAATTCTTTTAAATGATGCCATGCAAGATATCTGTGAAACCTAGAAAACAATAATACAGGAAGTGTCTGTATATTCGCTAGGCACCATATCGCACATGTAACCTACAAAACATAGCGGGATGGAAATGTAAAGCCCTCATCGCCACGAGTTATCCTCATATTTAGAGGCAGTTGTAATGAAAGAGTGGAGGTCATTCTGTTCAGAGACTAGGACGTTATGCAACAACCACATCTGCAGAAAAAAGTCTTTCATATATTGGGTTAACAGTCTCTGCCATAGAGTCAGTGATAAGTGTCCACAGAAAGTTGTAGAACGTAAAAGCTGCGTCTTGGTACTCCGTAACTGTGCACTACACTACGACACTCTTACGTCGAAGTAGGTTAAGTATCTTGTTTTACATCCTTTTGAACCGCTTGCCATTTTCGATTGTTCATGATCTAGATAGTGATTTAAAACAATTCTAAACATAGTTTCTCAAAATTAATGTTATCCTAATTGAAAATTATGTGTCTGTACTTAAAATCATTCTCCATGTCATCTGTATATAACATGATTAGTAATGACGAAATAGTGACTGCAGTTAATCAGCAGGAATACACTGCATATAGTGCACAAGCAGAACATTAAACGGTCCTCGAAAAATGAATAGTCCGTTTATGTGAAGAGATACATGACTTTCATAAATACACATACGAATAATATGAGTGAGATTAGACATATGAGACTTCTGTTAAACCATGTACGGAAGCTATGTCCTGAAACATGCTCCTTAGTCTACAACAGATGGATGACAGTGATGTGGGACGGTGATTTTATTGATCCTTTGTATTCAGCCGTTCTTTTTATTCTCGTTTCTGTTTCTGAGTAGCTCTGTTGCATGGTTTGCTTTTTAATCTATATTGCTTGATTTCAGTGCCCTAATACCAGGCAATAACTGTATCCTACTCCCAGTACAGCTTGCATCGTGCTTTGAGCTGCGAGAAAGGTCTGCATATGTGCTCCGTCGTAGTCACTACAGGCTTCCCGTATTGTGTTACACACACTATTGTGCCGGAATGTAGCTCTCATTCTGCAGCAAAGTATACGCTATAACGTAACATTCGGCAGCTTGAACTGGGGTTGGGTTCCACAGTGGAGCTCTACCGACTGAACCATTCAAACACTCTCAGAAGTTTCAGTCTGCCAGAGTACACTCTGCTACCCACCAAAAAAATCTTCAATCTGCCAGTATACATTGCACAGTGAAAGAACCAGGCAAGGAAGTACCCTTCTTCTCTGTCGTTCACCGCAACATACAGCTACCTGGAACAGACTCGATGGTTTCTTGAAACAGCAAGAGATCACCTTGTAGTCCCCGTCGGTCACACAGTTTCAGTTTCATACAAACTATGAAAAAGAAGGAATTACAGGGTAGTGTGGCTAGTACAAAAGAAGATAACATGAACCCGAAAAATGATTGGGACAACATATAATGTAAAGAAGCTGTTAATTATTACGACAACCAAAGGAAAATGATATAAATGAAACACTCTTCAAGTCGCCTATATTTCTCCTTTATTTATTGTTTGAAGGCGATCAACTATTGTGCGTTTTCTTTGATCCAGTCGACAAACACGGGGACCCTGGTGTAGACGCTCGGTGATTGAAAACAGTAGCGAGTGAACGAAACCACGCCCACAAGCTGCTCGTTCACGTATAGAGGTCCCCCAGAATCACCCTGAAAGCATATCATCGTATTACAAAATTTAAATAAAAGACAAAAAACTTGAGACTAATTCGAATCGTATTAGCGCAACAACACACTGTATAAGTTGTTTGCGTGGCTGCGATTGTTCTAATGTTATGAACCCTTGAACGCCAACGCATATTCATTACCTATTATGGAGCGGTGTTCACACCCAGATAGAAATTTTTATCAAATATCACTGTCCCTTTCGACTGTTCATATTCAAGTTAGTCCTTTTCCAAGAGGAATTCTGCTACAAATTTCGTGCTTTAGTACATGTCAGAACTTAAAAAAGCAGTATACATGTTGTCCGATATTTTCAAATTTTTGTTTACGTTAAAGCACAATCCTCTTTTGCTGTTTTTACTTGATAATGCGCAAAGATCGAAGGTGCAGACGTTGAAATGATATGTAAATTAAAATTCGGAAGAAGAATAGCTTATTTTAGAATGTAATGTTTTTCTTTGCATACCGAAATATACGGTTGCAGAGCTGTCAGTACTGTAAAAAATTTAAAAATACCGTGGACTAAATTACGAGGGGCGTTCAGAAAGTAACCTCCGATCGGTCGCGAAATGGAAACGACTATGAAAATCCGATAAATCTTTGCACAGATGTGTTGGGTAGTGTCTCTAGTATAACCCCAGTTAGCATCACGTCGCTCTTCTCATTTCTGAGCTCGCAGTGAGTGCGTAAAGATGTCTAGAAAATAGTGTCTGCCGCCAAGTACGAGGGCCTGGTGAGATATTTTGCCTGAAGCTATGCAGCTAACATTACATAACTGTCGTGCTGTTTCTTCTTCAAGACAATTCTCAGCCGCATTCTGCAGGGGCAATGAAGATGCTCCTGCATCGTTTTCAAATGGAAATGTGAGATTACCCACAATACAGTCCGCAATTGTCTCCCCCTGAGTTTCATCTCTGGTCACATGAACCGCTGTCTTTGAAGACAACATTTTGACACAGACAACGAGGTGTAGGCCAGCGTGGAGAATTGGCGGAAAGCACTGGCGGCTGCCTTCTATGATGAGGCTATTGAAAAGTTGGTACAACGCTATGACAAAAGTCTAAGTCAGAACAACGACTACGTAGAGATGTAGCTGAAAGGTGTAGCTAATTGTTACAAGTAAAACATTTCTGATGTTCACTGTGGTTTCAATTTGGCAATCAATCGGAGCTTACTTTCTGAACAGGCCTCGTATATACAGATAAGAAAGAGAATGAAAACATACAGTAGTCGTCGTAACTGAAGTAGCCAACTTGTCATTAGGAAGGTACTGTTCGAACTGAAGAAATGGTTACTGTGTGAGTGTTTCGATTGGTATTTGACTGGTACATCCTTGTATATTATAATGGTGAATTTTCAACAGTCTGCCCCAATGAAGCGTAACAGGACCTCAGTTGCTTTCAATATGCATAACGTCTTGTCAGACAGGATCAGGAAGAGTCCCATTTTATAGAAAACTGCTTTTTGAGGCTGTGCTTCTACATAAAAAGTAGGTTGATTCTTTCGAAGGCGATAAACTACCACAAAAATCCCACAAACGTCAGACAACAAAGCGTCACATCAGACACTCACGCAGTTAGCTCAAAATACGAGAGAAACCAGAAGAAAATATGTCCCACTACCATTTTCAGAGATCATATCCTACAAAATAAATAATCTGTTTAAAAACACAAATACAAAATGTGCTTCCACACAACCACAAACTTGGGCAGGCAGCCATTAATAACTTAAAGAATAACAAGCCTCACACGAAAGATCGGGTATATGTAAACTCAGTTGCCAAAATTGTCGTTGCTACTATATGGGGCAAACTAGGAGAAGCTTAGAAATTCGGTTCAAAGAACATTTAGACTAAATAAGGTTGAACAAATCATTAAAATCTGAATTTGCAATGTATTCAACTTACAACTGACATGGAGTAAAAAGCATTGAAGACGACATCCAAATACTGCACCACGCTTAGAACAGTAGAAATGAACGTACGCAAAAGCCAGTTACCACATCATCTCCTCAATGAACAGACAGAACTAGGTACAAACTTTCAATCACCTGCTTCCTACTTTAAAACGTGCAAAAACACTACTCCCATTCACAACAACATGCAGTCAGTAATCCAATATAAACACAACACTAAAATATAGCATCTCAGTCACACCTTAAAACAAATGTTAACTTTACTTAAACTGTAAACTACCCATCATGTAGCAATACAATTTCTACTGTTGCAATATATATTTATTTCTCACTACTTAGTTGGTTCCCTCTGTATACCACAGAATTTACATAATATTATTTAAGTAACATGTCCTAAGAAACTGGTTGCTAAATTCGTGACTTTATTTAGAATTAATGCTCATGAATGATAAATGTATGTAATGTAATTTTTATTGTTTGTAAATTTTCTTCTGACAAATCAACGTATATACTGTAATGTCATTGAGAGAGAGAGTTTCTATGGTAATGTTCAATTCGTGATATCGCCCTCCTTGTTTACATCTTCATATGTGGCAAAAAATTCTCGCAAGCGCGCACATGTGTGAAAGTGTTTGTTTATGTGTATGTGTGTGTGTGTGTGTGTGTGTGTGTGTGTGTGTGTGATGTTTCACGCCATGTGGTGATGTACAAATCAAATTAGTGCTGCATATACTCTAAAGTATTTTACAAATACAAGGCAAAAACATACCAACACATTGACAGTGGATTTTCAACGTAAGTAAAATATAGCAACAAATTAGGCTCAAAGATATGGTCACACTGTGTTCGATCGTTATGAAGGATGCTTAAGTCCAGATAAGTCATTTCTAACATCGTTTTTTACTGTTATGCTTCATCATCCCAAGAATTTTTCATCACAAAGTGGAAGAAACAGGACAGCCTAAAACTTACGTAAACTTCAGCAAGAGCACATCTTGACGTGAACTGCCGTCCGACGATGAAACTGTCGGTTCTAAACGGGTTACACGGTATTTAATACATAGCTTTATCTTAAATTGTTCCTTGCTGTCTTCTTCTCTGAAATTATCAATCTGTATTAGCTAAGATTGTTCGCTGACGAAGCAGCTGTTCAAGGAAAGTATCGTCACTGAATGACCATAGGAAATGCTGGGGGAGAATACAAGATAATGCTTACAACAAAGACAAATAACCTGACAGTAGCTGATTACATGGTTAGAGTCAACGTCACGTGGTATAAATATTTAGAGTCGTTTCTAAATGTTGTGTACACGTAAACTTACCACTATGAAAGGGGAATAGAAGATTTAGAATAGTTGGAAGGATTCTGATAAAGTGTAGTGCTTTTGTGAAGGAAAATACATAAAAGACAATTGTGCAATCGTTTTTACAGTATTGATCCAACGTCTGGAATTCGTGTAAAGTATGCATTACAACAGAGACCGTACGAAATCAAAGATCGCAACAGAACGGCATATAACAAAGAAGTTAAGGGGATTTAAATGGAAAACATGGAAAAAGCTTATGTAGTTATTCCTGTTATGTATATTTAGAGAATCTGTTAGCTGAAGACTTCGCGACCTGTCTGCTGCCACCGTCAAATATCTAGTATAGGAATCATGAGAATAAGAGACATTAAGTCACTCACATAAGCACCTGTGGACTCAGGATAGCGTCTTTGACGTCATGGGTCCCGGGTTCTAATCCAGTCACAGTTTAAATTTTGAATATAAACCGTGAGCAATGGTGGCCGAAGACATCCAGCATAAGAAGGCACCCTCGTACTTCGTACTTCTAACGGTCTTGTCAGAGACGGCGGGGGAGTGGACAAAGATTACGGCACTCTCTCGCTCTTTGGGGTCGCAAATTGCCCCTAAAAGGCGGAAGAATCAACAATGATCAATGGTAAGAGGATGCAGAAATCAATGGAAATCACTGAATTAAAGATACACGATGTATATCCACAGGGTTGTGGCCTGTAATTGGATAGTGTGATGATAATATCTTCATTAGCATAAGATTGGGTAGTGGAATGTCAGAATTTTCAACTTAGTAGGGAGGCTAGAAAATTTAAAAAGTCAAATGCTAAAGCTCGGCCTAGATGTAATGGGGATAAGTGAAGTGAAAGTGAAAGAAGAAAAGAATTTGGTGGTGGGGAGAGTATAGCGAAATATCAACAGTAGCACAAAATTGTACAATGGAGTAGGATTTTTGTTAGAATAGGAAGATACGGTAAAGAGTGAGTTACTGTGAACAGTTCAGTAGCAGGGTTATTCTTGTCAGAATCGTCAGAAACAACACCGACAATAATAGTTCAGGTGTACATGCCGACATCGCAAGCAGAAGATGAAGAAGCAGAGAAAGTATATGGGGATCTTCAACGGGTAATTCACTATGTAAAGAGAGACCTAATGGTCAGGGCGGACTGGAACGCGGTTTCGGGGAAGGAGCAGAAGAATGGTCTATGAGAGGACACAAGCTTGGTAGTAGGAATCAGAGAGCAAAAACACTAGTTTAGTTATGCAATTAATTTCATTTAGTAACAGCGACTACTCAGTGCAAGAATAGCAAGAGGAGGTATCTTTGGGAAATATCCGTGCATAGGGGAATATTCCAGTTACGTTACGGTCAGGCAGAGATTCTCAATTCAGATATTGGCTTGTAAAGGTTACCCAGGACGAGATATAGACATATACCACAGTATAGTTATGACAAAGAGTAGGCAGAAGTTTAAGAGGTCAAGAAGAATCAGTGCACAAAGATGAGGGATCGAAAACAATAAAGAATTGAAAGACATGCTTGAAGTTCTCTGAGGTTACAGATATTGGAATAATTAATAGTTCAGTAGGCAGTTCAATTGAAGAGAAATGGATATCTTTACAAAGGCAAATCACAGAAGTTGTGATCAAAATCTTAGGTACATGGAAAATAACTGCATATGAGTAGCAAAAGAAATACTTCAGTTGGTCGACGAAAGAAAGAAGTACAAAAAACTACAGGAATACGGAAATAAAAGCCACCTAGGAATGAAATAAATAGAGCCTGCAGGAAAGCTAAGGGGAAATGGCTACTTGAAAAATGTGAAGAAATCGAAAAAGAAATGACTGTCGGAAGGACTAAGTCAAAAGAGCCTTCAGTGAAGTTAAAAGTACGGGCGGTAACGTTAGGATTACAATGATAATACCATTATTAAAAGCAGCATATATAAAGGATAAGTGGATAGAGTAAATGGAAGGCCTCTATGAGAGGGAGGACTTCTCTGATCACGTGATAGGAGAATAAACAGATAGGGCAGAAGGGATGCATAATATTCCATTGGAATTTATAAAATCGTGGAAGGAAGTGGCAACAAAGGGACTATTCACATTGGCGTGTAGTATTCATGACTGGCGATATACAGTCGGACTCACCATCGTCCACACAGTTCCAAAAACACTAAGAGCCGACAAATGCGAGAATAATCTCGTAGTCAGCCTAACAACTCATCTGTCTACGTTTTGACAAAAAAAACGAACAGAAGAATGGAAAACTAAACGGAGGATCCGTTAGATGACGATCGGTTTGGCTTTTAGAAAAGGTAAAGGCAGCAAAAACACAGCTTCCGGTCGATAATGGAACCAAGACTGAAAAAAAATCGAGTCATGTTCAAAGGATTTCTTGACAAATTCTGAGAATAATAGAGGTAAGCTGTAGAGAAAGACAGATAATGCACAATCTATACAAGAACCAGTAGGGAACAATATGGAAGACCAAGAACGAAGTGCTACGTTGAAAAGGGTATAAGGCAGGGATTTAGTCATCCTCCCACCTCCCCTACTTTTTAATCTTTGCATCGAAGAAACAATGACAGAAATGAAAGAAAGTTTCAAGAATGGGATGAAAATTCAAGGTGAAAGAATGTCAATGATAAGATTCGATGATGACATTCTTATCGCTAGTTAAAGTGAAGAGGTACTACAGGATGTGTTGAATGGAATGGTATAATGAGTACAGAATGTGAACTGAGATTAATCGAAGAAAGATGGAAGTAATGAGAAGTTGCAGAAATGAGAACCGAGAAAAACTTAATACGATAATTGGGAATCACGAAGCAGGCGAAGCCACGGCATTCTTCTACCTAGACAGCAAAGTAACGCATGATGGACGGAGCAAATACCACAGCCAAGAGAAGTCTGTTAGTATCAAACACGGGCCTTCATTTAAGGACTAAATTTCTAAGATTGTACGTCTGCAACCCAGCATTGTATGGTAATTAAATAGGGACTGTTAGAAAACCGAAGCACAGGGGAATCGACACGTTTGAGACATTTTGCTCCATAAGAATGCTGAAAATGATATGCAATGAAGGGTAAGAAATGATGGCGTGGAATAGAATATATGGAAAACACTGGCAAGAAGAAGGGACAGGATGATAAGACTTCTGTCAATACATCACGGTATAGCCAGCATGGTACTAGAAGGAGCCACAGAGGGTTGAAACTCTAGGGATGGACAGTAGAGGATAAAAGATTGAAATACATTCTGAAAAAGACTGAGGACGTAAGATGGATGTGCTGCTCTGAGGCGAACAGTTTGTCGCAGGAGACAAATTCGTGGCAGTTCGCATCAAACAAGTCGGACGACTGATGAGAAAAAGAAAAAAAAATGCAGAATTTATATGTGAATGTATAAGTGTGCTGTTTTAGAAAAACGTATTCTGGAGGCAGGTATTGAAAGGGTTATGGATTTATATTAAATTTGTGGTTGAATGGTTGATGTTAAAGGATGAAATGGGAGGTGAGGAAAGGTAACAACAAAATAAAAACTGGTTAGTTAAACCCATGTAATGGTAATGTAAGTGCTTATATGTTCGTACTTAACATCCTATCATTTACACACACACGTACATGTATGCACTCACACGCACACACACACACACACACACACACATACACAAACACAAACACACACACACACACACACACACACACACACACACTAAGGAATACAAAAATACAATATACATAAATAGAAAAAAAACCCAACTTTTCTTGGAGTTGTGCCAGATATCAGTTTTATTTCTTCATTTCTGCTTTCTTTCGATTACGTTTCTGATTATGTTTCTTTTTTCGTATCTTCAGAGTGAAAAGACGTATTGTAAATAAGAGAGATGACAGAAAGTTTTGGACTGTTTCCAGCTTTGTTTATTTAATTTTAACAAACTTCAGTAGAACACCTGTTAGTATAGATAGCAAATACTGGTCTCAGTTTTTAAAAACGTTCACTTGTATAACTGTGAAAGTAAACATAATTGAAATTTACTTACCCCACAAATCCCGGAATAACGGTCTGCTGCGCAAATGTGCTCTGGTAGGATACTACCACCTTTGTATTCTTTCTGACATTCTGTGTTGTTAACAATGGTTAAGTTTGTTTTCTGAAGCCATGGCGCCAGCGTTTCGTTCCCATATTCATACTGCAAAAAATATTTATTATTTAAGTTATGCATATAAATACGAAATGTGTTCAAAGGAAGGATCGTTTACCTTTGTTTAATTTCTGTGGTCATACGCTAAAATATGTACGTAAGCTCCGGGTAATTTTTACCAAAAATTAAAAAAAAAATCGTGAAATTCTGAGGAATTTCCAAGGACTTTTGTTTATTTGACGATTTGGAAAAAGTGAATTAGAACAAACATTTATACTTTACTCTAGAAAATCAGAGAGTGTTCATACGACAACAAATCTTTCTTCCACTATTACCAGTCTAGCTGGTCACCATTCCACTAAACTGCAGCTCTGCTTACCGACAGTTTGCCCCATCCAGCGGCGACAGCATTCGCCCCATCCTCCACCTCCTGGCCCTGCACTGGCAGCGTCACAGTAGAGATGGTTATTCCATCCACAGGTAACGGCGAAGACACCTGTACATGTGCAACATCAACGCTATAGTAAACTGTGTATGGAAAACAGTGCAATCCACAGCATAGGAAATATACAAGTATGTTGTGTTTATATATTAATTGAAAACTTCATGTCTTTTATAATCTTTCCTACAATGAAAATTACCATGTTCTCAAAGAGACAAAAATAAAAATTTTTATCAGTCTCAGATGTTCTGAGAGTGAACACCTAACCAGATACAATAGATATTTAAGCACTGCTTCACTTACAAGAGATGCACTCAAGTGGGATAAAAGACCTGTACTTTATGATTTATATTTTATCTTACCTGCAGTAATGGGTTTCCTGAACTGCAGCTTGAAACGCGTACGTTTCATATGTATTCATTACCAGCGATGGCGAGGCATGACAGAATCTCTGACCAGAGAGTTATTCATCGTGGCTAGTCTGCGCTTGACCGCGCGAGAGTTTAGTAGTGTGTGGCGAGTGGGCAGAGAGAGTAGACTGTTAGATAGTTGTACTCAGTCAGTGCCAGTGTGTAGCGAGTCGGCATGCGTCCGCGGTCTGGTCTGCCCACGAGTCTGGTCAGGAATGTGGTGGATGATATGAGTGTATTATTGTAGAAGGTAATGAAGCAGCATTGCGCTCAGTTAATAATGTATGTTAATTGTAATTAATTTGTTCAAAAAATGCCCCAATAATAATTTTTCTATAAAGTAACTTTTTAAACAAAAGGATTCATTTCAAGTTAAATAATATTACTTATGCATTCCCTCCAACAATCAAAATTAAATATACGCCAGCATTGCACGAAGCTGTGCCGAAAAATAAGAGCAGATATAGATGCAGTTTTACTGAGGTAAGAAATTATCAGATTTAATTATTTCACAGGGCCGAAGGTCAGCGCTGCTGCCCTAATAGAATTTATCAGGTTTAATTATTTCTATTGAGATGATATATTCAGTTCATGGTTCATTAGATGATTAATATTATTGTGGGTTTATGGTTAATTTCCATTTATCAATTTTTGTGGGGAGTTTAAGCTTGGCTCACATTTTTGATTATCTTATTTTCACGGGGAGGTTACACTTGGCGATATCCGGACCAGGATCGTATTTCTTTGTGAATCTTCTGATAAGTAGCCAGATATCTGCTCTTATTTACTTAAATATAATTAGCATTTGGCGCAACGCTTTTACTAATTTTGTGATTTTCTCTCACAGATCATCGGCAACTCGTTGCTCTTTGTTGTATTTGTGTTTGTTGCCTTTTTCATTGTGCTTATTTCATTTGTGATTAATTTGTTCTGAGAAACATGCCACGAAAAACTGTTAATAGTACATCGCGAGGTATAATGAGTGAAATAACCGACCTAAATAACTTGACCGATAGTACTTGCGACACGCAGTGTAATGATGACAATCCTTCGTTTACTGACAATCAGTGTGTACCGACCACTAATGTTGATTTTGGTCCTAGTGATGAACAAAAGAATTCGATTGTGTCCTCTGTTAATTTAACGACAATTGATGACGCGGGGCGTTCTGTTGTAATGAGCGCTGCCCAGCTCAACACAACCGGTTTGCAAAATTTAAGTAATGAACTGACAAATTTGTCTAATGAGAATGAACAGTGTAATCAGAATGCGTCGGAGTTATTTAATTCCGAGGTAGTGACTAACAGTGCGCATCCGATGGGCAATACTTTTGGTGAATAACAGAACGACCAAATGGTCACAAAAAACGTGACAATTGCAGGTACACCATCACATACAAAAGAGAATGCAACAGCTACTTTTGGCTTGGATCAAATTATGGCAGTATTGCTACAGTTTAAGAACGAAATTAGTGGAGATCTCAAACAACAGAATGAAAATTTCAAACAACTTAATGAAAATTCCAAACAACAGAATGAAAATTTCAAACAACAATTTAGTGAACAGAACAAACAATTTAATGAAAATAACAAACAGCTTAATGAAAAATTAGACAACAATTCCAGACAGCTTAGTGAACAGATCAAACAGCTTAATGAAAAACATGACAGCCTTAATGAAAAATTAGACAAAAATTCTAGACAGCTTAGTGAGCAGATTACAGCCGTTGCCGCGCAGTGTCATGATACTAAAGAACAATTACGTGAAGAAGTTGAGGCTTGCGCTAGGAAAAGTAGTGAAGAAATTAGATCTGTTGCTCAAGAATTAAGGGATATGCAAACAGCTGCAACAGAATCACTCAGAGACGAAATTAGTGCAGTTGGTAAACAATGCTCTGAAAAAGCAACACAATTACGCGACGAGTTTAAAGTAATGACAGCAGAACTTTCGCGCACAATGGATGCAAAGATAGACGCGAAATTCGACCAACAGAACACTCAAATTGACGAACGTTTTAATCATCACCTACAAAACAGTGATACGCATTTCCGTAAATTTATACAGGAACAGAATAAAGTAAAACGACAAGTCATGGAAATAATCACCGCACAGAGACAGGAAGATAAACGTAAATTGTTTGCGAAAGCAAAAACATACGTAGACAACAATATTGCTACAGTATCGGACAAAATTAATACCATCAACAGTTGAACACCGAATTACGTGATGAAATTTCTGATCTTAAATCAAAAACAGATACACACACAGTACATTTTCAAACAGTGACCGACAGACTCGAACAATTAGAACTAACACAGGATTCCGATGTCATCGAAGCCGACATTAAAAAATTGAACGAAACCACACGTAAATTACAAAAACAGATTAATGCTTCTGACACTAAAAACGATGATCAGGTAAAAATACTGACTGAAAAATATGATGAATTGGCCAGTCGTATTGACGTTATTGAAAGTAATAATGACAGCAAATCAGACGACACTTCGCCGATTTCGTTTAATCAAACACCTGAATTCCAAAATTTACAGCAGTCGATCAGTGAGATAGATTCGTCTAATAATACATTACATAGAAAATTGTCAACTTTACAGCAGGAGGTAACAGAGATAAAAAATATTTCAGTTAATAACACATTACAGCATACGGCGAATTCCGAACATTTCTCACACTCACACAGCCAGTATAATTTAGGTAATGTACAGAGAGTACGTGAATTAGATTCCGAACAGTCACAGACAAACAGATTCTTATGCAATCGTGAACCTGTTCACACATTCAGTGACGATAACGTTGATTATAAGCAATTCGTATCTGTAAAAAAATGTAAGGTATTTAAAAATGACAGAGCACAGGTACACGCTTTGAACCGTATACGACAATTTGTTTTTGTGTTTTCAATAGCATTGCCTGTAATACAGAAACTAGAATTAGCATGGATACAGCAATTTGCTTCTGAATTTTTACCGCCATTGCCTGTAACGCAAAAGCTAAAATTTATTTGTAGCGCATAAATGACCTCAGGGGATTCATTATGCTTTAATGAATATGTGCCGTAGCGTGCATAGGGCCCCGAGCCGTAGTAGTGCTGTTTCATCTTTAGTTTTCTGCACTGCTGCCTTCTCTTCTACTATCCTTTATATCTATCAAAACAGCTCTTTAACTATTGCTATACCTAATATTAAGAAAAGTGTAAAGAAAACCCGATATGACAAATTTTACCGAAAGTGACAATTTTTTATTAGACGCTCAAGAAATGACAACCACAAGAACTTTAATATCAGAAAAAATTTTAATCATCAGTATGTACAAAATTTTCAGTAGTCGCAACCACATTTTAGTAACAATACATGTTTTTACCGCAACAGCATGAAAGTCAGGCGGTTAGCATACCTAACCAACAATGTAATGCACAAGGTCAACCAAGCTTTAATGTTTCGCCGCGTGCACGTATAGTCCCAGCTACAACAAATAGTAATGCACAGCAACAAGGAAATAACTACGTGCAGAAAACACAGTACTTCAATTCCTATCGCAGTGCACCGTATAGAAATGACAATCATGACAGACGTAAAAATAATGAGCACAATTTTCAGCGTACATTTAAAACAGTCGATCTCGTCAGCAGCAAGAACATCAGCAACAACATATTATCATGAATGAACCAGACAGTAGGTATCATCCAGAGCGTAATACGTCAGGAAGAAACATAGAACAGTACAAATAGTTGATATGCTACAGCATCCTCCTGAAAATAATATCACGTCAGAAAGAATTTGATTAAATACAGTACAGGTTGTATATTCCAGTAACGCAAGCAATAATTTTGACACGCAGAATCTTGTTCACGCAAAACGTTATGTGAAACATGTTTTGTTGAATGCACTACTTTTATCGCATCCAGATCTTACTAGAAATTTTTCCATTGCCACCGACAGTTCTAACACCGCTTTAGGCGTACATATTTTCCAGGAAATTGAAGAAGATGGTTGTACAGTGGTTAAAAACATCGCCTTTGCAAGTCGCATTCTGTCACCTGCTGAACGTAATTATTCTGTTACAGAACTTGAAACATTATGTGTTGTATGGGCTTTTACCAGATTTAGGCATTTTCTTTATGGAAGACACACTACAGTTTACACAGATCATAGAGCGATACAATTTTTACTTTCCGCTAAATTTACACACGACAGATTAAGCAGATGGAAACTTTATCTACAGGAATTTAATTTTACAATTGTTCACATTCCCGGCACACAAAATATTGTAGCAGATGCACTATCCCGTTCTCTCAGCAACAATCAGCAAGACATCGCAACCAACTTCTGCAAAGCAAACTTCAGCGTCATGTACATTCAACAGATTGCATTTGAAAATTTCATTTCGTCGTCATTACGAGACATAGCACAAGAGCAGAGTAAAGACAACGTATGGAAAGAGATTAAACACCTTTGGCAAGATAGGAATAATGTTACCATTAGAAACCATTACACTGTACGCAATGACATTCTGTTTCGCCGCTCTCATCCTGACAGCGACAGTTGGTTATTATGCATTCCTTACGAACTTGTTAACGAATTAATCTGGTATACTCATTTAAGTTACGCACATTACGGAGCTAGAAAATGTTTTCTTATACTGAGACAGAACTGTTATTTTACCAACATGGAGAAACGTATTCGACGAGTTTTAGCGTCATGTAAAATCTGCCAGAAAGTTAAATGAGACACAACTTCACATATTCCTCCATTATATCCCATTGTACCTGTTAAATTGAGACATATGGCCGCTGTAGAAATTTTTGGTCTTATTCCCTGAACTAATAGAGGGTTTTGCTACATCTTTGTCGCTGTTGAACTCACTTCAAAATTTGTTACCTTCACTCCGTTACGCAAAGCTACTGCTAAAACTGTTTCGAAAGCATTTGTAAAACATTTTCTATTTCATGTAGGTCATGTGTTGAAAGTAATTTCCGACAATGGATCACAGTTTCGATCTGCTGTATGGACACGTATGTTACGAGCTAGAAACATTTCTCCGATATATATATATATCCTGGTACCATGCTTCTTCGAACCCTTGTGAACGAATAATTAAAGAAATTGGTAAACTGTGTAGAATTTACTGCCATACAAAACATATTGATTGGGACACACACATACTCTCATTTCAAGATGTAATTAATTCCATACCGAATGAATCTACTATGCTATCTCCGTCTGTTATACCGAAAAATGTTGAACCACCTAACAAATTTAAAGAATTAGTAACATTTCCTACATCTCGTCGACTACGACACCATGAAATAATTGACATTGCGCTGAACAACATCAAACGTGCCGCAGAGCGCCGGCGAAGACAACAAAAACAGGTTTGTATACGCCGTGACTTTCACGTTGGACAGAAGATATTAGTACGTACACACTATTTATCCAACAAAATAAAAGGTAGGTGCAGTAAATTTGAACTTCTATACGCAGGTCCATATCGGATTCGCAGCATTCCTCACCCCAATGTAACACACGTCGAAACTTTGAGAACCAGAAAATCGAAAGAAAACCACCACATATCGAATATTGAACCTTTTATTGAATGAAGATACTTTATGATTTAACATGCTGTAGTGCCATTTCCTAATTTTTATGACCACTTATGCAATTATATTCACATGAATACTTACTGATGATTGTCGTATTTTTCTTGGCAAGTGCCCGGCAAGGTAAGGTTAGCAGATCGCTTTTCTTGTCGTTACACATCAGACCGTGCATATTTTACAGATGAATTTACACAAATTATGACCACTTATGTAATTATATTTATGTGACTACTTACTGACGATTGTCGTATTTTTTTTGGCAAGTGCCCGGCAAGGGAAGGTTAGCAGGTCGCTTTTCTTGTCATTACACATCAGACCGTGCACATATTCCATTTTTTATGTATGTATGATTGTTTTCCTGTTTGTTTGTATGTATTATGAAATAGTTAAGACATAGCAAACACCAGTTGACTTTGACATTTTTGCCCTATGATATCTCAACATCGTGACTATTTTTACATTTTTTGCTGCTGCATTATGATATTCTGTGTACATTTTTGCATCTGAACACTGTCTATATTTTTTGACATAATACGTTTTCTGTCATGCTATGCTGTATGCTTAATTGTATCACTATAAACCAGTTTTTATCTAATGGTATATGAATTAAATGCAAGACATTAATCTTTGTTCATCATTTTCAGAAAGAAATAACGTGTAAAGGAAGTAAATTAAACAGAAATGGGAATTTCACCTACGGAATAAACGAAAGAAGATGCAAAAACCTTATGAGGAAGAGTAAATGGGTCAGAATTAACAAGAATATACTATACACATCGTAGAACAGCAGTCTTAACTAATTTTTTCTTTCAGAATACGAAGCAGGCTGTCAGACAGAACTTCATATCTTAGTTTTAGTGAGGAAATATGCTAGAAATAAGGAATAGTTGTGCAATGAATAATGAAGTGATTTTTTTTTGCAGATGATAATGAATGGTGATGAATAATGATGAAGAATATGCAGCTATGAATAATGAAGTTTTTCTTTACAGGTGATGATAATAATGGAGTTGTGATAATGAAGTGATGGATAATGAAGCTTTTTCTTTACAGATGAGGATGATGTTGAAGTTTATGTATTTATGCTCTGTAGTTATTTAAGTATTTGTTGCAGTTCGTTTTGACAGTATGTGTTGTATTGCATAGTATGATGACTGAAGGTATTGGAAAGGACAGCTAGGGAACACATTTTATACACATTTCACTACCTGTTAATTCGCAGTTCTCTACGTTTCAGCATAAAATGCGTTTCTTCTTTCAGTCTAATAATCCATTTTTGTATATTTTGCAGCAGAAATTATTCATGAAATTAATGTACTATAAGCAGTTGTTCATTAAACCGATGTAATTTATGAATGTGATTACATATACTCTACTTGTTTCATAATCTAGATACAGCTGACTCATGACGAATGACGTTACACATCTTCGTTTGCAGCAATAACTCAAAAGCAAATATTGTTATTAATTATCGAACCCAACGCAATGCATTGCTGGCACAAAAAATTCTTTGTAACTCGTAAATGAATGCCACTGATTAATGTAATAAGATAAACTATGAGGACAATGTTTACTATAATTAGATTAATTATGCCATTTCTTAACTCATTTTCAATGATGACTTCTGATGGTTTGTAATTAGGCAATGAATGCCAATGTTCTCTGTAAATGACTTCTGATGGTTTGTAATTAGGCAATGAATGCCAATGTTCTCTGTAAATGACTTCTGATGGTTTGTAATTAGGCAATGAGTGCCAATGTTCTCTGTAAATGACTTCTGATGGGTTGTAATTAGGCAGTGAATGCTAATGGAATCTGTAAATGACTTCTGATGGTTTCTAAATAGGCAATGAGTGCCAATGTTCTTTGTAAATGACTTCTGATGGTTTGTAATTAGGCAATGAGTGCCAATGTTCTCTGTAAATGACTTCTGATGGTTTGTAATTAGGCAATGAATGCCAATGTTCTCTGTAAATGACTTCTGATGGTTTGTAATTAGGCAATGACTGCCAATGTTCTTTGTAAATGACTTCTGATGGTTTGTAATTAGGCAATGAGTGCCAATGTTCTCTGTAAATGACTTCTGATGGTTTGTAATTAGGCAATGAATGCCAATGTTCTCTGTAAATGACTTCTGATGGTTTGTAATTAGGCAATGAGTGCTAATGTTCTCTGTAAATGACTTCAGATGGTAACTAGGCAATGAGTGCCAATGTTCTCTGTAAATGACTTCTGATGGTTTGTAATTAGGCAATGAGTGCCAATGTTCTCTGTAAATGACTTCTGATGGTTTGTAATTAGGCAATGACTGCCAATGTTCTTTGTAAATGACTTCTGATGGTTTGTAATTAGGCAATGAGTGCCAATGTTCTCTGTAAATGACTTCTGATGGTTTGTAATTAGGCAATGAATGCCAATGTTCTCTGTAAATGACTTCTGATGGTTTGTAATTAGGCAATGAGTGTCAATGTTATCTGTAAATGACTTCTGATGGTTTGTAATTAGGCAATGAATGCCAATGTTCTCTGTAAATGACTTCTGATGGTTTGTAATTGGGCAATGAGTACTAATGTTCTCTGTAAATGACTTCTGATGGTAACTAGGCAATGAGTGCCAATGTTCTCTGTAAATGACTTCTGATGGGTTGTAATTAGGCAATGAGTGTCAATGTTATCTGTAAATGACTTCTGATAGTTTGTAATTAGGCAATGAATGCCAATGTTCTCTGTAAATGACTTCTGATGGTTTGTAATTAGGCAATGAGTGCCAATGTTCTCTGTAAATGACTTCTGATGGTTTGTAATTAGGCAATGAGTGCCAATGTTCTCTGTAAATGGCTTCTGATGGTTTGTAATTAGGCAATGAGTGCCAATGTTCTCTGTAAATGACTTCTGATGGTTTGTAATTAGGCAATAAATGCTGATGTTCTCTGTAAATGACTTCTGATGGTTTGTAATTAGGCAATGAATGCCAATGTTCTCTGTAAATGACTTCTGATGGTTTGTTATTAGGCAATGAGTGCCAATGTTCTCTGTAAATGACTTCTGATGGTTTGTAATTAGGCAATGAGTGCCAATTTCCTCTGTAAATGACTTCTGATGGTTTGTAATGAGGCAATGAGTGCCAATGTTCTCTGTAAATGGCTTCTGATGGTTTGTAATTAGGCAATGAGTGCCAATGTTCTCTGTAAATGACTTCTGATGGTTTGTAATTAGGCAATGAGTGCCAATGTTCTCTGCAAATGGCTTCTGATGGTTTATAATTAGGCAATGAGTGCCAATGATATCTGTAAATGACTTCTGATTGTTTGTAATTAGGCAATGAGCGCCAATGGTATCTGTAAATGACTTCTGATGGTTTGTAATTAGGCAATGAATGCCAATGTTCTCTGTAAATGACTTCTGATGGTTTGTAATTAGGCAATGAGTGCCAATGTTCGCTGTAAAGTTACTCATGAACATTATTCTGTAATACTACGTACATGGTACAGAAATGTTCAATGACTGGGCAATGAGTGCCACCCATTACCAGTGTAATTCTCAATGAAGTCTAGTATGTGACTTAATGTCCTTCACCTTCTAACCTAATTACCTGGAATTACTGCAATATCTGTTTGTCCTGTATATCCTCATGATCATGGAGCACTATTTTTGGTTTTTGCACTAATTCTACGTTGCTGTAACAGACAAGAACGTGGTGTTGACACGACATGCTGTCCACCACAATGAGCGATGAGATGCTATTATGGTCCCACTGTTTGGTGTGCCTAATGTACTACCAAAAGGATAACATGGAATATTACTACGGCATTTCAGTGTCTTGGCTACGCTAATTAATACTTCTGGGAAAAGAGCTTTAGATTGCCTCACTTGGTGTTGTGCTTCTGTAGAAAGATATGGACTTTCAGTGCAGCTGCTTGCAACCTAAAGTGCTACAACCATGACGCAATCCTTCCCTTTCCTATCCTAATTCTTGTGACGTAGTAAAAAAAAATCATTTTGTTATCATGATTTGTATTTATGGCCTATACATTTTTGTGATTTGCAAATATGTTCTGAACTACAGTGCATGTGCACTTTTGTCATTTTGTTAACATGATTTCTACACATTGCATATACATTTTTTTGTGATTTGCTGATATGTTCTGTACTCATTGTATATATATTTTGTCATTACCTGATATGTTCTGTACTCAGTGCATATGCACCATATTTTCTTTATGTTCTACACCTATGTATCTGTATATTCTGTGATTGTAAAGTTAGTTAGTTAAGAAAAAATTTGTTGCTCATGGCAAGTCCAAATGACTCACCATCGCTGCCAAATTTTTGCCCCCCCAGTGGAGGGTTATGAAACGCGTACGTTTCATATGTATTCATTACCAGCGATGGCGAGGCATGACAGAATCTCTGACCAGAGAGTTATTCATCGTGGCTAGTCTGTGCTTGACCGCGCGAGAGTTTAGTAGTGTGTGGAGAGTGGGCAGAGAGAGTAGACTGTTGGATAGTTGTACTCAGTCAGTGCTAGTGTGTAGCGAGTCGGCATGCGTCCGCGGTCTGGTCTGCCCACGAGTCTGGTCAGGAATGTGGTGGATGATATGAGTGTATTATTGTAGAAGGTAATGAAGCAGCATTGCGCTCAGCTAATAACGTATGTTAATTGTAATTAATTTGTTCAAAAATGCCCCAATAATAATTTTTCTATAAAGTAACTTTTTAAACAAAAGGATTCATTTCAAGTTAAATAATATTTCCTATGCATTCCCTCCAACAATCAAAATTAAATATACGCCAGCATTGCACGAAGCTGTGCCGAAAAATAAGAGCAGATATAGAAGCAGTTTTACTGAGGTAAGAAATTATCAGATTTAATTATTTCACAGGGCCGAAGGTCAGCGCTGCTGCCCTTATAGAATTTATCAGATTTAATTATTTCTGTTGAGATGTTATATTCAGTTCATGGTTCATTAGCTAATAATATTATTGTGGGTTTATGGTTAATTTCCATTTATCAATTTTTGTGGGGAGTTTAAGCTTGGCTCACATTTTTGATTATCTTATTTTCACAGGGAGGTTACAAGCTAAATCAATAAATCGAAATGAATGTAAACATCATCCTTCATAAAACAATAATTAAATGTCAGGCACATGTGTCCAGCAAAATTTTCCAATTTTGAGCCAAGAGGTCAAAGAAATTTAGGAAGAATTTCAGCTTATCCAGTAAATTTCTGTTGCACTGAATTCAACCACTGTTCTCTAAAATAAGTACTATGTGCTTCAAGTGTTTATTAAACTTACATTGTTTGATTGCTCACGTTTTTAAAGCCTTAGTTTAATCTTGGTTCTCTTTCTTCCACTCACGTATTACTGATTCTTCAGATTTTTCCTTTTTCTTCCATTTTGTAATGGCAAATTTCACTAGCAACATGACTTCATTTTCTTAATGTAAATACATTAACAGTATTAATTTACCAATTCAAGTTATTCTATAAGCTATATCGAGCAGACTTTATCTCTTCAGGCATAATCCAACCTTTTTATATATAGATGTAACAGTTACTCTTGTCTAAATTTTCTACACCTTTCAAATAATTCCAAAAAGAAACATCAATAAATTAATAGTATATGCACATAAAACGTAGTTAGCAAGTTTGGTTCTCTCTTACTGTATCTCTCGAAATTTTCCTTGTACTCTAAACTTATCTGTTTTTCAGTTTCTCCAGTTAACATATTTTAACAGTCCCTGAAAATACTACATCACAGCTTTTCTACAGTTTTGTTTATGTTACTTTTTCCTGTGTTTAACAGACTGGCACAGAGTAAAATCAAATATTTAGGATATATTTACCATTATATTCTATGAAAGTTGAAATATGAATTCTTTGCTTGGTGTTAGCGTGTAAAACTGCAAAAATTGCGGAATTTATGGATTTTTTTACTGTCTCTACTGAACTCCTAAATTTCTTTTAATTCTGAGTGAAATTCAAAAATTTAGTGAAACTATGTGCTTACAAGTGTGGTATGACGATAATTTTAATTTTTTTTTACTTCTTTTATAAAAATCTAAATGTTCTTAAATTCTGTTTAATAAATTTGTTTTTCTCAGACTAAAGTCACCCAACCCTGATACTTTCGTGGTATGCTAAATTTTTATGTAGAAATGTTTTTGAAATTCCGTGAAATTCTAGTTAACAATTGGGAAAACTTGTCCGCCACAGTTTCAGACTACTAACCAGAGAGAGAATGACTATGAGATAACCACACAAAAAAGGTAATTGATGAAGCTGTTTTCTGACCACTCAAATGATCTGACAGCCATCACTTTAGATGTGAATAGTCGTTCTTTTACCACTGGGGAAATTTTGAAACAAATTTGTATTGTTTCTTCTCCATCATTAGTTGCGACAGTACAAATACGAGTATGTCTGTGTACACACGTTCTGTAACAGCTCCGTTGTTACAGAATAACTGACCGAACATGTGTCATCCAGAAAGGGAAAGGCACTAATTGTAATCACTTTTGGAAGTAGGAGGATGGTTGAATGAGTTTAACGATGATCATTACAAAAGGCCACATTATCTGATTGAATGCAGAAAAGAAAGAGATGTCGACCATGAACTTATCAAAAGAATCATCCAAACGATTAATGCGAGCAGTTTATGGAAGCCATTGAACACTAAATGTGAATGACTTGATGGCGATTTCAATAACCATCCTCTCAGGTGTATGTCCAACGAGAAATGTTATTGGAGATGTGAAAGGAGGATCCACACTCCACTACTTCAATAGTCACAAATAACTAACTGTAAATTGACGAGACTATATTTGGCTTTTGCCTTATAATCTCGAAACAGTGAGTGATCTGCGACATTTCTCCTGAATGATACCATATGTGAATATAATAACGGAATGTAAATAACTGTATGAAATCCATCATATTTGATGCATATTTGTAAACTCACCCTCAGCAATGCTATATCTGCAGATGAACCCACTAGACCAGTATAGTTCACATGTACGATGTTCTGCTCCACTTGGTGGATGGACCCTCCACTGGTCTGTGAGTTTGTGCCAGCCAGTATGTACTGCTGAGACGGTACACTGGAATGAATCATTAATTGTCAGAACGAGATATCTGCCAGCACACTGCCCTTACATATGCACTAATAAGACAAACTGTCCATAACAAGTGATTGTGACGATTCGCAAGCTGCAAGCTGCAATTACTGACTTTTTTTAGGAAATACGGAGAGTTAACGTATTACGAGTCTGATACGTACGTTTCGATTCCTCCCACGAGCCAGATTCACTGGCTCAAGGTGGTACACATCCTTGTCGAAATCGAGGGCGCACTTCGCGGCCTGGCATACTTTTAAGCAGCGCACAAACGAGGACGGAGGTAGTGTTTTGACTTTGTAGAAGGAAGCGGAGCGTACAATGGTCAGTGAAGGGGTCACGTGCTGATTTCAACGCCCTAAGAGGACAGGCAATGAGGAGCAGGCAGCCTTGTAATAGCCGCTGACCGGAACAACACAGAAGAGTGCAACGTGCTGCTGCTGCCCAATAGGTAGCTGTGCGGGGCTTGTAAACAACATCGTGCTGAATGCTGCGGTGCTGAAGTCATGCGACCCACAACGAAAAGTTACAAATTAAAGTATTTTCTGGTGAATAACGACACATCTACAGGCAGTAGTAGGAAAGCAGAGATGCTGCCACCACCTAATGGTCTGATAAATATGAGTATCACACTTTCTGTGCTGCAACACAACTGCGTTTCACAGAAAATATGGAAGCACCATAATTATTTGATTTTTACAGTTACAGTCCGCGACATGTCGTCGTAAATTGTAGGACAAATCAAGACAATAATGCAGATAGTCTAGCTTCAAACAAATCTGTCAATAATCCATAGAACAGCGGTCTAAAACAAAGTCAGTTAAACAGCCAAGACATGAAAGTACGGTGAAAGAGAGGTAGAGCCTTTGGCATAGTAGGCTTCGAAGTACCTGGCAACCGTCTGGCGGCCGGGTTTTCTCACCGATTTGACATTAGTGGCCAGGCCAATATCACCGCTCTAGTACTTCTTACCGTCCACCGGCTCAGACGCTGCTAGGTTAGTCGTAGGGTATTGACCTCGCTTTCGGATGACAGAGATATAGCCACCCACCACCCTTGAATCGGAGCGCAGGGCCAGGTGTAAGTAGCCCGGTCGATATCGTGATACAGGAAGGGAAGAGTTGTGGGTGGGCAGCCAAATGTTCGCAGGTCATCTCAACGTGTGGTATCACCGTGTCCTCTGCAGGCGCCATGTAGAGCAGTGCTGATCTTGGAGTAGGCTGGAACTGGTTTTCCGGTCTCCGGATCCATGCTCGCAGTCAGTGGTGCCAGTGGTGCAAAAATGACCGATTCCACGAGTTTCCAACTCAAACGGTGCTGAATCTAGGCATGCAGGGCTTCCAGGTGTGTAAAGTTATATCAAGACAGCTTTATAGGCGGTGTTGTTTATGTCGAGATAGAAGCAGGTAGGTGTGCTGTCAGCTGGTTGGGATGAGGCTGGCAGCCCCTTCCGCATCTGCATTTTAAAGGTGTGGACGAACTACACAGTTTCGCCGTTGGAGGCTGGGTGGAACGACGCTATTATAGAGTGCACTATTACGTTACGACAGCCGGAATCATGAAATATTCTGAGTCAACATTGACGCCCGTTGTCCGAAAGTATGGTTTCTAGAGTTTTTTCCAAAGACGAATATTTCTGCAGGACTGTTTACTGTCTCCTTTGCTGGGGCACCTCCATGGATGCTAAGATTGGAATTCTTGCAGGGGTACTGGTCGCATTGATGTGCAAGTCTTGCAGGAGTAGCTGTCCTCTCGATGTCCTGCAAGATGTTGGGGTGGGAGGCATGCCACCTTGTTATCGCCTTCATGCGTGTCATCACGCAGTGGACACCGTGCATGAGATTTTCACATGCCCATGATGTGGCAGCGAAGAGATCATTCGGCAGCTATCGTTGTTTGATGTCAGCATCACTGCTCCATGTACCATCTGGATGTTCATTTTTAGGGAAAAAAATTTCTTGGAGTTGCCGAAGGAAGTTGGGTGGTTGGCACTCCTAAAAACATTGGTAACTTTGTCTCGTAATATGAGGATAAGGTCTTCAGCTGTGTCCTTCGAAATTACAGATGAAGTGTTAGGAATTTTTTATAAGTAGTTTTGAGACGTGTCTCCTGATTCTAAGCACAGTGTTTCTCGAGAGCCAGGTGTGAGATCTGATCCCATAGGTGTTCTCGATAGGGCAACGGCGTTAGTATATTGAGCTGTTGCCCGGTGTTGTAACAGCTGAAGAAGTGAGTTTAGTGTTGTTGGCATTGTGTAATTGTTCCGGAAGGCGTTTCTTTGAACAGAACAAGAGAATTAACAGTTACGTTATAAGTCGACGTTTTGTGCTGTGAAGGAGATATCACTTTTGGAAGAAAAATGTGATGACTAGTGCTTTTTTTCGATCTGTCAATAACTGATGACCTGAAGAGCAATTTAGATGGTTATGCGTTGGGCTCTTCATGCTCATCATCGCTTTTGTGATAGAGGTGGCGACAATACATGATGAGACGCACAGGTAGCCAGATTAGGATTCTGATGAGATCGGTCACCAGACGCGGGACTTACTTCAGATAATGTTTTAAATACTGAAAAGATTCCTGACATTGCTGTGAGCATTCATATTTTTCAGCGTTCTTGCTAAGGTTACTTAGACGTCTGGTGTTATGTACGATAATTGGCATCAATAATAATAATAATTTTGCCAAGAAATTACTGAAAGTCTATTAAGTCCGTAGGCAACTGGACTTTTCCTATGGATTCCGCACGTTGCTGAGTCGGTTGAAGTCCTGTACAATTCAAAATATGTCCCTACTCCACTTACTCTTGAACGAATTTGCGCTTTTGTAGCCTGCAGCTTAGTTTATTTTCTTGCTGTGTCTGAACAGCAGACGTCACTTCGCAAGGTGACGCTCTCTCTTAGCAACACTTGCTGAGGTATATAATCCAGATAAGTGCCTGTCTTCGGAACGTTCTGAGTCAGCTTCTCCAAAACATGTCGGAAAACTGCTGGAGCACTAGCAATTCTGAGAGGCAGCCCATTGTATCTGTACAATCAAAATGAAGTGTTGGTGGGCATGAATTGGGTTTAAAGGCAATTGTAAATAGTTCCTGATAAACCAAGATTAGACAACGCTGATAGTCTTGTCATGAACTCTTCTGGACTTGAAACAGGATCGACGCCAATTTCTGATTCTGAATTTATAGTTGATTTTAAGTGACCATTACAGGTAGGGAGCAATTTGGTTTTCGTACCACTACCAGTTATTTTCTTCGTTGTCTGGATGTCACTGGTATGGGATTGTGTTGCTGCACCAGAAAGTCTGATTCGAAATTCAGAACATCTCTTAACGTTTCTGTCACTGATCTAGCCCTGAAGTAGCGAGGTGCTGCAGATGCGTTAACCTAATGTCAACTATATAATTATATGCGCACGTTAAGACTGGTGAAAATAAATAGGAAAATGTGTTGCACAGTGAACCAAGATCACTGAATGGTAAAGCTGCTAATACGATGTTAACGTTGTCTATTATCTTAAAACTGGAATATGAAAACGCGTTCATCCCAAAAATGTTTTGTGCATGACTTGAAGGTATAGCCAAGAAAGTAATTGGACAGCTGATGTTTTTGTACAACGCCGTTATTGTGCATTTATCCTACAAAGTTGGGTGGTGCTTGCTATAGGATTGCAACATTTGCGAAGTCTGCTGAAGAAACGGAGAACCGATCTGAGGGTAGTTTTCCTCATTCTGTGAAAGGGTTCTGCTATTTCTATAACCTATTTCGGCCTCTGCTGCGTTGTCGATGCTGTGCGGCTTTTGCTAACTGCTGATACTTGTCCATCTTTACAGCACTACGCATAGAACGTTTCCCTACTCCGGGAATGACTGCGCTTATCTTTAACAAAACAAATTGGGCAACTTCCTGATATTCTTGTAGCGAGGCTGGGCAGGATGAAGTACTCGCCTCTGCTGATTTATTGTTTTTGCTTTGTGTTAAAATCGATGCTGGGGATTGATGAAGGTGAAGATAAACTTCGTCCGCCTCAGTAGCTGCGCGGTCAGCGCGGCAGATTGCTCACCGAAATAGCCTGGTTCGATTCCCTGGCGAACAGGAGATTTTCTCCGCTCTAGGACTGGGTGTTGTATTGTCGTAACATTCGTATCAACATAACTGACGTTCCACTGTTGAGACGGGTGTATGGGCACATCCCGAAAGCCTGAAGATAAAAAAAAAGAACTTGACGAATCTGTAAGTGGGGGATATTGCTAGCAGACACCGGACAATATATGATGGCTGGTAAGCCGAGCTTAATTGTAAAGGGATGTTTACAAATCAAGGGGATGGTTGGAGAGTTCTCTTAGGAGGTGGGAATGAAGGTCATTGATATTTTAGCCACTGAGTGTATTTTGCACCGGAGGGCGTGGGTAAGGATGCATGATGGTAGTGAAATGTCACGAGTGCAGCGTGGAAGTGGGTAGTATGTGAAAGGCGGAACAGTTAGATCTGCAGTCAGCTCTTTTAGATGAATTTCTGAAATATAAGAATAAAGTCAGTGTGTGCGGAGTTTTCGGATGTATTAAAAATGGCTCTGAGCACTATGCGATCGATGGTCATCAGTCCCCTAGAACTTAGAACTACTTAAACCTAACTAACCTAAGGACATCACACACATCCATGCCCGAGGCAGGATTCGAATCTGCGACCGTAGCGGTCACGCGGTTCCAGACTGAAGCGCCTAGAACCGCACGGCCACACCGGCCGGCCCGGATATATTAACCGAGGTACTGGGGGTTCCACGATTGCTAGAGTACTGGATCGAATTAATGGATAATGTTCCAACCAACAAACCATCCCAGAGATAAGCACATCCGAGGATGAAGTTATTAAAGGAACAATTGGAAACGGAGTAGAACATCGTGTAATTCGACCATATAAATCCTCATAAGCTGTTCCTTGGTTCTTGGTTCCTATATGAAACGGCGAGACCAGTCCTGTATTGGATTACCGTGAATCAAACAAAAAAGGTGATATTGAGGTCAGTACCGTTACTAGATTTGTGATCATGTTTCATATGGTTTAAGAGAGTGCAGTATTTACTGTATTAGGTCTTATCCAGACGTACAAATAAGTAACTTTGGAGGAGGTTTCAAAATCGATTACTGCGTCCATAAAGGACAGGAACTTATTTTAGTTCAATCGTGTACGGCTCGGATTGGTGACATAGACGGTAATTCCTTCCCAGTTCATGGATGCCGTGTTTTTTACTGTAAGTTTTAAGTATGTTTACCGTTGTATGGGTGATTGGGTGGTGTAAAGTAGCTTGATCCCGGAACATATACAGCACTTGCGGGAGGTGTTCGAGCGGGTAAGGAAAACAGGACCATCAGTAAATCCTCAGAACGTGGTTTTTGTATGTTCTGTGAATTTCCTACGACACATGGTTTTAGGGGAAGGAATCTATATTGTAATGTTTCCGTAAGGTGAGGTTCAACAACCGTAAAGTAGTTAATAAAACGCATTTTAACCATCAGCTGTTTATTTGTATCATTAGTCATCTGTTAGTTTTGGTTATTAACCATCATCCAAGATGTAGAGTACAACGGATTACCGGTAGTTGAAAGCATCCCATATTCTTTTGAAGCTGAACAATATCGAAATTATCCACAGAAATCGCACAAAAACAAAATTTTTGTCAGCTGTTTGTTCAATTTCACTGGATAATATCGACATTGTTGTGCTTCAAAGGAATATGGGATGCTTTAAATTAACCTGTTGTACCCTTCATCCTGGATGATAGTTAATAACCCAAATCAGTAGATGACTAACGGGAAAAATAACGAGCTGAAGGATAAAATGCATTTAATAAAAGAATTTGTGTGGACCTGGAGAAAGTGCAAGCCATAAATCAATTGCTTATAACTGCAGAATATGCGGCAAGTTGGCATATTTTCCAGGTTTGTCACGATATCAATTTCCTTTCAGAAATTTATTGTGGCTTTAGACAAAATGACGCTCTCCTTAATGAACTACTTAAAATGGGATGTGAATTTCTGTGGAGACCTACGCACGAAGATAAATTTATGGCCTTAAACAAGCGATAATATCCGCATCAGTACTGCAGAAATTTCACAGGGAAGCCGTTACAGATCCGTCATACATCCTGGTCCCTCTCCATGTGATTTCCATACTTTTGGAGCCATGAAGACATTCGTTGCCGACGAGATATATGTGATAACAGTTATGGCAAATTCTTTGCAAATAATAAACAATTTAATTAATTTTTTTCCAATCTGTCTCTTTGATATTTTATTGACCCCCCCCCCCCCCCTTAATTTTGTTGTCAGATTCAGTGATATAGATGGATATGTCCACAAAATGTACTGCGAATAGGGTTAGTAGCGGAGTGCCGCTACCATTTTGTGAGCAAATCTGTGAGTACGTGTGAAGGAGTATTCCAGTAATCGCTTGTAGTTGGTGAATGCATTGTGGTGTCATTTCAGTTATAGCTACCGAGCTGTTGAATTTTTGCGAGACAGGCCAGGTTCACTCGGCGAAACCCTCCAACGCAGCATAATGCACAGCACAGGCATGGGGAATTCTGCAGCAATGGGTTTCAGTCGTGTTGCCAAGAACATGACTAGGGGTGGCTTCAAAAATAGTTCAAATGGCTCTGAGCACTATGGGACTTAACTTCTAAGGTCATCAGTCCCCTAGAACTTAGAGCTAATTAAACGTAACTAACCTAAGGACATCACACACATCCATGCCCGAGGCAGGATTCGAACCTGCGACCGTAGAGGTCGCGCTGTTCCAGACTGTAGCGCCTAGAACCTCTCGGCCACCCTGGCCGGCGACTAGGGGTGGCGCCATGATATAACAGATGCTTTGCTATCTTATATACAGGGTGAAAAGTATTTAAACCGACAAACTCTGAGAGGTTGTAGGGGACATCAAAACAAATATTTTTCCCTAATGTCATTTTTTCCTATGAGGATTATTTAAACCGGTGGAGGCCGCATTGCGATCTTCTGTTGTTAGAGGGCGTATTATGGTCTTCAGTTGTAGGCAACTGCTGTCCACCAGTGTAGTAGTGCATTGTCTCTGTTTACTAATGTAGCGATACACCTGGAGTGAGTACACTGCGTAATACGTAGCGAATCACAACGTACGAGCTGCACAGCGGGTTTATCAACAACAATATCCTAATCGCCGTATCCCGCATCATACGACCTTTGCTGCTGTGTACCAACGTCTGCGTGAGACTGGGTCATTTAGCAGATTACCTGGACAGGAACGCCGTCGCACGGTAAGAAGGCTGCAATTTGAGGAAGCTGTCTTCCAGCACATGGAGCGGGATCCTTCAATTAGCACTCGTGCAATTGCACGTAGCATGGGGATGAATCAGACGACTGTAAGAACAGTCCTTCGAGAGCAATTGTTACGTCCATTTCACTTACAGCGTGTCCACAACCTGGAACCAGTTGATTATCCACCCAGAGCACAGTTTTCGCCCTGGTACCTGGAGCAGTGTGAAATGCATCCTACATTTCCATCCTCTGTGTTGTGTACCGATGAAGTAACGTTCGGGTGTGATGGAGTCTTCAACATGCACAACTCGCATGTTTGGAGTGAGGATAACCCACATGCCAGAGTTACTGGCGCCCATCAAGTGCGGTTCTTCGTTAATGTGTGGGTCGGTGTTGTTGGGAAATGTTTAATTGGGCCGTATCTGCTAACTAGGGCATTAAATGGCAAGCACTATCACAATTTCCTCGCTAGAGCATTGCCAGAATTGCTGGAAGACGTTCCGCTCCCTACAAGACAACATGGCGGGGTGCTGGCACATTTCAGTCGTCGTGTGCGTCGATTCCTGGACCGACGGTTCCCAGAAACGTGGATTGGAAGAGGTAGTCCTGAACCATGGCCTGCTCGATCCCCCGATATGTCCCCTCTGGACTTTTTTGTGTGAGGAGAGATGCGCAACCTTGTTTACGCAACTCCTGTTGCATCATAAGAGGATCATGTTGCCCGGATAGTAGCAGCAGTAGGAACAATTCAGGATACTCCTAGGGTTTTTGCCCGTGTCAGACAGAACATGATCCGATGTTGTTTACGTGTCAATGGAGGCATTTTTGAAAATCTACTATAACTGAAATTGGGTTATGTTGATGTGTTGTCTCTTGGTCATAAAAAATGGAAAAGTGTTTGTTGGTTTAATTAATATGCCGCCAGAGAAATTTTCCTCTACCGGTTTAAATACTCCTCATAGGAAAAAATTATACTAGGAAAAAATATTTCCTTTGATGCCCCCTACAACCTCCCAGAATTCGTCGGTTTAAATACTTTTCACCCTGTAAATAGCTGTCATTTTCGCAGCAGCTTAATCGGAAGTCCAGCGATCTATCCTGACGTGGGTGCTGTGCCACACGAGGCGACCACATAGAGCTGCCGGCTGCCTGCACTATGTCTGCCCCTCCCCCCCCCCCCCCTCCCCCCGGACTTAGTGCCTCAGCGCAGGGGGCCTCCCTGGCTCACTCCAGCAGCAGCCGTACTCCTTCTCAGGAGGTAGTGGGTCGCATCCCATGCACAGCAGGCGACTTCCATCACCGGAATGGATGCACCTCCGCACTGCACCCCAGCGACCACCGGGACACAGTCATCCACCATTGATATGACTAGTACAGCGAGATTGTCGACTACCTATGTGCGCCGTTGATGCCAGGTATTTGTGGCTCACCTCACACTCACACAACAGGACCACTTGCCGCATGCTGGGTACAGACACCAGCAAAAATGGGCGTGAATGTTAAGGTAATCTGGGTGTGAGGTAGCTGACATCTCGCCGGCCTTCCGGCTTCTTCCCATGCAGTGGTGGCGTGGTTGCTACCCTGCACCGACGCAGCGCTAATATACGAGTAGAGAATGAGGTAATAATTTTGACAGCTACATTTTTCTGGGCCTCCACCACCTCCACGAAGCCCCATACTCAAATCGTAGCCACCTCCTGTTCCCACGGTCAGCTACAATACTAAAGAAGCAATAAATTAAAACGCCAAATTTTTAAATTCGCTCAATTATTATATAAAAAACTAAAAATAAAAGATCTAGTGTCTCGGAAGCTGTTAGACAGCCGACATAAAACACCATTCGGCTGACTCGGACAATGTTTTAATCTTTTAGTAATAGAGATTTAGGATACAGAGGAAGCAGTCAAGCCTCGCAGTAGAGCAAGGCAAATGCCAAATCCATCCCAATTGCTATGGACACTCCTACAAAGTAGTTTCAAAGACATTACTATTTCTGATTCTTTTGGGTAATGTTGACTCAAACGAATAACGGAAATCCATTTTCATAGAAATTCTATAAATTATTTTTCGCTGTAGCGGATATACTCTCCAAAAATATCACCATCTTTGTGTTCAGACGCAGAAATATAAGGCAGAGATGAAAGTTGTGGTGAAAGGTATGGCCTTACCTAATGACTGGGGTCCATAAAATCTGAGCCCCCAATGAACTATGCCACAAAAAAGTGGTTCAAATGGCTCTGAGCACTATGGGACTCAACATCTTAGGTCATAAGTCCCCTAGAACTTAGAACTACTTAAACCTAACTAACCTAAGGACATCACACACATCCATGCCAGAGGCAGGATTCGAATCTGCGACCGTAGCGGTCACGCGGTTCCGGACTGCAGCGCCAGAACCGCACGGCTACCGCGGCCGGCGAACTATGCCACAGATCCAGCTTGTGGACATCAAAAACACAATGTGGTGCCTTTAATGGCTGCAGTCGATCCGAGGTCTAGTATTCCGATATTCACTTGCGCTGACAATTTTTTGCAACTATGTGCACTGTAAGTGTTGATAAATCAAGATACATTTTTGTAGCACAACCCTCAAAAGGCGCTCACAATTACAATTGCCATTACATATGTTTTTCCATTGTTTACAACCTACATTATTTTCATTGGTATATTGTACGTACTGCAGGTCTATATGACTTTCCATAACACAATTTCACTCCGAAGAGACGCTTGGTATCAAGTATAAATGTAGTTAAATACACCCTCTCCTCACAAATTTAAGAGATGTGACGTTACAGAAGGAATTGCAAACATGTAATTAATGATAGAATCAAGCTCTTTAAAGGACAGAGCTATTTTAATTTATTTTATTTTTAACTTAAAAGAGTTCTGCTATTTCATATTAAATTCATTTGAATATATATTACTAATGTGGCAATCAGGCTTTAATCTAGTATTATTATCACATACAGGTCTCCCATATTATGAAAATAAATGAAATATATACAATATTTAACTCTCGCAATATCATGGAGGTCTACCTTATGCCTATCTTTTGAAAGTACTACAGTCTCTTACTTTATGTTTTAACATTTTGAAAAAAAATATCTATCTTTATAAAGACATTCTCCTATAAGGTTCCACATATGTTTCAAGTTTTTCAGTTACACGTAACCTAAAAACGTAAGTCTCAATAGCTGATGTCACATTCACCAATGGATATCTTATCAAATATTTCCAGATTCAAGGATTTACTTATCCACCGATATTTCTTTAAAAGGAATGTCGAGAGTAAAAATCATCAAATATGAAAGAAATTACCATTTCTTTAATTTCTTGCGTTTGTCATGAAGTCATTAACACACGATATTGAAGGGGCACTGTTATTGCTATCAGGGTGCTAAAAGCTATTTTTCAGGTTCTGGACGCTACTTACACATCATTAGTTCTTTACAAAGTATGTTGTGAATATGTTTCAACAACAATTAACGAATTTCTTTTTTTTCTTATTGGTATAAAGTACCCTTCCCGCCTGGTAATGCGTGTAATGGAAAACGCCTTACTATTGCTAGTGTTAAGAAACACTGACAACATAATCGAAGTGTTAAATGTCTCAGCTGAGTTTTCGAGCTACTTCGAAAAGTCGTCTCACAGTTTGCGAGTCTGTAATTTTTCTGAAGTTATGGACCATTTCATATTAGGATTTATAGTTTAGTAATATTAAGTCAATTGATGCGTTTGAATTACAGTTTTATGTTTAAAAAATGGTATCATGTCTTCTAACGTGTGCTAAATAGAGGTTAATTTTCAAAACCGTAGTTTAATTGACTTTTAATACGACAGAATGGCATCCTGTGTTATGTCATGTTGTTATTGTGACCGTCAGTCCAGAGACTGGTTGCATGCAAGTCTCCATGCTACTCTATACTGTGCATCTCCAAGTAACTACTGCAGCCTACATCCTTCTGAATCTTCTTAGTCTATTCATCTCTTGGGCCCCCTCTAAGATTTTTACCCTCCACGCTTCCCTCCAGTACTAAATTGGTAATGCCTTGATGCTCCAGAACGTGTCCTACCAACCAATCCCTTCTTCTAGTCGAGCTGTGCACAAATTACTCTTCTCCCTAATTCCAATCAGTACCTCCTCAATAGTCACCTGATCCACCCATCAAAGTGTCAGCATTCTTCTGCAGCAGCATGTTTTGAAAACTTCTATTCTCTTCTTGTCTCAACTATTTATCGTCCATTTTTCATTTCCATACATGGCTGGACTCAATACAAATACTTTCAGAAAGGACTCCGTGACATTTATATCTACATTCAACGTTAACAAATTTCTCTTCTTCAGAAACGCTGTCCTACATTTTACATCCTCTCTACTTCGACCATCATCAATTTCTTTGCTCCCCAAATAGCAACACTCATGTGCTACTCTAAGTGTCTCATTTCCTAATCTAATTCCCTCGGCATCACCTGATTTAATTCGACTACAATCCATCTCATACAACTTTAGAACTAGCCGAAAGCGTTGGTCCCTCAACCAAGCTGGTTATGGTCTTAAGTTGTCGTCGATTCTGAAAGCATGGCAGTAAAACAGGGTGTATCGTATTATATGGGTTTCAATATTCGAAATATGGTTTTATTACAGGAAATCTAAAATACAATTTCGGAAGAATTGTATCGTATTAATGGAGCCATCAGGCAGTAAGTTGCCTTTGTCATAAATATGTCTTATGTATAAAAATAAATGAAATGCATTTCTAATATTTTTTTTAGGTTAGAGAGTTTGTTGTTAGTTGTGACTGGCCGTTTCGATAATGAGCAATGTCATGAAATTATATTTCAAATTATGAAAAATGTATTTTTCCGTCTGGACAGTCTTGTAAGAGCGGCTGGGCACACAATTCGCAGACGCGGTGGCTGCTTTACCTGGTCTTGACGCAGTGCGCGGCGGTGACCAGCCAGTATTCGGAGAGCACGTTGGCGCCGCAGTAGTGGCTGCCGTTCACGTGCAGAGACGCCAGCGCCGGGAACTCGTGGTCCGCCGCCGGTTTGCCGTTCACGATGCGGCCCCCGTGCCCAGACACTGCATCGCGACAAACAACTTTTGAATGTCTATCACTACACACGTGGTGAACAGTAGCTACTACTTATTTACTAAATGCTCATTTGCTACAAGGGCTTCAGATCTAAAATACAGCGAGCGCGTATACTTTTACGTGACGCCATACAAACAAGTGAAGTGAGACGATAGCGTTTAGGCGCCACAACACTGGATGAAATTCGGAAATGATTTCGTGGAGAAAAATCGTTCCACCCTGGAAGATTCCATCGTCATTGGGGGAGAAAATGATTCACTCAAAACACAGTTAGATAACAGGATAGATTAGTATCGATGACATTATAAATTATGACTGTCTGGTGTGAACCTGCGGAATATGACACGCAGAGCGTCATAGTTCAGCCATTTCATCACTTTGGACAACGAAATCATAGCATCCGTTGGTTAATTTCAAGCACGTACACATTTACAAAGAGCGTGAAACTTGTCATCCCTCGTTCACCTTGTGTGTTAGATGTTCTCAGTAGCTTTACTGTTACAGTACTTTGAGGAGGTAAGTTGCTTTTATAGAAGTTCTAATGCATCTTGATATTCCAAAACAGACCATGTTCGCGTTTGCCGACGTATCCCATACATGTGGCTATTTAATGCATGTTCCTGAAAGGCACATAGTTACAGTGAATATGGCTCTAATGAGAATTCTCACAGCAGAACTCTACGTTCATGTATCGCTGCCGGTGAGAGAACGACTGTAAAGGTATCAGGCGTCCCACTTCATGGAAAAATCTCCCACGTCAGAATAACTGCCCAAACAGCTTTAATGGTGTCTGTTGGCAACCATGATTGATCGCTTCGATTAGCGACGTACTTCAGCCTATACCAATGCGTACTGCAAATCAGCAGCAGTCCAGCCATTCATTTTGATGCTTGGAGCACGCAGTGGTGTTGCTCTTCCGTTACTGCATTGCCTGTACTCCGTGAGGTGCGTAAGGATCGGAGTCTTCTGCACCCCATTGGGAGCGGTCAGCTCAAGACTGCAAGGTTCTTGCTGTTATCCAACCATGAAAACACAATATTAATTTGCTATGACGATGAAAATTCGAAATCCCTGTGCCTTTATGACCTCGTAAATGACGTCTACTCGTGGTACCAGTGGTACCCGTGGTCCAGGGGTAGCGTCTTTGATTCATAATCAAAAACGTCTTCGGTCCCGGGTTCGATCCCCGCCACTGCCTAGATTTTGATAAATAATCAGCATTGGCGGCCGAAGACTTCCAGCATAAGAAGTCAGCCTCATTCTGCCAACGGTCTTGTCAAAGAGGGCGGAGGAGCGGATAGAGGTTCAGGGCACTCTCTTGTCCTAGGGGTGGGAAATTGCCCCTAAAGGCGGAAGAATCAGCAATGATCAATGACATGAGGATGCAGAAGGCAACGGAAACCACTGCATTAAAGACACGTAACGTGTATCCACAGGAGATGTGGCCTGTGATTGAAGAAATGTCATGATGATCTCTCCATTGGCAAAAGATTACGGAATAGTCCCCCATTCGGATCTCCGGGAGGGGACTGCCAAGGGGGAGGTTACCATGAGAAAAAGATCGAATAATCAACGAAAGAATAACGTTCTACGAGTCGGGGCGTGGAATGTCAGAAGCTTGAACGTGGTAGGGAAACTAGAAAATCTGAAAAGGGAAATGCAAAGGCTCAATCTAGATATAGTAGGGGTCAGTGAAGTGAAGTGGAAAGAAGACAAGGATTTCTGGTCAGATGAGTATCGGGTAATATCAACAGCAGAAGAAAATGGTACAACAGGTGTAGGATTCGTTATGAATAGGAATGTATGGCAGAGGGTGTGTTACTGTGAACAGTTCAGTGACCGGGTTGTTCTAATCAGAATCGACAGCAGACCAACACCAACAACGATAGTTCAGGTATACATGCCGACGTCGCAAGCTGAAGATGAGCAGACAGAGAAACTGTATGAGGATATTGAAAGGGTAATGCAGTATGTAAAGGGGGACGAAAATCTAATAGTCATTGGCGACTGGAATGCAGTTGTAGGGGAAGGAGTAGAGGAAAAGGTTACAGGAGAATATGGGCTTGGGACAAGGAACGAAAGAGGAGAAAGACTAATTGAGTTCTGTAACAAGTTTCAGCTAGTAATAGCGAATACCCTGTTCAAGAATCACAAGAGGAGGAGGTATACTTGGAAAAGGCCGGGAGATACGGGAAGATTTCAATTAGAGTACATCATAGTCAGGCAGAGGTTCCGAAATCAGATACTGGATTGTAAGGCGTACCCAGTAGTAGATATAGACTCAGATCGCAATATAGTAGTGATGAAGAGTAGTCTGAAGTTCAAGACATTAGTCAGGAACAATCAATACGCAAAGAAGTGGGATACTGAAGTACTAAGGAATGACGAGATACGTTTGAAGTTCTCTAACGCTATAGATACAGCAATAAGGAATAGCGCAGTAGGCAGTACAGTTGTAGAGGAATGGACATCTCTAAAAAGGGCCATCACAGAATATGGGAAAGAAAACATAGGTACAAAGAAGGTAGCTGCGAAGAAACCATGGGTAACAGAAGAAATACTTCAGTTTATTGATGAAAGGAGGAAGTACAAACATGTTCCGGGAAAATCAGGAATACAGAAATACAAGTCGCTGAGGAATGAAATAAGTAGGAACTGCAGGGAAGCTAAGACGAAATGGTTGCAGGAAAAATGTGAAGACATCGAAAAAGATATGATTGTCGGAAGGACGGACTCAGCATACAGCAAAATCAAACCAACCTTTTGTGACATTAAAAGTAATGGCGGTAACATTAAGAGTGCAACGGGAATTCCACTGTTAAATGCAGAGGAGAGAGCAGATAGGTGGAAAGAATACATTGAAAGCCTCTATGAGGGTGAAGATTTGTCTCATGTGATAGAAGAAGAAACAGGAGTCGATTTAGAAGAGATAGGGGATCCAGTATTAGAATCGGAATTTAAAAGAGCTTTGGAGGACTTACGGTCAAATAAGGCAGAAGGGATACATAACATTCCATCAGAATTTCTTAAATCATTGGGGGAAGTGGCAACAAAACGACTATTCACGTAGGTGTGTAGAATATATGAGTCTGGCGATATACCATCTGACTTTCGGAAAAGCATCATCCACACAATTCCGAAGACGGCAAGAGCTGACAAGTGCGAGAATTATCGCACAATCAGCTTAACAGCTCATGAATCGAAGCTGCTTACAAGAATAATATACAGAAGAATGGAAAAGAAAATTGAGAATGCGCTAGGTGACGATCAGTTTGGCTTTAGGAAAAGTAAAGGGACGAGAGAGGCAATTCTGACGTTACGGCTAATAATGGAAGCAAGGCTAAAGAAAAATCAAGACACTTTCATAGGATTTGTCGACCTGGAAAAACCGTTCGACAATAGAAAATGGTGCAAGCTGTTCAAGATTCTGAAAAAAGTAGGGTAAGCTATAGGGAGAGACAGGTCATATACAATATGTACAACAACCAAGAGGGAATAATAAGAATGGACGATCAAGAACGAAGTGCTCGTATTAAGAAGGGTGTAAGACAAGGCTGTAGCCTTTCGCCCCTACTCTTCAATCTGTACATCGAGGAAGCAATGATGGAAATAAAAGAAAGGTTCAGGAGTGGAATTAAAATACAAGGTGAAAGGATATCAATGATACGATTCGCTGATGACATTGCTATCCTGAGTGAAAGTGAAGAAGAATTAAATGATCTGCTGAACGGAATGAAGAGTGTAATGAGTACACAGTGTGGTTAGAGAAAGACGAAGGTAATGAGAAGTAGTAGAAATGAGAACAGCGAGAAACTTAACATCAGGATTTATGGTCACGAAGTCAATGAAGTTAAGGAATTCTGCTACCTAGGCAGTAAAATAACCAATGACGGACGGAGCAAGGAGGACATCAAAAGCTGGCTCGCTATGGCAAAAAAGGCATTTCTGGCCAAGAGAAGTCTACTAATATCAAATACCGGCCTTAATTTGAGGAAGAAATTTCTGAGGATGTACGTCTGGAGCACAGCATTGTATGGTAGTGAAACATGGACTGTGGGAAAACTGGAACAGAAGAGAATCGAAGCATTTGAGATGTGGTGCTATAGTCGAATGTTGAAAATTAGGTGGACTGATAAGGTAAGGAATGGGGAGGTTCTGCGCAGAATCGGAGAGGAAAGGAATATGTGGAAAACGCTGATAAGGAGAAGGGACAGGATGATAGGACATCTGCTAAGACATGTGGGAATGACTTCCATGGTACTAGAGGGAGCTATAGAGGGCCTAAACTGTAGAGGAAGACAGAGATTGGAATACGTAAAGCAAATAACTGAGGACGTAGTTTGCAAGTGCTACTCTGAGATGAAGAGGTTGGCACAGGAGAGGAATTCGTGGCGGGCCGCATCAAACCAGTCAGTAGACTGATGACCAAAAAAAAAGAACATGACGTCCCATGCGTTAGAAAAGCACAGTTTACCGAAAGATACTGGCACCGGTTACCATGCCCATCCTATCAAGCCAACGACCAGTAAATGGCCTCACACCTTCCCAGTCACGTTAGCTACCGAACCATTCTGAAGTGTTACACTTCCAAAACACCTTGACCGAACGCAATCAAATGTATAGTCTAGTATTTCCAAGCCTTTAACGTATGTTGTCTAAAACTTCTGCCTTATCCGAGCTCATCTTCAGTGCTTCCTACAGAAGAAATATGGTGTCAGTGCAATTGGGCGAGTCTAAGGCTACTGGAATTTTCCTGGTGAAGGTCTGAATACAGAAGTAAAGTACAAGCAATTACCGACATCTTTCGGACTTCGTGAAAGGTAGAATCATCGGTATTAGCCACATAGTTGCATCCACATCTACATCACTACTCTGCAATACACATTTAAGTGCTTGGCACAGGGTTATTCGAACCACCTTCACACCATTTCTCTACCGTTCCACCCTCTAAAAGCGCTTGGGAATAATCGACACTGAAGACTTTCTGTATGAGTACTGATTTCTCTTATTTTATTGCTATGGTCATTTCTCCCTGTATAATTTGGCGACAATATTTCCACATTTAGACGAGAAAGTAGGTGATTGAAATTTCGAGAAGACATCTCGTGGCAACGAAAAACGCCCTTGTTTTGACGACTGCCACCCTATCTTGCTTATCATATTCTTAACCTTCCCTCCTCTGTTTTTAGATAATATAAAACGAACTGCCCTTATTTGGACTTTTTCGATGTATCACCGTATTCTGAAAGGAACTAGTATGATGTCTGGACTGGAAGTCTTGCCTTTATGAAGTTCTTTAAGTTGCTTCGTTGCATCGATGATATCTACTTCTAAATGACTCAAGTTGGGTGTTGTTCTTAATTCCAGTTCTGGAATATGTACATCATCTTCTTTGGCGAAGGAATTTTGGAAAACTGTTTTTATTAACTCCGACTTAGTGGCGTCAGATCGAGTCATCGGATTGACAGTTGGCTAGTGGTGTATCGACTGCAGAACGAGTGATGACGTGGTTAACTCAAGACAACAGTGCGTTAAGAAGGGGCGGTGTGGATCCTTACAGAACGACAACGCCGGAAAAAGGTCCTAGGATTGTTCGACTGGCTCTGAATAGACGATGACAACAGCAGGAATCTGGGAAGATGCGACAAACACAATGTCAGCAAGAACCTTTAGAAACACATTACTGGAAGCTGGATTGACTTCTCATGTTGGTATGTGTCACTTAACGCGGACACTATACCCCAGACAATAGCGACAGGCATAATGTAGAAACAGGCTCAACTGGGTCGATGAGTGTGTGGCATTCTTTGGTGTTCAGCATTAAATTTCACTTCTGTTCGCGATGTTCAGCTCGACTCCGTTGACGACCTGATGAAATATCATATAAAGCAGCGGTTTTAGAGAATATATCCCTCCAACTCTTGTGATCATGTTGACGGGAGGCTTGGGAAATTGTAACCGGACTGGCAACTTTTGCCAAACTTTCATGACCAGAGTACTAATTGGCGTATTCCAGCAGGATAATGCAGGACCCCATACTATAGCTGACACCACAAACGCACTGACAAATATAAGGATCGTTGACTGAAATGTGATTTCCTCCGATTTATCGGCTGTAGAGGGGCCACGGGAAAACAAACTTCCAAACCAGCCTCCAGCCAGCAATTGTTGAGAACTGACTGTTTCAGTATGACAAAAAATTTTCCCAGTTGACTTTCGGAGGGTGTTTTATTCTGTGTCAAAAAGAAAACAATATATATGTGCCTGTTGTGGTTGTACCTCATACTAATATTTATATCTGACATCAGTTCGAAACGGGATGAAGCTTTGTATGTACAACATCCACACAAAGTTAGAAAAACAGTATTTATATGTACATCTACATACATACTCCGCAATCCACCATACGGTGCGTGGCGGAGGGAATCTCGTACCACAACTAGCATCTTCTCTCCCTGTTCCACTCCCAAACAGGACGAGGGACTGCCTATATGCCTCTGTACGAGCCCTAATCTCTATTATCTTATCTTTGTGGTCTTTCCGCGAAATAGAAGTTGGCGGCAGTAAAATTGTACTGCAGTCAGCCTCAAATGGTGGTTCTTTAAATTTCCTCAGTAGCGATTCACGAAATGAACGCCTCCTTTCCTCTAGAGCAGGGCTTCCAACCTTTTCAGCTGGTGGACCCCTTCTTCAGTCGAAAATCCATGGCGGACCCCTAGTCTGTTTCCAATGATCCCCCCCCCCCCTGAAGTATCAATAGTCTTTGGTTTAGAGATGAATGAAAACAACTTGAAGGTCAAAAATCGACTTATGAAATAGGTAGTGCACTGACAAAGCAAGTTTAACATTTAATGATGCCTGGGGCCACTTACGTGCCAGCGAATGCTGTGATTGGTCGACAAAGCTCGCTCCGCGCATGCGTAAAGGGTTTCAGAGCATCTACCGCCGTGAGCCGGCGCACAAACGATCCCCGTATTGTTGCGAAAGAGTCGATCAGAGAAGCCGCATTCTCCAGCACTAAACTGTATATGCGTTCTTACTTAGGAACCGCAAAGGTTGCTTGGGAATACGACCTGAAGTAAAAGTACAATTTTCTTCACACGAAAAAAAATAGTGATGAATTTGATTTTCACATTTTTATTCAATAATTTTACTCATTATTTTACACGATTTGGTGAATGGTGGCCTCGGACCCCCTAGAAAGAGCCGGCGGACCCCTAAGGGGTCCGCGGACCACACGTTGGGAAGCCCTGCTCTAGAGACTCCCACCCGAGTTCCTGAAGCATTTCCGTAACACTCCCGTGACGGTCAAACCTACTAGTAACAAATTTAGCAGCCCGCCTCTGAATTGCTTCTATGTCCTCCCTCAATCCGACCTGATAGGGATCCCAAACACTCGAGCAGTACTCAAGAATAGGTCGGATTAGTGTTTTATAAGCAGTTTCCTTTACAGATGAACCACATCTTCCCAAAATTCTACCAATGAACCGAAGACACTATCCGCCTTCCCCACAACTTCCGTTACATGTTTGTCCCATTTCATATCGCTGTGCAATGTTACGCCCAAATATTTAATCGATGTGACTGTGTAAGGTGTAAGGTGTCAAGCAAATAACAATTATTTTAACTGTGCGTTTTTAGCTTAATTGATATCTGTGACCCAATTTAATTTAATTTGTTTGTATTTTATCGATCCCCAACCATCTTACTATTAAAGAACCTTAGAATAGTACACAGTTGTGAACATCCAGTATCAATATTTTACCATAATGTACATATTATAGTTATGAAGTCAGACTTAGACTAAAATAAACCTCAATAACGAAAATCCAAGATTTTCATTGTTTCTTAACATATAGTTACGCCTGAACCCGTACACTAATTTCTGTTAGCGATAACGTTTCCGCTACAGGGAGTGTAGTGGAACTGACATTGGTCATTGTCTGATTACATCACTGTACGTACTACTGCACTCTTCTGGATGGTTCAAATGGCTCTGAGCGCTATGGGACTTAACTTCTGAGGTCATCAGTCCCCTAGAACTTACAACTACTTAAACCTAACTAACCTAAGGACATCAGACACATCCATGCCCGAGACAGGATTCGAACCTGTGACCTTAGCGGTCACGCGGTTCCAAACTGAAGCGCTTAGAACTGCACGGCCACCCCGGCCGGCCGCACTTTTCTGGACTCTGCATCTGTGGGATGGTATCTTCCTACTTTGCAGACAGTAGGTTCAAAACAGATTCCTGAAACACTCACAGAGCGTCCTTTCGCAACTGTGGTAGGAAGACAAATCAGAACCAGTCTCGCACATGTTAGACAGTGATTCATTCTGTAACATTTTCAATTTCTGTCAATTTCATTCTCTTTGGAGACAGTGAGGATCTCACTCTAACACAACAACTATTTCTCATTCATTCCCTCGAAAATATTTTACCTTAAAATCATTAAAAAGTAAAGTACACATCAAATCATATTCAAGTTCTGCACAATTGTTTTTCTCGTTGACGTTCTGTGCCTTCTATGTAATAGGGGAGAGCGGGGCAATGCCGTACAGCGGGCTAATACCGTGCACCGCTTTATCCAGTTTCCCAGAGAGCGCAAAGAGTGCTGCATGGTGCTGCCACATAGCGGAAGTAACTATAATCAGATACAGAGGGGTTTATATCGTACAACGGCACAGACGTCTTCGACAATCGGTTTCAACCGATTTCGACTGTTTTCTTATAAAATCTGAAGATAATAAGTCTAGAGGTGAGCGAAATACACTCCTGGAAATGGAAAAAAGAACACATTGACACCGGTGTGTCAGACCCACCATACTTGCTCCGGACACTACGAGAGGGCTGTACAAGCAATGATCACACGCACGGCACAGCGGACACACCAGGAACCGCGGTGTTGGCCGTCGAATGGCGCTAGCTGCGCAGCATTTGTGCACCGCCGCCGTCAGTGTCAGCCAGTTTGCCGTGGCATACGGAGCTCCATCGCAGTCTTTAACACTGGTAGCATGCCGCGACAGCGTGGACGTGAACCGTATGTGCAGTTGACGGACATTGAGCGAGGGCGTATAGTGGGCATGCGGGAGGCCGGGTGGACGTATCGCCGAATTGCTCAACACGTGGGGCGTGAGGTCTCCACAGTACATCGATGTTGTCGCCAGTGGTCGGCGGAAGGTGCACGTGCCCGTCGACCTGGGACCGGACCGCAGCGACGCACGGATGCACGCCAAGACCGTAGGATCCTACGCAGTGCCGTAGGGGACCGCACCGCCACTTCCCAGCAAATTATGGACACTGTTGCTCCTGGGGTATCGGCGAGGACCATTCGCAACCGTCTCCATGAAGCTGGGCTACGGTCCCGCACACTGTTAGGCCGTCTTCCGCTCACGCCCCGACATCGTGCAGCCCGCCTCCAGTGGTGTCGCGACAGGCGTGAATGGAGGGACGAATGGAGACGTGTCGTCTTCAGCGATGAGAGTCATTTCTGCCTTGGTGCCAATGATGATCGTATGCGTGTTTGGCGCCGTGCAGGTGAGCGCCACATTCAGGACTGCATACGACCGAGGCACACAGGGCCAACACCCGGCATCATGGTGTGGGGAGCGATCTCCTACACTGGCCGTACACCACTGGTGATCGTCGAGGGGACACTGAATAGTGCACGGTACATCCAAACCGTCATCGAACCCATCGTTCTACCATTCCTAGACCGGCAAGGGAACTTGCTGTTCCAACAGGACAATGCACGTCCGCATGTATCCCGTGCCACCCAACGTGCTCTAGAAGGTGTAAGTCAACTACCCTGGCCAGCAAGATCTCCGGATCTGTCCCCCATTGAGCATGTTTGGGACTGGATGAAGCGTCGTCTCACGCGGTCTGCACGTCCAGCACGAACGCTGGTCCAACTGAGGCGCCAGGTGGAAATGGCATGGCAAGCCGTTCCACAGGACTACATCCAGCATCTCTACGATCGTCTCCATGGGAGAATAGCAGCCTGCATTGCTGCGAAAGGTGGATATACACTGTACTAGTGCCGACATTGTGCATGCTCTGTTGCCTGTGTCTATGTGCCTGTGGTTCTGTCAGTGTGATCATGTGATGTATCTGACCCCAGGAATGTGTCAATAAAGTTTCCCCTTCCTGGGACAATGAATTCACGGTGTTCTTATTTCAATTTCCAGGAGTGTATGTTAACAGCAACAATATTTAAAGTAGCTCTATTTAATTACGCATTTCTTGATATTCTTTTAAACATCAAATGTTAGACGTTAAATTTCGTGATTGTTAGGTTAGAATTTGCAATGGCGAGTCATGTTGTCTCGGGGCCCCATATGGTAATTTCTTTTGGTATTTTCGTGAACTACATATTTGGAAGTGTGTGTGTGTATGTGTGTCATCTTACAAGTTTTCTTTCTTTTTTTTTAATCACAGATGGTGAGAAATCGAGCCAGAACCACAGAAAGAGGCAAAGGGTGGACGGAACGTGAAATGAATTGCGCACTCCACGATGTTATAGAAAATGCAAAACCACAGAGAGTAGCTGCAAGAATGTACGGAAGAGATAGGCTAAAAACAGGAGATGGCTCTAAAGTAAATTTGGGATGAAACCTATATTTTCAAAAGAACGGGAAGATGACGTAGCTAAGCATGTTCTTTTGCTGCCAAAGACATTTTATGGAATATCGTCGGTGGCGTTGAGGAGATTAGTTTATGAATATGCCGAGGCAATTAATATTCAGCATAATTTTAATAAAATACCAAAAAGAGCTGGACAGGATTGGCTCTCTGGTTTTCTTAGAAGAAATCCATCAGTCAGCATTCGCAAACCTGAGGCTACCAGTCTCATTCGGATCTCAGCTTTTAATTCAAGTGAAGTTAATTTTTTTTTCTCGAATCTCACCACTGTGATGGGCGTCCATAAGTTCGATGCCTCCAGAATTTACAATTTTGATGAGACAGGAATATCAATGGTTCAGAAGCCAGGAAAAATTTTAGCACCCAAAGGAGCTAAACAAGTTGGCTCAGCAACAAGCTGGAAGCGTGGGAAAAACTGTAGTGTTGTGCAGTGAGTGCCAATGAGAAGGGTATCTCTGGCTTTAGCAGAACAGGAAGTTTCCCTCTAAATCCTACCACATTTAATGACGAAGATTTATGCGTGTGCACCCGGACAAAGAAATAGGCCTAGCTTTACCAATTGTTAGGGATTGCAGCGCTAATAATGATGAAAGCAGTGACACAGTTGTGCTCTGTTCTTCAGAAACAGTGACTGGTGTGCCCGATGATAGAGACAAAGCCTTAGGCCTACATGTTCAGCCCGAAGTTGGGCTACAATTCAAAGATATTTGTCCCTTACCAGAACCTCTTAAACTGAATAAAACTGCCAGACAACATCATTCCTCAATTTTTACTTTGACTCCTAACAAAGCTAGCTAACAAAAAGCAGCAGAGAGAAAAAATGCAAAATTAATAAATAGAGAAAGAAAATCAGTGCTAAAGCCTAAGGGAAAAAGCAAGTTCAGAAAGTTTGCTTCAAACATAGACTTCCTAAATAAAAACTAGACCGCGCATTGGCGCTAGTGTCGCGTCCTCACATTGAACGTGATAGAAGCCGCCATTTGCAGGGAAACAGTGCGTAAAGATGGTTGGTTCGTGTGCTGCTTTTCATTGTAACAGTAAGAATGGTAGCAAAGACGAAGACGGAAACAATGTTACATTTCACTGGTCAGTCATTTCTGGTTGTTTGTTACTTTCTATTACTTATATATAGTATTTTCGTGAAGGAATAATACAAACTTTGTAGTGATGATGAGATGGATGACGTTGACCCTTTTGGAGAAACTAGTTAGGCCTACGAGCAAGAATGGAACTTTAAGGGAGGGCGACTCTGTTTGCTTGCTTTGCGGAGAGTTTGGTAAGAACAGGGAGCTGTGGTTTCGATGTGTGATTTGCAGTGGATGGGCTCATTCAGAGTGTAGTGCATGTGACATAGGTGAAAACTATATTTGTGACTACTGCAATTAAAACAGGAGATAAATGTGTTCAGAGACAAGTTGACACCATAATCCAATAATTTTGTTTTACCAGTAAATGGATTTTCTGTATTTAGAAACTTTAATAAGTTGTAAAATTTATGTTTTTCAATTCTAAATAAATTCTGAATTTCAAATTTCTTAATCTGATTTATTTTTACAGAGTTTTTGTCATTTTATGTGCTATGCTGTATCATAAGATATACCGCGCGGTATTACCCCACCCCTCGGGGTAATACCGTGCAACGTAACACTTTTGTGAAACAGCTGTAGGAACGTAAATCGATTTAATATAGCAAATATGAAGCCATAAACGTGTGGGGGATTGATTTCTTGCCCCAAAAAAGGTGTTCAGCGTTTCAATTGAGTTCGAAAAATACGAAATATTTGAAAAATGGCTTACGTGCACGGTATGTCCCCGCTCTCCCCCAACTATTGTGGTGTAGCCTGACTAGTCACACACCTGCTGCGATCGAGTGTGAAAAAGCAAACAGATGGTAAACTGATAGCTGAAAACATCGTATGGATCAAACTTTATGGCCGCATCCTATCTCAAGTCACTACCGATAAAAAAAGCCAGAATCGTCTGGTACAGTAATACGCTATCAAATTCCAGAAGAGAGAGATAACATATCCGAGAAAAGGCGCACAGCGGATTCAGTGACGACATAGGAAGCTCCATTCCACCAGACAGTCTAGATAATTACTTTCTGTGATTGAATGAGAAGTGGTGGCACCAAGGTCTGGAAATCTAACAACGGCCGGAAGACCGGCGTCCTGACCCCACGCCACTTCATGTCACATCCAAATGACGTTATTTGCATCTTAATCTCGGAGCTGCACTTGCACGAAAGTCCTCAATTACTTGTTCGATGTATTTCAATCTCTGTCTTCCCTATAGATCCCCCTAGAGTATCATGGAAGTTACTGCCCCATTTGTTGTTTTATCAATCCCTTTAAATTGCATTTTCCCGTGGTACCAAATGTCATCCCTTCCACTCTTTTCTGTTCTGGTTGAGGCGTAGCGCCTTCGCATCGCTCCTGTCACTTGTTAGGACGATATCGTTATAGGCATGAATCATCGACAGATATCACCAGCTGACATGGATATGAGTTACAGAGCTGCACGTAGTTGTACTAGTAGGCGGCAGAGGTCAGCAGATGACGGACAATGCTAGCAGTCGTAGTCAAAACTTGCATAATTATAATTGTTTTATATGTGTAGTAATTAGCAGTGTGAGTGTTGTATGAGTGAAGAAGAACAGAAGTAAATGAAAATTGTTTTGTTTATTCACGAAGTACCAGTTAAACTATACAGGGGATTTACTATAATTAAATGTACAATCAGTTTATGGTACTAATAAATCGCGAGTAGAACACAAATTAATCGGAAATTTCAGAAGGAGTAATTTTATATTTGATACTTTTCTAAAGTTATTTATTTAGCAATTGCCATAGAAAGAAATGTTTTACTATGATTGGTCACTGAAGTAAAGCGCGGGTTAGCGCGGGATAATACTGCAACCTGATTTGCTGTTTGTGATATCAGCCAATCAGAAAAATGCAGGCTCGCGCCAATCCATCCTGGGAACAAAGCCTTTGGTGTGATCTATGGGGGTTGGGGCTGAGGGTTCGAACGAGTAACATCTCATAGAAAGCAGCTCCGACGAAAGTACTGAAAAATTGCGGAAAAATGCTAATTACGAGTTCGCGAAGGAGTACAAAGTGTATTTATGTGAACGGTTTAGTGGAAGTCGTGTGGAATTTCGGACGGAATATCAAAATTATTGCTTTTGACTGTTAGTTAAAATCGCGTGGCGCGTTGTGCGATCTAAGACTGGAACAGTTATTACGCGTAGAGCAGAGTGCACAACATTTGAGAGAGCATTTTCATAAGTAAACGATCCGGTGAACTCTATTAACTTCAGTAACGGGCGTAAATACCATAAACTGGCTACATGTGTGAGTGTGGTGTGCGTGTGAACTTTACATTGTGTTGCCACTTAGTACGGACTTGGCAGTATCAACTGTGATCTTTATCGTAAAAATACACCTGAAAATTTATATTGCCAAGTTAAAACTTTTATTTCAGTAGCTAGCCACATCCCGTTTACCGGACAATTCTATGTATCCAGAATGAGATTTTCACTCTGCAGCGGAGTGTGCGCTGATATGAAACTTCCTGGCAGATTAAAATTGTGTGCCGGACCGAGACTCGAACTCGGGACCTTTGCCCTTCGCGGGCAAGTGCTCTACCAACTGAGCTACCCAAGCACGACTCACGCGCCGTCCTCACAGCTTTACTTCTGCCAGTACCTCGTCTCCTACCTTCCAAACTGGCAGAAGTAAAGCTGTGACGACGGGGCGTGAGTCATGCGCGGGTAGCTCAGTTGGTAGACCACTTGCCCGCGAAGGGCAAAGGTCCCGAGTTCGAGTCTCGGTGCGGCACACAGTTTTAATCTGCCAGAAAGTTTCAATTCTATGTATGTTGCGACCTGCAATAGACAGTAGTGGTCTAGTATGTTCTACTCCAGCTTTTAGCTAGACAAATGAACATTGCTGGACACTGGCAGGGCGGTAAAAAGTAACGTGCCGCGCCGCATGGTATTCCCACAATCCATGAATAACTGTCATAGAATGCTTCACATTCTCAGAAATGTCTTCCTCAAATTAAGGTCTGTACTTGGTTCTAGTAGACTACTTGTTGCCAAGATTATACGCTGTGCAAATAATACAATCAACTCTCTCCAAATCTGTCCTCATATCGTTAGAGTGGCGCTAAATTAGAGAAACATGCAAAGCAATCTGTGGTACACTTCTGATTTACATCGTAATTTAAAGTCTTAAGGCATTTCTTTTGTAGCGCAGCTAACAGTTAGTACATTCGTAGCACTGTTTGTAACACTGATGGTCCTTCAGATAGAACATGGCTGTTATTTTTAACTCAGCCTGAAACATATTATCGTTCTAGGCGCTTCAGTCCGGAACCGCGCGACTGCTACGGTCGCAGGTTCGAATCCTGCCTCGGGCATGGATGTGTGTGATGTCCTTAGGTTAGTTAGGTTTAAGTCGTTCTAAGTTCTAGTGGACTGATGACTTCCGATGTTAAGTCCCACAGTGCTCAGAGCCATTTGAAACATATTATCCGCACAATAAATATGTTAAAGTTGTAGTATCTACGACGAATATAGGATAATATCAACAGCAGCAGAATATGGCAACACAGGAGTAGCATTCATTTTCCCACTTTTATAGTTTTGAATAATGACAGTATTAGGAATAAGTATAGTCGTTGGGATAAGGCAGTTATGGGAATGAAGAGAAAAGTCTTAAAAATGAGCTTAATAACTTGAAATAATCATCATAAATTTATGATTTATCTTTGTATAAATCTTCGACATAATTTTTAACAAAATTCATTACAGAGCATTACGATACCTCGAGGTAAACGATATTTGAAGTAAGAATGTAAACTTCGTGTACTTCTAGGTTTTCATTTCCTCTGAGGGATAGGGACACATATAACATAGTACCGCAGTGGTCCCGGTTTTTATGTATGATAATGTAGTATTCAAATGACGCAGTTGATAGGTTCTTTAAGATAAACAAAATTGTACTTGTAATAAGATAATATGAAAATGGCGAGTCTTACTCGTGATTCGTAATCTACCTTTGCGAAATATAGGTATGAAGCTGGGCATTCATGACTCCCTTTTGCCTACCGGCGCAGAGGAGAGATCGGATTAGCGCATAAGTGGTTTAAGTGGAAAGAGTAAACTGCAGACTTCTACGAGAGGGAGAAACTCTTCGACGACGTGACAGAAGAAAAAAAATGGGACTTAGTGTTAGAATCAGAGTTTGACAGAACTTCAAAAGATTTTTGATAAAATAAACGCGAAGGGAAAAGTAACACTTCAGAATTTTTAAAATCATTGGGGGATTTGGCAATGCAATGACTAGTTGGTTTTTTAGAATTTATGAGTGTGGAGACATACCACAAGTCTTACGGGAAAATACATCCCTTCAAAGTCGAAGATAGCAAGTGCAACTAAGTGTGAGAATTATGGTACAATCAGCTTGACATCTGATTAACCAAGTTGCTGACAACAATAAAACACAGAAGAATCGAAAAAAAATGAACGTTTGTTAGATGACGGTCAGTTCGTCTTCGGAAAATGTGAAGGTACGCAGGAGCAAGTTCTGACGTTGTGGTTGCAATGGAAGGAAGATTAAGTAAAACCACGATACGTTCGTAGGATTTATCGACATATAAAACGCATTGACAGTGTAAACTGGCGCAAGATCTTCAAAATTCTGGGAAGAATAGCTGTGGACAAAGACAGATGTATATACATCGTGTACAAGGAACATTAAGAATCTAAGAGCAAGAATGAAGTGCTCGTATTAAGAAGGGTGTAAGAGTGGGATGCTGTTTTCCGTTTCTACTCTTCAGTATGAACTCGGAAGAAGCAATGACGAAAATAAAGGAAAGTATTAAAAGTAGAACTGAAATGCAGGATGAAAAGAACATCAATGACGAAATTCGCTGCTGGCATTGCTATAGAGTGCAGAATATGGGTTGAGAGTAAACCGTAAAAACACGAAAGTAGTGAGGAGTAGCAGAAATGAGATTAGCGCTAAACAGAACATCAAAACTGGTGACCACGAAGTAAGCTAAGTGCTTGGAAACAACATAACACATAACGGTTGAAGCGAGGACATGAAAAGCAGCCTAGCGCTAGCACATGCAAAGAGTACACTCCTCGCGAGACGAAGTATATTAGTATCAAATATAGACCTTTATTTGAGGAAGAAATTTCAGAGAATTTATGTTTGCACAGTAGTGAATCATGGTCTGTCGGAAACCGGAGGAGAACTGCAGCATTTTTGATGTGGTGCTCTAGAAGGGTCTTGAAAACTAGGTGCACTGATAAGATAAGGAATGAGAAGATTCTTCTCAGAATCGGCGAAAATGCGGAAAATTCCGGAAAGGAAGAGGGGATCCATCGTGCTAGAGCGATCTGTAAAGGGTAAAAACTATAGGGGAAGACAGACTGGAATACATACAACAAATAATTGAGAACGTAGGGTCCAAGTGCCACTATGACAGAAAGAGGTAGGAACAAGAGGGGAATTCGTGGCGCACTGCTTCAAAGCAGACTGGTGAGTAAAAAAAAGTCGTTTGTACAACAGTAATAGTATGTTTTTCCTTCAAAATGTCAATAAATATCTCCTTATGTCTTAGCGCGTATGAAGAAGTACGGCATTACATTGATTGATCTGGCGCCCATGGAGTGATGAGAAACAGTAATGTAGTTGATGTTGGTTAGAGAATCTTCCTTTTCTCTTCGCCAAGCCTTAAGCAACATACCAGATTGGAAAGAACAAAAATCTACGTCAAGGAAATGGCCCACCTGAGTACTGTAAAATGTCAGTATGAAGGAAATAGGTGACCTGTCTTATGATTCACCTGTGGGAAAATCGGAAAATAACGTGTCAAAATGATGGGAACTTGTAATCACCTACTTCAGCAACAAATTCTCGGTCACGGATTTCATCTGAAACGTCGTGGTCGTGATGGGGGCACAGTAAGCTCTTTCGTTTGTTTTTTTTTTTTTTTTCGTCGAGTTCTGCTGGTACTAACAATTAAGCAAATAACTTCCCCTTTTGAATGAAGCTACACATATTTGACAGGCTCTAAACAATAACTCAGCATTTTTTTTAAATGCTGCTAATTTCCCCATTATTAGACCCTTCAAGTCTTGTAAATGTGTATGACAACTTCATTACGGGTGTTCGTGCTCCCATGCTTCATTTTCAGGTCATAACGTTATTTTTATATAGGTATTGTTTACCCCAATTCTCCACTTGTCTGTATATTTTGACTTATTTTCTTTCCTGGTCATTACGGATCAACGTTAACCTGCAACAACTTCATCGCCATCTTCACATCATCCCATGTGTCCTATCATCTAATATCTATCGTCATGTATCCCATTCCTTTCAAAGGAACCGTTCCGGCACCTGACAAACGATTTGAGGCAACCGCGTGAAACTCTTGTCTAGAGGCCCGGACGGATATTTCAGCCGTGGTTCTAAGCACCGCGCCGCCTCGCCCAGTCCTTACTTAAGACCGAATTCCTGTTCCCTTCACCATGTCCATTACTTTACCTTCGTGTACTCTATGAAAACCCTGTAACGATTCGCTAATATTAAGCACTTTGTGCTTGGAGCCTTTTAAATGTGCAACAAAACGGAAGAAGTTACTGTTTGTTACTGCCGTGTATTCTTTCAACCTTCTTTTCTGTTCGACCAATAGAAAAGTCAAATCAGTTTCCACAACTGATATTATGTATTGCGAGAAAGATCGAGGTTTACGTGGCGTATGTCTTAACAGACATTGTATACTGTCAGTTTTCCTGCAACTTCAGTTCTATATTCTTAAAGCTGTTTTGCAAGGAAAAGTACCTATATATGGGCATTTTCTTCTGTTATCATGTACCCTCGGTTAAAGTTTCTTATTTTTTGAGATTGAGAAATATATTCTAAATAATGTATCAGCCTTGTTCTTAGGAAAATCATCATTTCCAACTACACTGTAGAGAATGTGTAGTTCCTCTCCAGTTTTTTCATTTTCCAGTTCTAGTCTGAGTAATCTGTAGTTCATTGCGTAAACACATGCAATGTCATATGTGTCCTCAGGTGATGTGGTTGACTGCGAATACTTATTTACGTTGTGGAGGGTTTATGAAATATGTCCAACGTATGTTCAAGTTTCACATTCGAAATTTTCAGATCAAATTATTGATGCTTTTTGATTTTCTCTGATCTCACTGCGAGTTTAATCTTACGCTACAAGATAAAATGGTTAACTGTGGCTGTATAAGATTACTCTCACGTGTTGTACCATGAAACAAGATTAAAAAGTTCGTCGAAACGATTACGACAAATTATTTTCTCAGATTTAGATCTGACAAAAAGAAAATTATCTTCTAAAGTGGTCATAAAATGTCAGGTAAAGTACCAGTGCGGAACGAATCCGACATATAAATTTCATTCTGGAAAGAGAAATAGTATGCATTCATCAATTGTAGCAGACCTACTATTTCATAAAGTTCACCTAGACTGATTTTTGTTAATGATTTCAGTAGTCTCTGTTGTCGCAATATTCGCGTAGAAGTTTGATATGTCGAGTGATGAAATTTTCCCACTACTGGGATTCCTTATATTTTTAACTTTATTGGCGATATAGCAAGAACTTTTTGAGGTGTACTCATTCTTATTTGCTCTATGTTCTTTAGGGAGGGACCACATTCCCATAGAAGGTGTCTGAAATCTTTTCGGTCAGATTGAAACAATTGGTAGTGGATCAACAACCCATTATATTGAGATAGGGGTCAAATGTTTAGAAACGCATATTTATTGCATTATGGACATACACAGAGTACTTTAGAGTAATTGCTCAAAAAGAAGAGCGCCAGTATCAATGCCCATTAAGTGCTGTCGCATTGCCTCAAAGATCTCTGTCGTCTGTTGTTTTAGGAGACAGGCAGCTTGGACCCGACTAAGCAGAGCTTCATTCCTTTCTACGGGGGTTCCATAAACGAACGTTTTGGCGTATCCCCAGAGTAAGAAGTCGATTGGTGTGAGATACGGCGATCGCGCTGGCTGTGGAGCAGGACCTTGTCTTCCAGTCCAACAATCAGGGTACTTATTGTTCAGGTGCTCGTGGACATTAACGTCGAAGTAGCCTGGTGCACCGTCATGCTGAAACCATATTCTTTCGCAGACAACAAGGCGTATACTCTCCAAGAACTGCATGTGCCGTTGCAGTTCATGCACTGACGCTGAAGATCGCCGCTATCACCAGTTACTACGAACTACGTTGTTGGTATGCTGTGTATGTCCATAACATAATAAACTGGCATTTTTCATCATATCCAAATATAATCAGTTCTGGACCCACTCTCACATGTTTCAATTTGAATCAAAAGGTGGGAATACCCTGCATAATTAACGTAATGTATGTTTTACATACACTGCCTGACGAAAAAATGAAGTACCCAGAATATCAGGAATTTGAAGCACTTGAGGGAAGTTTCTCTACGTACACACTGCATGACTAAGACAGTGAAGGATAAGGGCCACGAGGAAATGAAACATCACGAGTTCAGAGAGTATATGAGACCATTTTAGTGATTACATAATCAAGTCAAATTTATAATGGCAGTATAAGCTCACCAGCATCGCGTTGGCCCTATGCCGTTGATCCATTCATTGATTCGGTTACGAATAATGTCACGCAAACCTTTTAACCTCTCCTGAGGCAATCTGGCAGACAGCTGTGTGGTCCTCGGTATCCTGGATAGTGTCAATGGGATTGAGTTGACGTCCGAGCTGATCCTACACATGTTCGATCGGGGACAGATGTGAGGATCCTGCTGGCCGCGGGAATACCTCAGCGTCACGCATGCACCTCTTAGTGACACGTGACATGTCTCGTTGAGCACTGTCCTGTCAAATTCGGACACCGAGATGCTGTCACATACAAGGTAACACATGACGCACGATCTCTTTGTCGTCTTGTTGTGTCGTCAGAGTTCCTCCGTCACTACCAGCCGTGACCTGAAGCCATCGCCGATGACTCCAGAAACCGTGATGCCGTGTGCAACGCCGCTGTTCATCTCTAAAACATTGAAAGAATAGGACCTCTCCCCAGGTCGCCGTCATACTCGTTAGCCACTGACGTAGGTCATCCTGCTAATGCAGAGCTACGCTTCATCGCCGAATCCAATACGACGCCATTCCTCGTCAGCGCTTGCTTCCTGGTTTTGGCACCACTCGAATGATAGCCGTTTGAGTTGCCGTGTCCCAGCATCATACTGTGCATGGGAGAGTAATTCCCTAGTCTGCCTACGACTAGTATCCGCCCACTTGACCAGGATGACACAAAATGTTGTGTGTACTACTTGTTGGTTCGCATGGCAGCGTTAATGGGCTTATGATACGACTGGTGCGCAATACCGAAATCCTTCTTTGTGGTGGTCAGACGTAGTCAAGCAGAACCTTGACAAAGGGTATGCTCGCCCTGACGTTCCCATGCAGCCCGTCATCGGGTCACTGTCATACGCGAATGTCTCGCATATCTGCATATTCCACAATTCAACAAGACGGCCAAATGTGACCTAACGCGAGGTCCTTTTCAGGGGCTGACGGCACTGTATCACAATAGGACGCGGCATCTCCGTCTCCTTCACAGTTATCACTCAACATCTGATGCTGTTCACGTCTGATACACCCCACCAGGCCTGGTAACAACACTAAACACGAACAACACTAATGCGCTTTGGTAGCAGTTCTACCTGTCACAGACAATTGCAGCCTAAATCATTTGCATACACGCCCCGATGGTGTGTGCACCTAGAAAGTTAACGTTAAAATTCGAGCTTCACTTTTGTTGTCAGGCATTGTAATTTAGCCAGTCTTATCACTCTGCAATGTGATTACATTTTCACGCAATTTGGGTGCATAGATCCTGAGAAATCAGTACCAAGAACAACCACCTCTGGCCGTAATAACGGCCTTGATACGCCTGGTCATTGAGTCAAACAAAGCTTAGATGGCGTGTACAGGTACAGCTGCCCATGCAGCTTCAACACGGTGCCACAGTTCATCAATATGACTGGCGTATTGGGACGAGCCAGTTGCTCGGCCACCATTGACGAGACGTTTCCAATTGGTGAGAGATCTGGAGAATGTGCTGGCCAGGGCAGCAGTCGAACATTTTCTGTATCCAGAAAGGCCCGTACAGGACCTGCAACATGCGGTCGTACATTATCCTGCTGAAATGTAGGGTTTCGCAGGGATCGAATGAAGACTAGAGCCACGGGTCGTAACACATCTGAAATATAACGTCCACTGTTCCAATGGCACCCCACACCATCACGCCGGGTGATAGGACAGTATGGCGATGACGAATACACGCTTCCAATGTGCGTTCACCGCGATGTCGCCAAACACGGATGCGACCATCATGATGCTGTAAACAGAACCAGGATTCATTCGAAAAAATGACGTTTTGCCATTTGTGCACCCAGGTTCGTCGTTGAGTACACCACCGCAGGCGCTCCTGTCTGTGATGCAGCGTCAAGGGTAACCGCAGCAATGGTCTCCGAGCTGATAGTCCATGCTGCTGCAAACGTCGTCGAACTGTTCGTGCAGATGGTTGTTGTCTTGCAAACGTCCCCATCTGTTGACTCAGGGATCGAGACGTGGCTGCACGATCCGTTACAGCCATGTGAATAAGATGCCCGTCATCTCGACTGCTAGTGATACGAGGCCGTTGGGATCCAACACGGCGTTCCGTATTACCCTCCTGAACCCACCAATTCCATATTCTGCTAACAGTCTTTGGATCTCGACCAACGCGAGCAGCAATGTCGCGATACGATAAACCGCAATCGCGATGAGCTACAGTTCGACCTTTATCAAAGTCGGAAACGTGATGGTACGCATTTCTCCTCCTTACACCAGGCATCAGAACAACGTTTCACCAGGCAACGCCTGTCAACTGCTGTTTGTGTATGAGAAATCGGTTGGCAACTTTCCTCATGTTAGCACGTTGTAGGTGTCGCCACCGGCCCCAACTCTGTGTCAATGCTCTGAAAAGCTGATCATTTGCATATCACAGCATCTTCTTCCTGTCGGTTAAATTTCGCGTCTGTAGCACGTCATCTTCCTGGTGCAGCAATTTTAATGGCCAGTAGTGTATGTACGTCTCCTTGGTACGTCTGTGTATCCTTCAACATAATATCCTGTTACCGCTATTTCCATAGCCCCAACTCAACCTTAAACATTGTGAGCCCATACATGTATGTTGAGCTCTATGATAAGTGCAATATACAGTGTGGCGAGAAAAGTCATGAGATACCTCCTAGAACAGTGCTGGTCTTTCTTTCACCCGGCGTAGTGCAGCAACTTGACGTCACGTGGTATGTACTCAACAAGTCGCTGGAAGTCCTCTTCAGAAATACTTAGCTATGCTGCCCCTATCCAGTCCATAACTGCGAAAGGGTTGCCGGTGCATTATTTTGTGCTCGAAACGACCTCTCGATTATGTCCCATAACGTTCGATGTGGTACATGTCGGGCGCTAAACTGGGTCAAGTCATTCGCTCGACTTTTGCAGAATGTTCTTCAAACTAATCCCGAACAACTGTGGCCCGGTGACATGGTGCATTGTCATATATAAAGATTCTATCGTTGTTTGGAAACGTGAATTCCATGGATGGCTACAGGTGGTCTCCAAGTAGCAGTTGGACCAGGGGACCCTGTCCATGTAAACACAGCCCACCTCCATCTCGTACAATTCCTTATTTACAACTTGGGTCCACCGCTACGTGGGGTCTGCACCGCCCTCGAACCCTACTGGGAAATAGGGACTCATCTGACCCGTCTAGTTATGTGGAGTCCAACCGATATGATCACGAGTTCAAGAGAGACGCTGCAGGCGCTCTTAACAAAGGCACTAGCGTCTAGCGTCTGCTGACAGATCCTGTTAACACCAAACTTCACCGCACTGTCCACACGGATAGGTTCATCGCACGTCTCACTTGATTTCTGCTGGTATTTCATGCAGTACTAAGTATCTGTTAGTACTGACAACTCTGCGCGAATGCCACTACTCTGGATCGTTAAGTGCAAGTCGTCGACCACTGTGTTGTCCGTGGTGAGAAGTAATGCCTAAAATGTGGTATTCTTGGCACACTCTTGACAGACTGGGTTTCGGAATACTGAATTCCATAACGATTATGAAATGGAATGTCTCACGCGTCTAGCTCCCACTACCATTCCGCGTTCAGGGTGTGTTAATTGCCATCGTGCGGCCACAATCACGTCGTAAATCCTCTCACATGGATCACTTCAGTACAAATAACAGCTTCGCCAGTGCATTACCATTTTTTGCCTTGTATAGGCGATACTACCGCTATCTGTATACGTGTATATCTCTATACCACGACTTTTGTCACCTATCCATACGAGAGCGTGCTGAAAAGTAATGCCTCCGCATTTTAATGTGATAACACCTAAAGTATTTTTTTAAATAAAATAAACGTTAGTGACATACGTCTTCATATTTCCATCTCTATGCAGCTAGAGGCCTCCGAATTGTATCGTGTAACATAGCGTTGAGAAACACAACTACGTCGTTGCGTGAGACACATCCTGCAGTAATCGAGTTTCGAATTATAAAGAGTTCGTCGAAACGTGGATCACCCTCACTTTCAGCATGGCAATACTAGAGCACACAGGAGCGCTGCGACATCTGCACAATCCGAAGCTTCGTATTACCAATCATCCTCCATAGAGTCCTGACTTGGCCACAACCGATTTTCAGCAATTTCCAGAATTTAAAGAACACCTTCAAGGACTTCATTTTGATAGTGGTGAAGCGGCGCAAGCAGAGGTGACCCCATCAAAAAAGTCAAAGATTCTGCACTGACGGTATCTGCAAAATGATGTCTCGTTGGAGAAATGTATTCGTCGTAAGGATATTGAGAAAGGAATATATAGACATTAAGAATAATTATGTAGAATGTTAATAATATTTTGTTTTAACTGAAAAGCTTTAAGAGCACGACAAGTGCATTCATAAGCACAATAACGGTGGACGATATATAAATATATACAGGGGTACAGAGACTTGTATAGTATAACGTACCACCGACAAATTTGTGTAAAACAAGCTGTATTTATCCTAACACCTTTTAAGATCGGACTTTGTACTATTCTAACCATTAAGGGATTGCTAATACATGGCTATTCATTGCTTCCGTTTAATATGAGAACTGATTATCATCTGAAACCGAAACTGTCTAATCTTACAACGAATGAAGAAAAAAACGACTTCTGTAGGTGCCACTCAGTCATTTTTCACGTGCTGATAACGCTCTATCACAACAGTCCTTGGCATCTCCGCCTCCTTCACAGTGATCACTCAACATCTGATGATGTTCACGCCTCGTATATACCGCCAGGACTCGTAACACCACGAAAATTCATAGCTGCGGACTCAGCCACAGCAAACATCATAATATTAAACTGTATTGTTACTACCTTCGCCGGCCGGGGTGGCCGAGCGGTTCTAGGCGCTGCAGTCTGGAACCGCGTGACCGCTACGGTCGCAATTTCGAATCCTGCCTCGGGCATGGATGTGTGTGATGTCCTTAGGTTAGTTAGGTTTAAGTACTTCTAAGTTCTAGGGGACTGATGACCTCAGATGTTAAGTCCCATATTGCTCAGAGCCATTTGGTACTACCTTCATCTCAACTGGTGTCATCATCACCTCCATCGCATTTCACTCCATCTCAAATATTGTGACATGACATTTCTCGTCTCTGTGGTCATCTGTACCTCTGTGGTCTCGATGCATCCATTTTCAGGTATGACACAAGTGTAACATTTCTTCGTAGTCTAAGTTAACAAGTTGTCAATGTCGCAGTTTTATCGCTTTGTTAACATTCAATAACTTTTGTACGCGTTAATTTAATAGGTCAGCTGTGTTTTGTACATGTTACATTGTAATCCTGATTTAACCAGCTCGTCAATTAAAAATGACAGATTATTTAATAACAGCAGCAGTACACTAATCGGTCCACCTGTGCACTTTTGCGGCGCTTAGCCACGTTCTTCATTGTGATTATGCTATCTAGTCAGCCGTTGTTGGCGTTCAAAATAGATTTTTTTGTTGTCTTGTGTAATGGGTAGCGATATGGAAACGAGGAAAATGCAAAAAAGTAATGACACTCTTAATTCTTTCAAAAGTTATGGCCGTAACTATTAACACATTTTATCCGTTGTGATACAAGACGACCATTGCCTTTGTGGAAAAATATTTTGCGGTTGCCTACGGAACCGCGATTGTACCCAGGAGTGAACCTGTTCATCCGAAGCAAATCCAGGGCCACGAATGTTTTTCTTCGGGGCTCCAAAAACATAGTCATCACATGGGGAGTGATCGGGACTGTATGTCCGTATGGGCTTCCCAGCGAAACTTCTGCGGCGTACTCGTGGCCAACATGTCAGCAATGGATTAGTTTTGAAGTAATAGGCACTAAATTTTTTTCTGGCAGTGTCTTTTTCATATGACTGCCCCTAAATTCCACTCTGCACTGATTCTGGTAGTGTTCGAAGCCTTTTTTTAAGAATTCCGTAAGTGTACAAGCCTGCCGATACCGCCAATTTCACATTCTCAGATGTCAGTTGCTCGGCGGCAGTATTTGAAGCATTTGCGTCAGTCGCGAGATCGGCGCATTTGAATCAACATTTTGCACTGGCAGTCCTGAAGTCGTGTGAAACGGGACAACGTGATTTCTTCCACACCAGCAGTTAACTAACAGCCAGATACGATAGCACATCTCTCAAGAGATTCCTTTAATTAACATATTTAGAAATATACTGCCTGGTTCACACTGTCGTAATGTAAACACTCAATAGCAGCTTAAAAAATTCTGGAAACGTCACATCCTCAGTAGCACCTCGTCGTCGGACGAAACTTCGAAATTCAACAAAAAGAAATTATCATCAATTTGAAATAAACTTTATTCAAAAGCATGAATTGAACCATAAAACTCACTTACCAGTGGCCGTCGCTATCAGGAAGATACAAATTACCAGAAAGCTCTTCATTTTCGTCAAAATCACTCTCTGACAAGGTATTTGTGTTCCCCTTTTATATATAAAGATTTGTTGCAATTTCGGGACTGCCAACAGCAACCTTATCTTCTGCGTAACTTCATATCTTTCTGATAACTTACCACCTGTAGACTGTAGTTCAATTAAGCATTTCTACTATCTCTTGTCAGTTGGTACAGTTTACCTTGAAAGCATCTGATAATTGCTATACCTTCCACTTTAATACTGCTCGTTCAAAAATTAATCTGCACACAGGACTTTGTTCCCAATCTCCGTGTATATTATCTTCCTTGCAGCAACATCTACTTCATGCTGTACTTACATCTGGAAATCCACTTTAGTAATAGTCATACGCTTAGGTGCGATAATCTACCCCTATCTGTGACAGTACAACAAAAAGCAAAAAATTATTTTCTTTTACAATCTAAACATTCTTTGCTGTGTTGAAATCGACTACAAGGTCTAAATTACACGAAACGTTTCTTATTTCATCATCCTTCCGTGCACTGAGCTGTATAATCGTGTCAGGCAGTAAGCAATTAAGCAATTGCAATACGTCGCGATGTCGTAAGCAGTGTTTTGTATTGAAATTGAGTGGAAGACTAAAACTATGCGTTGGATTTGGACTCAAAACGTGGGACTTCTGACTTTCGTAGGGAAGCTGTGTTTGTGATTCTGCTATCCAAGCAGACATGACTTAGCTTACCCCAGTAACTCCTCGTCCACTATAAAAACTTCTCAGAAGTTCTCTTGCATATTTCACCTACTCTCCATACGTCTACGTAGTGGCTAATCCACTTTCCCCGAGAAACATTCCTTCTGGCGCAAATGATTGTCCCGCAAAGAGTTTACGACTCTAGGTACTGGTATCATAGGACTCAAGGTACTGGTATCAGTGTACGTGTGAGTGTGAGTGGTGTCGGAACGGGGGGGGGGGGGGGGGGAGTGGAGGAGCGCGCGTTGATAGCTCAGGTGATAGAGGACTTGCCCACGAAATCCAGAGGTCTCAGGTTTGAGTCCGGGTTCACAAAACACATTTTTAATCTGCCATTAAGTTTAAAATCTATACACACTCTGCTGCAGAGTGAAAACTTATTCCAATGCTGATGTTCACCACTATAATTTACCAAGCTTAGTCTCTGGGTATCGTAAAATCCCCATCACGTCGTTGATTCCGATTAAAAGTCTGAAAATCCAGGACATCAATGCATTAGCAGCAAGGGATCCCGGCGGAGATGTGCGAGGCACCGATACAGACGGAGAAGTGACGGAGCTGACCTGGTGTGCTGCACAGAACGGAGGCCATCCCACACCTTCGCAATGGCACGAATGGTGAGAAGGAAGAAGTGGAGATCTCGACTTAATATCAGTTCGATACCCAGGGCGCTGGCACATATGCTAGGATTGGGGTAGAGTAGGGAACCAAGACAGAACAGCTACAACAGCAGTAGAAAGGTAGACGTTTAATATCGACGGAGATGTTGAGGAGACTCAAAGAATGTTTGATGATGAGATACAAAGAATTACTCACATAGTTAAGGGATACGGAAATTTAACTGTGAATAAGGGGCTGAAATTTAACAATAACAAAAGGGAGAAAAGGAAAGAGAAACTGGTAACAGAATATCGATTGGGAGGAAGGCACCCCATGGATGGATACTGTATAGGAGAATGTGACATGGAGATACCAGAAAGTTTCAGATATATTAAACATATAATAGTGGGACAGAGACTTGAAACAAAATTTTTAAACGGCAAAACTTTTCAAGTTGTAGATGTGTCTCTGAGCGTAGTTCCATTGCTAATTGGTTTTGAACTACAGATTAAAAGTGTGTAAATTACACGAAGATACGAAATTAAAGAGAGAGCATGTGGATAAATTCAAAGATGCAGAGGCAGTTGAGAGCTTCAAATAGAGGGTTAGGCAACAGTTGGCTGAAAGAGTGGAAAGGAATACAACAGAAGACGAATGGATATCTTTGAGAGATGAAACAATGAAGGCAGCAGAGGATGAACCAGGAGAAAAGGTCCCCATAAATCTCAGATAGGTATCCCCGATGATATTCAATCTTTATACTGAGCTAGCAGTAAAGGAAACAAAAGAAAAATTCGGAATAGGTATTAAAATCCATAAAGAAGAAATAAAAACTTTGTGGTTTGCCGATGACACTGTAATTCTGCCAGAGACAGCAAAGGACCTGGAAGAGCAATTGAACGCAGTGGACAGTGTCTTGAAAGGAGGATATAAGATGAACATCAACAAAATCAAGTCGAGGATAACTGAATGTAGTCGATTTAAATCGGCTGATGCTGAGGGAATTAGATTAGGAAATGAGACGCTTAAAGTAGTAAATGAGTTTCGCTATTTGGAGAGCAAAATAACTGATGATTGTCGAAGTAGAGAGGATATAAAATGTAGACTGGCATTGGTAGGAAAGGGTTTCTGAAGAAGAGAAATTTGTTAACATCGAGTTTAGATTTAAGTGTCAGGAAGTCGTTTCTGAAAGTATTTGTGTGGAGTGTAGCCATGTATGGAAGTGAAACATGGACGATAAGTAGTTTAGACAAGAAGAGAATAGAAACTTTCGAAATGTGGTGCTACAGAAGAATGCTGAGGATTCGATGGGTAGATCACTTAACTAATGAGGAGTTATTGAACAGAATTGGGTAGAAGAGAAATTTTTGCACAACTTGACTAGAAGAAGGGATCGGTTGGTAGGACATGTTCTGAGACATCAAGGGATCACAAATATAGTACTGGAGAGCAGAGTGGAGGGTAAAAATCGTAGGGGGAGCCCAAGAGATGAATACACTAAGCAGATTCAGAAGGATGTAGGTTGCGTAGGTACTGGGTGATGAAGAAGCTTGCACAGGATAGAGTAGCATGGAGAGCCGCATCAAAACAGTCTCTGGACTGAAGACCACAACAACAGGTATATAATTTAACTGTCGAAGGGATAAAATATAAAAATGCAACAAATAAAGCATGCGAAAGATGGTACATACATCTAAAGGACTAGATTGACAGGAAGTTCAAAATGATTATCAAAAGCTGATATGGCAAGCCAGTAGTACACAAAGAAGTTGAAACGTCCCCTTAGAAAAATTATACATGACTGTGCTTAAACTGACACACAATATTTTTAGCGCTACGCTATCTGACTTTCAAAAATCCCTACAAAAGAATGGCCCTGACTACCATTAACCTATACCTTTCACAAATCACTTACCTCACAAAAATCTTCGTTACTCGAACTACTGCAATACAGCGAGCGCCACTACTGCCAGCTAAATAAAAGATTCAAACTACTGAAGGCACTAACTACTGATAGGCATAGTTAGCAAATGAAAGATTTTAATAGAGAACAAACAATGTATTTACCTTAATAATGTTGAAAACTCATAATATACATAGGAGTTCATGACATCCAGTCTTAACAATTTCCAAACTCCGCCATTTCTCTCTCCACATCCACCACTGCTGGCGGCTCACCTCCAACTGCGCAACGCTACGCGCTGTTCACATCCAGCTGCCGCTGCCCAACACTATAATGGCAGACAACAATGCAAACTAGCCACAGACTGCACACAGCACAGCCAGTGATTTTCATACAGAGCGCTACGTAACATTGCCAATAAGAAAACATAAACAGCCTACTTACATAGCCCCCATGCTCCCCACAAAAAATTTTACAACTTATGTAAGTAGGCTGTTTCTGTTTTGTGAGTAAAAACTGTGGAATGTGCTTGTAAAATCTCAAAAAGTTCTTGCCTATCATTGTCATTACAAATCTCAGTTGTTTGAATTTTATTCTGAATTAACTCATTAGTATCAAATGCGCCGTCGATATCACCCCTGTCAGTACTTGCAGAGTGATTGTTAGTGTCAAGTTCCGTCGAGAATTCCGAACTGTTGTCTAACAGGAGGTAAAGCCGATTAATTTCTTCGTCATGGTTTGAGAGCCAATCTTCAAATTTCAAAGCTACTGACTTACCTTCTTTTTCTAAACTTATTTCAGCATCGTGAAGGCTTAAGATTGCTTTGTATTCATTCAAAAAGTCTACTCCCAGTATAATTTCCGTCGACAATAATGGAACAATAAGAAAGTTCATAGAGAAGCTGTGGCTTTGACAAAAGAATTCTAAGTTGGTTTGTTGGCGTACATCTACACTTTTTCCAAAGATTGCACCTTGTAATTTAATCTTACGTAACGGAAGTGTGGGGCAATCGTTCGATTTGTTGCATTTGCTAAAGGCTGTTTCACTAATTACTGAAATGGGACTGCCAGAGTCAAGTACTGCCGTAAATTTTACGTCATTTACTGTAATGTGAATCACAGGATATGCAATGTTGTTATGTTTTACGTCGTGTTCTTGGAGTAAGATGTCCCTAATGTCTTCCATTTTTACGTAATTACTAGCTACGGCAGCTGCGTCGTTAGTTTCATACGTACGTTTTGTGGCTGCCAGCGGTATGAGTCATTGCCTATTGTCTCTTTGTTGGCGCGCGTCGTTATTGGGGTTTGAGGACCTACAAATTCACCTTGTCGAGAGGGCCCTGCCCAGTTTAAATCCCGCCAGTTCTGATGCAATTCAGGTATGTCGTTACGATCATATCGTCTGTCGTCATGTCGGTAGTTCCTGTAGTTTCTTTCTTGTCGGTTAAGTGGTGGAGAATTTCTCCCTGAATCGTAACTGCGCGCTGGACCGTTGCGTCTAAAGTTATTCTGTCTCCCGTAATAATAATTGTTTTGGTTCCCATATTGTCTGTTTCTCTGATTGTCTCTGTGATAGTCATTACCGCAGAGAGGTGATCTTTCCCTGTAATTATTACTACTCTGCCAACGGTTGTCATACGGGTGGTGTCTGTTTTGGTCACGATTTATGTTGTGAGAATAGCCTTGTCGCGTCCAGTTATTATTTCTTTCATCGCGGAAATGTGACGGATGTGACCTGTAATTGTTGTGCTCCTGTTTTCGCGTTCCGCGATTGTCAGTGTCAATTTCCAGTTCTTGTAAGAGCCCCTGAAAAGCTTCAATGTCGTCTTTGCAACTTCCTGCCAAAATAATATGTCGTAAATGTTCAGGTAATTTGATGAAGCAAATGCGGATGAGTTCTGAGGGGCTGTATGGGTTTGACAGGTACTGATTCTTGTGCAACATGTCTTCAAAATATTTGACAAGACTGGAAAATTCAGATTGTTCAAAGTGTATCATCATCATGATGCTATGTTTTACTCGGTCTTGTGTAGCTTGAGACCAATATGCTGAGAGGAACGCATGGTAAAATTCTCCTTCACTGTGACAATCGTGAATGACCGATCGCATTCTTTCAGCTGGTTCATTCTCTAAGTAGCCACACATAAATTCTAATCTGTGCTCTAAGGACCAGTTGGGAGGAAAACAATGAGAGAATTGATGGAGCCATGCTTGTGGATGAATGTGTATTGAATTCTTAAATGTTTTGAATTTACGTGTAGTAATGAACAGCTTATAGTCAAAATCATCATGTCGGCGAGTCACATGTCGGTCATTGTTACGTCGTTTCGGCGGTTGCATCTCAAAATTCGGTGTGCCTTGCCTATTTCTTTCATAATTTCCGAAGTGTCCTGTGTTATTATTTTGTGGTTGTTCCGTATTTCTAAGTCCCTCTTCCCGTGTTGGAGCGCGAGTGTCCTCTGAAATATGTAATTTTTGTATTACTTGTGCCAACTGATCTTGTACTTCTCGGATTTCTCTTTTGTGTTGCGTATTAATTTGATTCTGATTTTGTTTGAATTTCTTAATTTGTTCATACTCTTCTGTGTCAGTGATGGCTACAGGTCTTGTGTCATTCAGATCATCATCTACCTTTGTAGATAAGTTAGTGAACTGATCTGAAAGTTCGGCTACTGTATCCGTTAGTGAAATTATTTCCTCTGTGTGTTTTTCTGAACCAAGTTTCAGAGTGTCCATTTGTGTTGAAATCGTATCTACTGTGTCCTTTAAGTTTTCCTGAGTTTTTGCAAGTTGCATAACCGAATCGGTAGATGCAACTGAGTCAATTTTAGCTTGCAGGGTGTCGTGATTTTCATGAACAATAGTTTGCAGTTCTTTTATGGCTGCTTCGTGATTCTGTGATGCATTTTCATGACGCGAAAAAATAGGTTGGAAATGCTCACAAATTTGTGTTTTTACGTCATTACAGACTTTTTGACATTTCGATTCGATTTTATGTAACTCAGTAGTTAAATCTTCACGTGTTTGTTCAAGTGTGCTGTCTAACTTTTGAAGATTTTGTTCCATTGCGTCTAACTGTTGCTGTGTTTGTCTCTGGTGTTGTTCCATTGAGTCTAACTTTTGAAGATTTTGTTCCATTGTGTCTAACTTTTGAAGCTTTTACTGTGTTTGTCTCTGATTTTGTTCCATTGTGTCTAACTTTTGAAGCTTTTTCTGTGTTTGTCTCTGATTTTGTTCCATTGTGTCTAACTTTTGAAGATTTTGTTCCATTGTGTCTAACTTTTGAAGATTTTGTTCCATTGTGTCTAACTGTTGCTGTGTTTGTCTCTGATTTTGTTTCATTTGCTGCATTAATTGCAATAATAATGTGTTAGTGTCTGGAATCGGTTCCTCTATGCTTTTCGGCACTGCATTTGACTTATTTGAGAGAACGGTGAGGACCCAAAATCTGAATCTGCAGTATTTGCAAGATTGTGTCCTGTCATTTCGTATTCCTGAGTCGAGCTGTTGCCGACCGATCGATCGATAATGCTTCCCTGTTCACTACTTGTTTCACTGTCTACACCATTATTTGCCACCCGCTCCATTTCCCTATGCACAATTACCAAATTACTACTCTGAATATTAGTTAATTCATTACACGATGGCGCTAACACACTGCTTTCGTCTTCGCAGTCATTTCTCAGTTTACTTTGGAGCCTAGTGTTACGTTTTTCACGCGCCATTATTGTCACAATATTTCACACGACAACACAGAAAAACTCAATTTGAAGAGCAAAATGGGGAACACACTAACATAGCACTGAAAATAATATCTAGTTAATTGCAAGCGCAGCTGCGAAACACCTGCTGCAAATCCACATGCATGCCACAACTGTTCTACTGTACAACAATGAAAAACTACAACTACAAAGGAAATTCTCTCTGTAATTACGCGCTAGTAATAAACAAAAGCTACACTAATTACACAAACTACAAGAAAAAATCAGAAGATTCCAGTGAGGTATCCTCGGCTAAGGGTCGACATATGAAACGTCCCCTTAGAAAAATTATACATGACTGTGCGAAAACTGTCACACAATATTTTTAGCGCAACGCAATCTGACTTTCAATAATCCCTGCAAAAGAATGGCCCTGACTAACATTAACCTATACCTTTCACAAATCACTTACCTCACAAAAATCTTCGTTACTCGAACTACTGCAATATAGCGAGCGCCACTACTGCCAGCTAAATAAAAGATTCAAACTACTGAAGGCACTAACTACTGATAGGCATAGTTAGCAAATGAAAGATTTCAATAGAGAACAAACAATTTATTTACCTTAATAATGTTGAAAACTAATAATATACATAGCAGTTCATGACATCCAGTTTTAAAGATTTCCAAACTCCGCCATCTCTCTCCCCACATCCACCACTGCTGGCGGCTCACCTCCAACTGCGCAACGCTGCGCGCTGTTCACATCCAGCTGCCGCTGCCCAACACTATAATGGCAGACAACAAAGCAAACTAGCCACAGACTGCACACAGCACAGCCAGTGATTTTCATACAGAGCGCTACGTAACGTTGCCAATAAGAAAACATAAACAGCCTACTTACAGGAGTAAGGCAGAGTTGTAACCTATCTCCGATGTTATTCAATCTGTATATAAAACAAGCAGTAAAGGCAACAAAAGAAAAATTTCTAGAAGGGATTAATATCCATGCAGAAGGTATGAAAACTTCGAGGTTTGCTGACGACATTGTAATTGTGTCAGAGACAGCATAGGACTTTGAAGAGCAGTTGAACGGAATGGACAGTGTCTTGAAATGAGGTTATAAGATGAACATCAACAAAAGCAAAAGGAAGATAATGGAATGTAGTCGAATTAAATCAGGTGATGCTGAGAGACATAAAATAGTTGGTGAGCAAAATAACTGATGATGCTCGAAATAGAGAGGATATAAAACGTAGACTGGCAATGTCAAGGAAAGCGTTTCCGAAGAAAGAAAAAAACAGTTATCATCCAATATAGATTTAAGTGTCAGGAAGTCTTTTCTGAAAGTATTTGTATGGAGTGTGGCCACGTATGGAAGTGAAACATGGACGATAATAGTTTGGACAAGAAGAGAATAGAAGCTTTCGAAATGTGGTGCTACAGAAGAATGCTGAAGATTAGATGGGTAGATCACTTAACTAAGAAGGAGGTACTGAATAGAATTGAGGAGGAGAGAAATTTGTGGCACAGCCTGACTAGAAGTAGGGATTGGTTGGTAGGGAACGTTCCGAGGCATCAAGGGAAGCGCGGAGGATAAAAATCGTAGAGGGAGATCCAAGAATGAATACACTAAACAGATTCAGAAGGATGTAGGTTGTAGTAGTTATTCGGAGATGAAGAAGCTTGCTCAGGATGGAGTAGCATGGAGAGCTGTAATAAATGAGTCTCTGGACTGAAGACCACAACAAAAAGAACAGGGATGAAAAATGTTGTCAGCACCTAATTACTGAGTGTTTTTAAAGTTGCTGGTGTTTTACAGATGGAGGATATACAGGTGCAACTTACAATTATCTTGCGGACTTTGTAGAGGGTAGAATCACTGTCCTTAAGCACATAGTAGGGTCAGGCCAACAAATTATACCGATAGTAGGCTAGTAGTAGTGAAACCACCGAAGATGAACTCAGGACAGCAGTGTGGTAAGAAGAACAGGTACATTTTTTTATGGATGGACTACATACCGAGAAGATCGTACGTTTGTTCCACTAGCTCTGGCAAGTAGGCAGGCGAAAACAGCAAAAATTTTGGAAGATGTTATGAAGGGAATGTGACGACGAACCGTTGGAAACAGATTAGTGTAAGCTGAGTTCCCGAGTTGCTGTGTGTCGCTTACCACGGGCACTATACCACAGACAACAGGCATTTGCATAATGTAGTACCGCATCGACACCGTACATGACGTGGTGAAATGTCACATGAAGCAGCGATTCTCGAGACCCGTACCTCTCCAACTCCTGGAATCAGGGCTGGGCTGGTAGTTGTTGACATATCCCTAATGACCAAGTATTAAATGGCATATTCCAGCAGGATAATGCAGTGCCCTACACTTTGTTTCGCACCACGAACCACCTGAGAAATGTAAGGATCACTGACTGGCTCGTCATCTCCCCTGATTTGTCAAACACAGAGAATGACTGAGGTGCTGGGAGAAGACGTAAATATCCTACCACCTACCAGCAACTTTCATGAACCGAAACTATGTGTTTCCGGCTGACAAGAAATTGCTTAAGATGACCCTCATAGGGTGTCTTGTTCCACATCTAAATGAATAAAAGACTATTGTTGTGCCCAGGACCGGGAACGCTTTGATTACTCATCAAAGACGCTGTCCCTAAACCACAGAATAGGCGTAAGAGTAACCGGGGAATAAGGGCTTGGTATTAGGAATGATGGAGAGAAAAAATATAAGTTCTGCAATAAATTTCAGCTAGTAATATCGAATACACAGTTCAGAAATCACAAGAGGAGGAGGTACACCAGGATACGACCGTGAGACATGAGATGACTCCAGCAAGATTACTCAGTGATCACACAGAAATTCCGATACTATAAGATTGTGAGGTACACGCAGGAGAAGATATACATTCGGATCATAATTTAGTAATGACGAAGAGTAGACTGAATTTTAAGAGAATCGTGCAGAACCATCAAAGAGGGAAGAAATGAGACGCTGAAATACTGTGAACGATGAGACACATATGAAGTTTTCTTCGTCTGTAAATACTGCGATAGTGAATACCGTAGTAGGCAGTTCAGTCGAAGAGAATCAACGTTACAAAACAGGGCACTCACAGAAGTTGGATAAACATACATACAATAAATATAACTGCGAAGAAAAACTTTAATTGATCGTCTAAAGACGAAAGATCCAGTCAGGACAGGAGTACAGCAACATACTTCATTTAGCAATGAAACATATAAGATCTGCGGAGAATCCAGGGAAGCGTGGCTGCAACGAAAATGAATAGAAAACGGAACAGAAATAATCGTCGAAAGAAGCTACTCGGCATAGAGAAAAGTCAAAGTAGCCTTCGGTGAAATTAAAATCAACGGACCCTACAATGAGAGTTCAATGGAAAATCCACTGTAGAAAATAAAGGTGAGAACGAACAGGTGGAAAGAGTACAATGCAGATCTCTACCAGAGTAAGAAACTCCCTGGTAACGTGATACAAGTAAAGATGGGAGCAACGTGGAACACCGCAGGGGACACATTATTAGAGTCGAATTTTAACAGAGTTTCGGAGGTCTAGTGATAAAATAAGTGGGAAGGGAGGGATAACATTCCTTCGGAATAATTAAAATCACTGGGGGGAACTGTTAATCGAATGCCTAGCTGGTTTGGAGACATACTACCGGACTTTCGAATAAATACATCCCCATAATCCCGAAGATAGCAAGGGCAGATAAGTGTGAGAACCACACCACGATCAGCCTGACATCTTATTCATCCGAGTTGCAGACAATAAATACAGAAGAATTTAAAAGAAAACTGAACATCGTCTAAATGACGATCAGTTTGTCTTTGGAAAAAGTAAAGATAACGAAGAGGCAGTTCCGACAATGTAAACAGTTATAAGATGTTCGAAATTATGAGAACAATAGCTGCAGGGAAATAAGGATAAATACATAGCATGTATAAGGAGCAAGGGATGGAACTAAGAATGGGAGAGCAAGAATGAAGCGCTCGGATTACAAACAGTGTAAGGGAGGGATGCAGCCTTTCGCTCCTATTATTCAGTGTATACTGAGTAGACAAAGGTCATGAGATAGCTCTCAATACCTCGTCGGACCTCTTTCTGCCCGGTGCAAGGCTGCAACTGGACTTGGCATGAACTCAACGTTATTGGAAGTCCCATTCAAAAATATTAACCCTTACTCAATCTACAGCCGTTCATAATTACGAAAGCGTTCCCATTGCAGTATTCAGTGCACGAACTGACTCTCGACTGTGTCCCATAAACGTTCGGTGGGATTGATGCCTGGCGATCTCGGTGGCCAAAATATTCGAACTGTTCAGAATGTTTTTCATACCATTCGCAAACAATTGTGGCTGAATGACATAGCACACTAACATCCGTAAAATCTCCATCGGCATTTGGGAAAATGAGGACAATGAATGGCTCCATATCGTGTTCAAATAGCCGAATATAATCATTTCCAATCAATGATCGATTCATTTGGATCAAATAAATCAGTCCATTCCATCTAAACATAGCCCACATTATTATGGAGCAGCCACCAACTAGCACAGTGCCTTGTTGACAACTTGGTTTCATTGCATCGCGGGGTCTGGCCACACTCGAAACCTACTATCCAATGCTAGCAACTGAAATCGGGACTCGTCTGACAATGCCACTGTTTTCCAGTCGTCTAGGGTCCAAGGGATATGGTCACAAGACCAGGAGAGGCGCTGCAGACCATTGCTGTTAGCAAATACGCTCGCGTCCGTCGTCTGCTGCTGTAGCCTATTAACGCCAAATGTAGCCGTACTGTCCTAATGATTACGTTCGTCGGATGTCGCAAATATATTTCTGCGCTTATTCCACGCAGTGTTGCTTGTCAGCACTAACAACTCTACGCAAACGCCGGTGCTTCGGTCCGTAACTGAATGCCGTCGGCCACTGTGTTGTCCGTGGTGAGAGGTAATGTCTGATATTTGGTATTTTCGGCACATTTTTGACATTGTGAATCTTGAAATAGTCCCTAACAATTTCCTAAATGGAATGTCCTATTTATCTAACTCCTACTACGAATTCAAGTTCCAAGTCTGTTAATTCCGGTCGTCCAGACATAATCACGTCGGAAACCTTTCCACACGAATGACCTGAGTACAAATGACAGCCACACCAGTGCACTGCGGGGTGTTCACAAAGTCTCTCCGCAGTGCCGTATGATTGTTAGCCGCGCTTGGCGTATGATTGTTCGCCTGACTGGATTACTTCCCTTCAAGTGGACTCTCCCAACATTCCACTGTTTCGTTTATCTCAGCCAGCGTCAGTAGTATCGTTGGTGTGTGTCGTTATATGTTGACGTGAACGTTTAAGTTTAGTTCCTTTGTTCGTCTGTTTCCTTTTTGTCACTGTTAAAATTCTAACCATTGTAGAACGTGTGTTTTTAGTCGAAAAAGTGTTCAAAGCTGGCGGTAAATACACGGTTTCAGTTCGTCAAACATTTAATTCAGTTTTCCTGGAGACAACACTCGCATATCGCGATAATGTGTGAGATTTGATTAACAAATTTCGAAGTTCGGGTTCAGTGACAGTTGGACCGAGAAGTGGTCGTTCTAGCGTTTTGTCTGAGGGTAAACTACTCGATATTTCCGATGAAATGTCCATGAGTCCGAACAAGTCAGTAAGAAAATTCGCCCACGAAATCGATGTTAGTGTCGGAGCGGCCCATACAAAGTGACAGTCGTGCAGGGACTGAAAAATACTGATAATGGCAAGAAACTGTATTATTGTCAATGTTTCAAAAATTTCGTTCAACAAAATGGAAGGGATATTCTGAATGGAAGGTTTTTCACTGATGGAGCGTGGTTTCATTTATCCGGGTACATGAACTCGCAAAATTCTGGTATGTGGACTACTGCAAATCGATTGTGTATTCGTGAGGAACCACTTCATTCTGTGTAAAAAGGAATCTGAATCGCAATTTCTAAACGTCGAATTGTGGGTTCCATATTTTTCAACGAAACAATAAACGCACAACGATATTGCAGTGATATTCCGTACCCATTCATAGAAGAACTTGTCTTAAGTGAAATACTGAACGGTTATTTTCAACAAGATGATGCAACCGCGCATACGGCTCGCGTTTCTATGTCACTCCTTGCTGAAGTTCTTGGTGATCGCATAATTTCACAGGGACTTTGGCCTCCACGATCGCCTCACCTAACACCACCTGACTTTTTCTTCTGGGATGCAGCGAAAGCAAGTGTCTATAAAAACCGTCCTAAATCCATTGATGAATTGAAAACTGCAATATCCACTTACACTGCTTCTGTCACAGAAGAAATGTTACACTTGTGTTTGGAAACATGATTAGACGAACTGAATTGTGTATTCAACAACAGGGGGGACACTTACAACATTTAATGTGAAAATTTGTAAGTAAAAATGAATATTCACTAAATTAATAACTTATATTTCACTGAGTTTGATTTCGGTATATTCACTGCGGCATACGGCACGGGCGGCTAACAATCATACGGCACTGCGGAGAGACTTTTTAAACACGACGTACGTTGTGTACGCGATACTACTGCCATCTGTATATGTGTATGCTGTTGTGCCATCAGAGTTCCCGCAGTCACTACCAGCTGTGACCTGAAGTCGTACCCGATGGCTCCCCAACTGCATTGGGTAACACCGCTTTGCATTTCGAAAACGTACTTCATAGCCTATTCGCTGACAAATGTCAAAGGTCATCCTGCTAATTATGAACTGCAGTTCATCGCTGAACCCAATGCGACGACATTCATTAGCAGTGCACGCTTCCCGGTTATGGTACAACTCAAATCGGAACCGTTTGTGCTGCATTGTTAACGGCGGCCTACTACGAGTGGAGCAGCAACTCCGTAACCTGGCTGCAGCTAGTCTCCGGCCAATGGTGTGGATGACACGGAATATTGTAAGAGTTTATCACTTATTCTCGGATGGCGTGGGCGGCTTTGAAGCGGTTACTATGTGCCTGGTGTTGAATACGGCCATTATGGTGGTCAAACGAGTTCAACCATAACCTTGACAAAGAGTGTGCTCGCCGTTACATTCTCAAGCTGTCCAACATCGGGCCACTGTCAATCGCGAATGAACCACGTATCTGGATATTACACGATACGTAGGCCCACAGCGAGGGCCTTTTCAGGGCCTGATAACACTGTATCACAAGAGTATGCGGCATCTGCGCCTCCTTCGCTGTGATCTCTTAGTTCACGCCTCATACTTTCCACCATGCCCAATAACAACACTAAACACGATCAACACTAATGCACTACGGTGGGCGTCACAGAAAATTACAACTGAAATCATTTACATACCCGCAAATGGTGTTTTCACGTGCGGAGTTACATTTGCATCGGAGCTTGCTTTTTGTGTCTTTCACTTTTGTTGTCAGGAAGCGAAATTGAACTAGTCTTATCACTCTACAGCCCACGTCCAGAAAAACACCCGTACGCTTCGTATATGTACGTCGCTTTAGTATGTCTGTGTACTTTAACATAAGATCCTGATGACGCTACCTCCGTATCCGCAAGCCTACGCTAAACATTGTGCTGCCATACATGTATGCTGTGTGCAATGGTAATTGTAAATTGAAAACTAAGCTTCTGAAATTTTGATGTGAGAGCTCTTGTGGCTTTTAAAATAAAGCAAACCTTCCCTATCAGCATGACGAGTCCAGACCACACACGAGTTCGGCGACATCTGCAACACTCCGACGCCTTGGGTTCACTGTCATCTATCATCCTCCATGAAGTACCGACATGGCCCAATCCGATTTTCATCTGTTTCCAAACTTTAAAGACTACCTTCGACGACTCCACGTTCATAGTTATGAAGCAGTGCAAGCAGAGGTGAGACTGTGGCTCCGCCAACAAAGTCAAACACTCTGCACTGATGGTTTCTACAAATTGGTATATCGTTGCGATAATGTATTCGTTGCCATGGTGACTATGTTGAGAAAAAATATGTAGACATAAGGAATAATGATGCAGAATGTTAATAAAATTAGTTTTAATTAAAAATCTTTAAGAGCATTCACTTAAAAATTTCAGAGGCATTAATTTTTGCACGCTTTTTTATGATTTTGAAAATGGTGGCGTTCAAGCGAGCCAACGGTGTTAGTGATTTCAATTTTATGACGACTATGTCACCAGCATTCGTATTGACGTTGACGGTGGACGATATCTAAATATGCACAGGTACAGAGAGCTCTGTGGCATACACTGAGGTGACAAAAGTCGTCATATAGAGACATGAACATATGCAGAAGAGGGTAGTATCGTGTACCCGAGGTATATAACATCAGTGCATTGGTGGAGCTATCATCTGTACTCACGCGATTCATGTGAAACTGTTTCCGACTTTCCGACGTCATTTTGGCCGCACAAAGGGAATTAAGAGACATTGATCACAGAATGGTAGTTGTAACTAGAGAAATGAGACATTAAATTTCAGATCAACAGTGTCAAGAGTGTTCCGTGAAGGTCAAATTTCAGGCACCAGGAACAACGTAGTGACCAACGCTCTACACTTAACGACCGAGAGGGTCGGTGTTTGTGTAGAGCCACCAGTGCTAACAAACAAGCAGCACAGGGTGAAACAATTGTACATACCAAAGTGCGATGTACAACGAATGTATCCGAGAGGACAGTACGGCTGCATTTGGCGTTAATGGGCTATGGGAGCAGACGACCGACTCGAGTACCTCCGCCTGCAGCTCCTCTACTGGACACGTCGTCATATCGGTTCGATCCTAGGCGACTGGAAAAACGTTGCGTTGTAGGTGAATCACTATTTCAGCTGGTAATATCTGATGGTAGGGTTTGAGTGTGATTCAAACCACGCGAATGCATGGACCTAAGTTGTCAAGAAGGCACTTTGCAAACTGCTGGAGGCTCCATAATGGTGTGGACTCTGCTTAAATGGAATAGACTGGGACCTCTCGTCCAACTGAACCTATCGGTGACTGGAAATGTTAATGTAAAGCTAGCTGGAGACCAATTACAGCCATTCCTAGATTCCAAGATCCCAAATAATGATGGAATTTTTATGGATGGCTGTGCGCCATGTCATCGGTTAGAAGAACATGAATGGGACAATGCTCAAATGGTTTAAATCACACCTAACTGGAAGAGTGCAAAAAGTTGAAATAAGCAGTTCACATAATATGGAAAAAACTGGTGAGGAACAATCAAGAATGGGGTGCCGCAAGGTTCGGTCTTGGGTCCTCTGCTGTTCTTAATATATATTAACGACTTGCCATTCTATATTTACGAAGATGCAAAGCTGGTACTTTTTGCCGATGATACAAGTATAGCTATCACACCCGACAGACAAGAATTAACTGGTGAAATTGTAAACGACGTTTTTCAGAAAATCATTAGGTGGTTCTCTGCAAATGGGCTCTCATTAAACTTTGACAAAACACAGGATATACAGTTCCACACAGTAAATGGAATGACCCCATTAATAAATATAGACTTCGATCAGAAATCGGCAGCTAAGGTATAATATTCAAAATTTCTAGGTGTATGCATTGATGAGGGGTTGAACTGGAAAAAACACACTGAGGATCTGCTGAAACGTTTGAGTTCAGCTACTTATGCTATTAGGGTCACTGCAAATTTTGACGATATGCATCTGAGTAAATTAGCTTACCACGCCTATTTTGATTCTCTGCATTCGTATGGCATCATATTCTGGGGTAACTCATCATTGAGTAAAAGGGTGTTCATTGCACAAAAGCGTGTAATCAGAATAATTGCTGGAGCTCATCCAAGATCATCCTGCAGACACTTATTTAAAGAGCTAGAAATCTTCACTGTAGCCTCACAATATATATATTCACTTATGAAATTTGTTGTTAACAATCCGAACGAATTCAAAAGTAATAGCCGTGTACATGGCTACAACAGTAGGAGAAAGGATGATCTTCACTACTCAAGGTTAAATCTAACTTTGGCTCAGAAGGGGGTAAATTATACTGCCACAAAAGTCTTTGGTCACTTACCTAATAGCATCAAAAGTCTGACAGATAGCCATACAGCATTTAAAAGGAAATTAAAAGAATTTCTTAATGGCAACTGCTTCTACTCATTAGATGAATTTTTGGATATAGTAAGTGGGTAATTTCCCGACATGCTCTAAAAAAAATTATTGAGTGTCATGTAATATTTTGTCTAATGTAATATCTTGTATAGACACCTTTTATTAACCTGACACGTTCCACATCATTACGAAGTGTCGCATTCATGACCTATGGAACAAGTACTAATCTAATCTAACCTAATCTAACAATTCGAGAGAATGATACGGACATCCAGATCATTCGACATATATCCTATAGAACATTTATGGAAGATAATCTAGAGGTTATTCAGTGAAAAACTCATGCACTGCCAATACTTTCGCAAATGGGGACGGCTATAGATGCACCGTGGCCCTGTATTTCTGCAGGGGACTTCCAGCGTCTTGTTGACTCCATGCAACGTCGAGTTGCTGCGCTACGACAGGAAAAAGCGGTGAGACATATTAGGAGGTCCGGCCGCTGTGGCCGAGCGGTTCTAGGCGATTCAGTCTAAAACCGAGCTGCTGCTACGGTCGCAGGTTCCAATCCTGCCTCGGGCATGGATGTGTGTGATGTCCTTAGGTTAGTTAGGTTTAAGTAGTTCTAAGTTCTAGGGGACTGATAACCACAGCAGTTGAGTCCCATAGTGCTCAGAGCCATTTGAACCATTTTTTTGGATCAAAAGTTACGGATCTTCCAGTGCTTCTCTTCTAGTGCGCCGTTTCTAGTGCCTCTCTTCTGGTACGGGTCTGCTAGTGCGGCCGCGGCTATGCAGCTCGTCGCTTTTATACCCTTCGTGTAGATGCCACTCCTACCGAGGTGAAGTCCTAATCAGCGTACAAGTGGCTGACGTCTCCTCACAGCCCTCTGTGTTGTATCGTTCTCGATCTTTGCACCGGCGCTTGTCGTTATGCCGGAACAGCTGACAACACTAAACACCATAGCAGCGGATTCTGCCTCAATAAACATCAAAATATTAAACTGTTATTATTGCTAACTCCGTCAAATCCGGTGTCATCGTCATCTCCATAGCGTTTCAACCCATCTCAAATGATGTAACAAACAATTTCTTGTCTCTGTCACTATCTACTCCTATGTGGTCTTCCATACATACCTTTACAGATATCACACAAGTGTAGCACTACCTCACATTTAAGTTACCGAGTTTCAAATATCGTATGTCTCTCCAAATTCAGTTTCACTAGGACGTCAATAAAAATGAGAAATTATTTAATATCAGCAGCAGCACTTTAAAAATTTATTGTATGTACTTTTGTGGCGTTTACTGACGTTCTTAATTGTGATTATACTAGATAATCAGCTGTTGCTGCCTTTCAAATAAATTTTTCTGTTTACTTGTATAAGGGGTAGTCAAACGAAAATAAGACAGGCCGACAAAAGTAGGTAAACTGTTTATTATTTCAAAATTATAGTCTCCGCAACTGTTAATGTGTTTCTCCCACTGTGAGTTAAGCCGGTCATCGCCTGCATGGAAAAAGTTTACGGTTGCCTACGGAACCATAAGTGATCCAGGCATGCACCTCGTCGTCCCAAGTTTCCAAAAGTGTGAAAATCTCATGGCGAGAGAGCGGGAGAGTATGGAGGATGTATAAGGGCACCCAGCGAAACTTCTGCAGGGTAGTCTAAGTACCTTTGGCAATATGTGGGCGGAAGATTACTTTTGAAACAATTAACAGTTTACCTACTTTTTTCCCATCTGTCTCGTTTTCATTTCACTGCTCCTTATACTATTTACGTTCCTCGCTTCAATGATCCTCTTAGTCTCTGGATCCTCTTTTTAAGCATTCTGTAAGTGCATAATCCTGATAATACCAAAAGTTTCTCACGCTCAAATGTCAGTTGCTGGGGAGCGGTATTTTAACCATACGCGCCAGTCACGCGACCGGCGTGTTGCTACTATTACTTTGTATAGAATGTCGTGAAGCCTTGTGAAACGGGCAGCATGATTTCGTCTACACCAGCAAAGGCAGTTGAGGTTCCACAGCCAACCATTTTTACAGCCAGATGTACAGTCATACTACCACAGCGTATCACTCAACGCAGTCATTTACTAACATATTCAGAAACATATAGCCTCGTTCGCACCCTCGAAATGCAAAAAAAAAAAAAGGTTCAAATGGCTCTGAGCACTATGGGACTAACTTAAATTGTGAGGTCATCAGTCCCCTAGAACTTAGAACTACTTAAACTTAACTAACCTAAGGACATCACACACATCCATGCCCAAGGCAGGATTCGAACCTGCGACCGTATCGGTCGCACGGTTCCAGACTGTAGCGCCTAGAACCGCTCGGCCACCCCGGTTGGCCTCGAAATGTAAACAAACACTCAATAGCAGCTCAAAAAATTGTGGAAACGTCACAGGCTCAGTAGCACCTTTGACAGTGTCTTCCAACCACTCAAAAAGTCATCGGATGTTACCCCCGAAATATCAATCATTCAAATTTTATCTCCATCGTTCAGACACTAACGAAATGTCAATTAACTTGAACAATGGAAATACTAAATAGGTCCACTGGGCACCATATAAGTTATTAATAAAGGAAATAAATAAATCTACTTTACGAATAATCCTGCGTAGAGAGCTCACCGGGTTTTTCTTTTCCTTTTTTTTTTTTTTTTTTTTTTTTTTTTTTTTTTTTTTTTTTTGTCTTACGATATTACAAGAACATGTTACAGCTATTGCCATCATCGGAGCCCAACTTAAAACTTTAACACAAAATTTCAGCGTCAATTTAAGATAAACCTTATTCTGAAGAAGGAAGTGATCCATTAAACTCACTTACCTATGGCCGTCGCTCTCAAGAAGATACAAATTATCAAGAGTCTATTAATTTTGGTCAGAATCACTCTCTGACAATACATCAGCTGTCTTCCCCTTTTATATATATATAAAGAATTTCGGTGTCTCCCTCGGCAACCTTATCTTCTGCTTAACTTCACATCTCCCTGTTAACGTATCACTTGTACACTCCGTAAACCATTTCAGCATTTATTTGCCATAGTTTATCTTGAAAATATCTACTGATTACTCTGCCTTCCACTTTTGTACTCCTTGTAGCCGTTATTTTCTTGCAGGCATGCAGCTCTACTATATGGCTTAAAGGTGATGAAATCCTCTTGGGTAAAATATGATGGAAATAAAATAGTCCCCCATTAGTATCTTCGGGCGAGGACTAATCAAAAAGATGTTACCAGTAAAAAAAAAAACTGGTGCTCTGTGGATCGGATTGTGTAATTCCGCCGGCCGGGGTGGCCGAGCGGTTCTAGGGGTCTAATTCTTGAAGCTTAAAATGTCGTATTTTAGGTCTTTACGGATACATTGCACTAAATAATTTTGAGGATTAGTGTTGCAGATCTTTTGCTTTTGCGTAAATATATTTTCTCACATTTTAGTATTTATACAGTATTTTGATTTTTCACATTAACAAAGCCGAAATTACGTGTTTAGCACAAAATACAAAAACACGTCCGCGTTCATCGTGGCCAAGCCTGCGACTCCCTCACATTCTGCGGAAATAACAATATTGCAAAAGGCTTACAATTTTTCTTAACAAATGAATGTCTACTAGTATCTCTTACGTTCGATTATTCCATAAGTGAATCCAGAAATTAACATAGCAAACAGTACAGGATTGCGTAATTAATAATAGAAATTTTAAATGTGCCAGCAATTCGTAATTTCATATTTTGTGAACTACTATAAGGTTTGCCAAACGCTGTTCAAAATGATGCCAAAAGTTAAAATACAGATTGCCGAAATTAAATTCCACAATTATAAGGTAATTTTAGGTTGTATGATCATCACTTCCCTATGAACATGAGTATAGGTTAGCTTACAAAAAACTGCAAGTGGTATGGAAGGAAATACATATCCTCTGACAAATTTCTGATTAAAATAGAGTTCTTCTTGCTTACAATTTGCTGTAGTCTAAATAAGTGTGGAACATGACTAGTGAAATGATAAAATTAACGTAAGGTGCAAATTTCCAAAATTATGGACAAAATCCGCAATAAAATGCTCTGACATATTTAGCTCTATACAGAATGGTCCAATCTAATGTAATTTTTGAGTCTCTTTCAGCACTGTAATGAAAGAAGTTTGCATGTCTGTTAATTTTACGTAATACTGAATAATGAAATATTATAGAAAAATTTTACTGTAATAACATAATGTAAATGTACATAGCGCAGAAGTGAAACATTGTTCCGACAAACGCAGTAAATAACACAAGTGTATGTGTATTAAGCATGATAAAGATGCATTCAAATGTATAGAAGTATCTGATATATATAACATATTACAGAAAACGTAAGAAAAATATCTACTATACAAGTGAGAACTATACATATATGAGAATATGGCATTCAGATTTTCAGATCTGTGGAACATTCTGTCTCAAAACAAATGATACAAAGTTAAAACTACAAGATTACAACACTAAATTATAGGAATAAGTGCAGAGGCAATGTAAAGTACTATAATTACAAATTGGAAGTTTATATCTATTAAATCACACCTTTAAAATCGTCAAAAGAGAAGAAAAGAAATTCAGAGCCTAAGTGCACCACAAATGAACAGACTCGAAGAACTCACAACGATGGGTACTGACCAGAATAAAATATGCTCAATCAAAAGTAGGAGTATAGCACAAAACCAATCAGCCACATAAACCCGAGTATGTAAGGATACGTTGACTCACGAAAATAGAAAGTAATGAAAAATATTAGGACCGACCCATGAATCCCAACCACCCTGGGTACACACCAGCAGAAATTATTCGAAACAACAAAACGGATAATGTTCATAATCATGTATCAATAAGTTCAATCGTATGTAAAGAAAAATTAGTGGAATAGTCTAACCTCAGTCAATAGTTGCACATTCTGCTTGAGTACATACAAACACACACACACACACACACACATTTGCTATGACCAGGGGTACCCAAAACAGAGTTAAGCATGAGTCTGCACACAACTCAAGTTCCAATGAGATATAATAATGCAGTACTCTAGATAAATGCAGGTAATCAGAGTTATAAATAGCTTTGAATGATGATACAATCGAGTAGCATGAGGACCAAAATAAGACTGGAAATCAGAAATATATACATCTTGTTATATGGTCTATACACAATTCATGATCACAAACGTAAATGTCTTCCATACTATTTGCTAATTGTTCACACAAACCAACCTATGCACATAGAAGCCTAGAAGTTTCATTTACAATTGGTAAGAAAATTCATACTGTTTACTGTAATAATAAAATTCATTGAAATCTACGACTTCTAACCGAACAATGCCTAATTTTATCAGATTCTGCTAATTATTTACAACATGGTTCATAGAACATACTCCTGATCTTTTTAAGTTTTCACATTTCAGTGTTGAACATAACAAATCATCAGTCATAGAACATCAACCTAAGTCAAACACAATTTAAAATTACATAATTTATTGGGAAGTTAATCCATCTACTTTAAAAAACATACATTTATGTGGAATAACACTGTCTATAGCAGTCACGTCTATTCTAAACAAATAATTCCTTGAAATCTATATAAATGCAAGAATTTTGCATATGGGATAATTTCTTAGCTAACAGTTTACAAATGTCAGTCACAAGACTGATGTATTTGACAGATGCTTGAATATCTTACGCAGCACCTATGATCACCTCCTGTCTAGCTTTCACATCGAATCCTGATCCACTGTTCAGAACGTATGTACAAAAGCAAAACAAGTTTACCTGTACTGATGCAGCACCAGGCAAATGCCTAGAAAATAAGGTATGGGCCATAGTCCACGATGTACTGACATAAGAATTCTGTGTTTAATATACACATGTGTTTGGTTTGCACTCTGAAATTTCAAGATACTATTCCTAATGGTGCACCTGAATAAAACAAGTCTTCACTCATATTACCACAACACCCATGACTTTACCCAAAAGAGTTCATGACAATTAAATTTAGGCACTCTCTGCAGAGTACACAAGAATAATAACAATAATCAACACTACTAGCATTTTAAAACAAGAAATTTATCTCTAGATATTTAATGGCATTGCCACATTTCAAAATTATAAAATAGTCCACCCATTTAGCCACGTAGCATGTTGTGGTCTTCAGTCCTGAGACTGGTTTGATGCAGCTCTCCATGCTACTCTATCCTGTGCAAGCTTCTTCATCTCCCAGTACTTACTGCAACCTACATCCTTCAGAATCTGCTTAGTGTATTCATCTCTTGGTCTCCCTCTACGATTTTTACCCTCCACACTGCCCTCCAATGCTAAATTTGTGAGGCCCTGATGCGTCAGAACATGTCCTACCAACCGGTCCCTTCTTCTTGTCAAGTTGTGCCACAAATTCCTCTTCTCCCCAATTCTATTTAATACCTCCTCATTAGTTATGTGGCCTACCCATCTAATCTTCAGCATTCTTCTGTAGCACCACATTTCGAAAGCTTCTATTCTCTTCTTGTCCAAACTATATATCGTCCATGTTTCACTTCCATACATTGCTACACTCCATACAAATACTTTCAGAAACGACTTCCTGACACTTAAATCTATACTCGATGTTAACAAATTTCTCTTCTTCAGAAACGCTTTCCTTGCCATTGCCAGCCTACATTTTATATCCTCTCTACTTCGATCATCATCAGTTAATTTTCTCCCCAAATAACAAAACTCCTTTACTATTTCAAGTGTCTCATCTCCTAATCTAATTCCCTCAGCATTCCCCGGCTTAATTCGACTACATTCCATTATCTTCGTTTCGCTTTTGTTGATGTTCATCTTATATCCTCCTTTCAAGACACTGTCCATTCCGTTCAATTGCTCTTCCAAGTCCTTTGCTGTCTCTGACAGAATTACAATGTCATCGGCGGACATCAAAGTTTTTGTTTCTTCTCCATGGATGTTAATACCTACTCCGAATTTTTCTGTTGTTTCCTTTACTGCTTGCTCAATATATAGATTGAATAACATCGGAGACAGGCTACAACCCTGTCTCACTCCCTTCTCAACGGCTGCTTACGTTTCGTGCCCCTCGACTCTTATAACTGCCATCTGGTTTCCGTACAAATTGTAAATAGCCTTTCGCTCCCTGTATTTTACCCCTGCCACCCTTAGAATTTGAAAGAGAGTATTCCAGTCAACATTTTCAAAAGCTTTCTTTAAGTCTGCAAATGCTGGAAACGTAGGTTTGCCTTTCCTTAATCTTTCGTCTAAGATAAGTCGTAAGGTCAGTATTGCCTCACGTGTTCCAACATTTCTACGGAATCCTAACTGATCTTCCCCGAGGTCGGCTTCTACCTCTTTTTCCATTCGTCTGTAAAGAATTCCCGTTACTATTTTGCTGATGCGACTTATTAAACTGATAGTTCGGTAATTTTCACATCTCTCAACCCCTGCTTTCTTTGGGATTGGAATTATTATATTATTCTTGAAGTCTGAGGGTATTTCGCCTGTCTCATACATCTTGCTCACCAGATGGTAGAGTTTTGTCAGGACTGGCTCTCCCAAGGCCGTCAATAGTTCTAATGGAATGTTGTCTACTCCCGGGGCCTTGTTTCGACTTAGGTCTTTCAATGCTCTGTCAAACTCTTCACGCAATATCGTATCTCCCATTTCATCTTCATCTACATCCTCTTCCATTTCCATAATATTGTCCTCAAGTACATCGCTCTTGTATAGACACTCTATATACTCCTTCCACATGGCACCCCTTCCACATGGCACTCCTTCCACATGGCATATATGCATCAAAATCCAAAGCACATATCTATTACCTAACATAATTGCATGAACCTGCAGATACAGTGTTGCATAGAATTAACTCAGACAGTAAATACGACACAACTTTAGAAATCACATCATCTTACATGCTGCATTCCGGTCAAAGGAGAAACAAATAAAATAGATACTAATGAATCATGCCTATAAGCTTTCTGTAAGCTTGACCCAGTGGCCCTGATTTTCTTAAGAAGAAAGGCGTGTTACTAGGCTAGTCTTCTGGGCACAAGTGAATAAAATAAAGATATCGTAATGGTTAATGTAAGAGCCCCATGGAAGCGGGAAAGACCAAAGGTTGGCCAGGTGCTTACATCAGGAGTTACCTGGTGATACAACATCTACGGTCTCCACGCCTCGAGTAGTTACCACATAGCCTGTCCCAGAAGAGGAATAAGTGTCGTGATAGCGTCGACGCAGCAGAAAGTCTATGATTCGGTTTTGGCTGATTTGATGGAAATCGATACCTTGGCAAGGATGGGCAAAGGCAGTATAAATTTCGTTTATAGACAGGTGTATGCAGACTGCAAGCTGCCAACTTCGAGGCGAGGAGGAGTCGACAGGAGCCTGCAAGCTGCCACGACCGTACTCTGCCGCTACTAGCTGCAGACCTGCTGTTCACGCTAACACATTCTTAGCGCCCTCGAACCAGTGGACCACCTGCTGGCCTACTTCAGTCACTGCAGGCTTCCTACAGCTGTGGCCTACGTTGGTGGTCCACAGTTTGAGACTGGGGCAATGGAACTGTTCACTCGACATCGCTTGTGGAGGCTAACGCCTATCTGTCTGCGTCATCTTGTGTGGACAGGCACTGTTGCAGAGAGCATGATTCTGCATGCAATGGCGCGTCTTGCCCCAAGCTGCTCAGCTGCTTTTTTTCTGCGTGGCTGCCGTCATGCGCTGCGTTCAGTCTGAGTGGTAGCCGTTGTGGGCTGCCGCTAGAGTTGTGCTCTTCCAAAACTACAGTTCGGTAGTTTTGGTACAGTGCACAAATGACATACACTATGTGATCAAAAGTATCCGGACACCTGGCTGAAAATTACTTACAAATTCGTAGCGCCCTGTATCGGTAATGTTAGAATTCAGTATGGTGTTGGCCCACCCTCAGTCTTGATTACAACTTCCGCTCTTGGTGGCATACGTTCAGTCAGGTGCTGGAAGGTTTCTTGGGGAATAGCAGTCCATTCTTCACGGCGTGCTGCACTGAGGAGAGGTATCAATGTCGGTCGGTGAGGCCTGGTGCGAGGTCAGCGTTCCAAAACATCCCAAAGGTATTCTACAGGATTCAGGTCAGGACTGTGTGCAGGCCCGTCCGTTAAAGGGATGTTATTGTCGTGTAATCACTCCGCCACAGGCCGTACATTATGAACAGATGCTCGATCGTGTTGAAAGATGCAATAGCCAACCCTGAATTGCTCTTCAACAGTGGGAAGCAAGAAGGTGCTTAAAACATCAATGTAGGTTTGTGCTGTGATGGTACCAAGCAAAACAACAAGGGATGCAAGCACCCTCTATGAAAAACACGACCACACCATAACACCACCGCCTCCGAATTTTACTGTTCGCACTACACACGCTGGCAGATGACGTTCACCGGCATTCGTCATACTTACACCCTGCCGTCAGATCGCCCCATTGTGTACCGTGACTCATCACTCCACACAACGTTTTTCTATTGTTCAATCGACCAATGTGTACGCTTTTTAACCAACAGAGGCGTCAGTTGGCATTTACTGGTGTGATGTGTGGCTTATGAGAAGCTGCTCAACCATGAAATCCAAGTTTCCTCACCTGCGTACTTGCAGTGGATCCTGATGCAGTTTGGAATTCCTGTGTAACGGTCTGGATAGATGTCTGCCTATTACACATTACGACCCTCTTCAACTGTCGGCGGCCTCTGTCAGTCTACAGACGAGGGTGGCCTGTACGCTTTTGTGCAGTACGTGTCTCTTCACTTTTGCATCGGACTCAGTGGACCTAGTAATGTTTAGAAGTGTGGAAATCTCGCGTACAGAGGTGTGACACAAGTGACGCCCAGTCACCTGATCACTTTCGAAGTCGTGAGTTTCACGGAGCGACCCATACTGCTCTCTCACGATGTCTAATGACTACTGAGGTAGCTGATGTGGAGTGCCTGGCAGTAGGTGGCACCACAATGCATCTAATATGAAAAATGTATGTTTCTTGGGGTGTCCGGATACTTTTGATCACATTGTGTATTAAATGGTATGGTTAGTGGTAGTATTCTTAGCTTTGTCAGGAAAAGAAATATAAATGAATGTCTGAGGGACAAAATGAGAGCAGACGACTTCTCTTTGTTGTTTTTTTGTTTGTTTTGATCATAATCAGAACCGCATAAGATCAACGTTAGTTCATTGCGTATTTTATGTTTTTACAATATATGAAAAGCAATTTATAAGTAATAAAAATTACTTGATTGCGTAGCTTCTGCGATACTATATATTCATGCAATTACTTTTGATACAACACAGTTCACATGCACAAACATAAAAAATGTTATTTTGAACTAAATAGAATGTTGCACATGGTGATGAAAGGCAAGAGTTTCTAGTTATCACCGATAACTTCGAAGTTGTTTATGAGTAGCAGAAACATGTGTTATATAAACTGCACGAAATACTGAAGTGGAGTTTGATCTCTTTTTGTTTCGCAATCTTTCTTAATTTTATCTCTACTTGACGCAATTGCGTTTTCTAATATTGTATGACAAATCTGTTCTTCTTTATTTTTAATACAACAACCTTCCATTTCCCGTTGCAAATCAATAGTTCTAGATTAAAAGATGAATTGAACGTTTACAATTTCAATTTTGCTTGTAAATGCTGCTCATTTTTAAGTAACGGAGACGAGAATACCTGTGTAGAATAAAAATGTTTCTAGGTTACGTGGCTCATCATAGACACATCAAAAAGAATGTTTTGCATCACCTAGGCTCCGAGAGTTTCGGGACCTGTACCAAAAATTGGAATAGAGATAAACAAAACATCATTTATGCCCTTTCTAATGCTCATGAAAACCACACATTGTATGTCGTACCAATATACAGCAAGACCTTCAGAAGTGGTGGTCCAGATTTCTGTACACTCCGGTACCTCTAATAATCAGTAGCATGTCCTCTTGCATTGACGAATGCCTGTATTTGTCGTGGCGTACTATCCACAAGTTCACCAAGGCTCTGTGTGCCCAGATTCTCCCACTAGTCAATGGCGATTCGGCGTAGATCTCTCAGAGTGGTTGGCGGGTCATGTAGTCCATAAACAGCCTTTTCCAACCCATCCCAGGCATTTTCAATAGGGTTAATGTCTGGAGAACATGCTGGACACTCTAGTCGAGCTCTGTCGTTATCCTGAAGGAAGTCATTCACAAGCTGGGCATGATGGTGGCGCGAATTGTCTTCCATGACGCCGAATGCCTCCCCAATATGATACCAATATGGTTGCACTATCGGTCGGAGGATGGCATTCACGTGTCGCACAGCCGTTTCGCGCTTTCCATGATCACTAGCGGCGTATGACGGCCCCACATAATCGCACCCCAAAACAGGAGGGAACCTTCACCTTGCTGCGCTCGCTGGACAGTGTGCCAAAGGCGTTTAGCTTGACCGAGTTTCCTCCAAACTCGTCTTCGACAATTGTCTGGTTGAAGGCATATGCGACACTCATCGATGAAGAGAGCGTGATGCCAATCCTAAGCGGTCCATTCGGCGTGTTGTTCGGCCCATCTGTACCGCGCTGTATGGTGTCGTGGTTGCAAAGAAGGACCTCGCCATGGACGTCGGGAGTGAATTTGCGCGTCATGCAGCCTATTGCTCACATTTTGAGTCGTAACACGACGTCTTGTGACTGCGCGAAAAGCATTATTCAACATGCTCGCGTTGTTGTCAGGGTTCTTCAGAGCCATAATCCGTAGGTAGCGGTCATCCACTGCAGTAGCAGCCCTTGGTGGCCTGAGCGAGGCATGTCATCGACAGTTCCTGTCTCGCTGTGTCACCTCCATGTCCGAACAACATCGGTTTGTTTCAGTCCGAGACGCCTGGACACTCCCCTTGAAAGGTCCCTGTTGGATTCATTTCATGTTAATTTCTTAAATCTGTTGTCATTTACGGCATAAATTCCTCTTCTAAATTTACTGTGGTATTTCTGACTATCTGGGAGGAGACTGAGCAGTGAAACGTGTTACTTTTACACATAAACAAGAACGATCTGTCACACTACTACACTTAAAACACAGTTTATATGTAATTCATGTCACACAGTCTCATACGTAACCTACATCCGCTTTCTTTTATATACTATATATGATAAGATACTGTCATCCCCCTTCCCTTCTGTGTGATAGGATGAATGAGCAAATGTGTTTCTAGTTGCATGCTTGAGGGTAGCAGACAAGCCTGTCTGCTAGAGAACAGTAGGACCAACGTCGGAACAGGTAGCTACGCTTTCTAAAAGCAGAGAGGTTTCCATTCTTAGCATGTCCGTCTCTTGTCATATTGGCATAGGAAGCTGTCTCTCTGGTCACTTCGGTTTCTATCTGGGAAGCACGCTCGGTAGGAGCGCAGGTCAGTCTGTCCGCGGCGAGCGTCTGAAGTGGTAAGATCTCCGGCTAAGCGCGTGTCTGCTAAGTCCGCAGGACAATGGATTTCTTAAGTTCAGCCAAACTGAAAATTTAATACCTTTATTTCAGGTTTATCTCTAAAATATCTAATGTTATCTTAAATTGCAACGCAGTGTAATTCGCGTGTGAAGTTCAGAATATCTTCCGGTAGTTGCTTTGTCACTACTTTGTGAGTAAAGTGGAACCACGTGTTGATCAGTAACTCTAACTAAGATCATTAATCTTAAATGCGAATGCTTGTGTGATTATAACGTCTCGTCTTGACAATATTTTTCAATATAGCAACTTTTCTTTATGTTCAACCCACGTGGGGTGTACTTTGCGAGACCAGTACCACATGCCTATATAACTGTTTGACCCATCAGGTTAATAGTAAGACGATAGTAACCAGTTCAAGGTTTTTCTTTAGTAAATTGCATTTCGATGTAATTTATTTTAATTATCAAAATTATTGTGGAGTTACACTCTTTGTGTAAACCAAGTTGACCACGTGAAGCATGTGGTGAAAGCATCAACGTAGCCCTCAGCTATTCTTTTCGGGAAGATTTCACAGAGAGTTAGTATGAATTTAGTATACCAGTGTGTGGTAATTACATGACGGACAGGATTGCGCTACGAACGTAACTTCTTTGGGTGAAAATTGAATCGGTTGGTTGTGGTTAATTTCCTCTTGCATATGTTTCAACGTTCTTTGTGTGTTATTTTATGAATACAGTGTTGTATGTAGTCTCCCAATCTTGGCTCCCTATTTGATGTGTTCCGTAAGATTACAAACTCACATGTTCACAGTCCTAAATAAGGCACCAGCTTAGTTACGACTCACGGTTAATATGCTGAAATTTCAATGATCAATGTTAAAATAAATTTCCAAATATAAACTGATTTATATCTTTTTATTTAAATTCTCTTTTTTATACATATATCACCGGTTGTCGTATGACTATTAAAAGATTATAATTAATGTTAGTCTGGTTGGGAATTCGGTAAGCTAGACTGGATGCCTGGTGAAACAGTTGCTCAGTAATGCAAGGTTAACTTCCCCAGACAGCTCACAGCTTTAACCTGCCTTTATTGTCTATCAGTACCGCTTTCATAGCAAATTAAAGTAACAACGTTACACCCTTGTTGAGAGCCCCTCCTGGCAGAAAGTAACAATCCGGACGCGATCGAACCGCGGTACTGACCGTCTAGTCATGGTTGAACTACAGACAACATGAGCCATGTACCTCCTTCCTGACTGGAACTGATCGGCTGTCGTACCCCCTCCATCTAATAGGAACTGCTCATGAGTGGTTTTTTACATTTTTGGACGGGTTTAGTGACATCTCTGAATAGTCAAAGGGATTATGTGTGATACAATATCCTTAGTCAACGTCTATCTTTAAAAGTTATGGGAAGTGGGGTGATGCAAAACTTTTTCTGATGTGTGTACATCCTCACTTACACTCATCGCCTACGCAAAGAAATGTGATCGAAATGAGGTAATTCCCGACAAATATGCAACACACCTAAAGTAACATGTTTACGATCTTAATTGACAAAGGCTGCTAGGAAAATGACTTTATTCTACGCTTGTTTCCGATACTCTACGGTAGCCTACGGTGGTTTTACAACTCTAGCTGCTGCCCGCTTCTGGAGTCAGCTTCCATTCCAGAGTCGCTTCCGTCACTATTTCACTGGCAGAGCGGTGTCACAGGTAGCCAGTGAGAACAAGCCACTCGCACGGTAGCACTTTCTAGCCGTCTGTATACAATTTACACTTTGGGGACGTTTCTTTTCCGAGCATCATCACCACTGTTGTATGCTGAGCAGAAAAATAAATATTTTTATCAAAAGTGTTTTCATGGCGAAACGTCGGATGACGCAAAAGCCTTTACTCGCCGCTTCACAGTCATCACACTCAAGGATGTGTAATGACTTCCTGACATCTGACAGCTCAGCTCCAATGCCCACCGTAGAGTCCAACCACTGCTGGCCTCTACAGGATGTAAGAACGTTTTTTGGTGTGACAAGAACATTTCCAGCAAAAATAAGAAGATGGCAAATGGAAACGTGGCAGACGACCATGTCCTGGACAAATGGTATCAGCGAACCAGTGGGGCCTTGCAGTGTACTCGAGGAGGTTGCCGTGGGTAGAGAGGCTTGGTAGAAGACAACAAGAATACAACAGATTGTTATTAATTGATATTTGCCCTAATTCATTCTGTGTTAACAGTAAATTGAAACTATCGCATTTTGTTCAGTTGGGTTAAGTGAAATATCTTAGCCTTCAATAGTTATAAAATTTAAAGGATTTTAAGGAGTTGAAAGGTGGCTGCGTTCACAAATTTCAGCCACTAATAAAAAGCCAGGATTTTATCAGTTACTGAACACGTACGAAACAGCTAATGTCCTTGACTTTTCAGAAGAAGAAGTACTAAATATTTGAAATAAAGAATTAACTGCAAACAAGCTATCTGCAATATAAATTTCAATTCTTTTTAATACTAACTAGAAACAAATATGAAACTATGTTTGTAAGAACCATTCGGACTATTTGAACGGAACGCTAATTTTGCGAGCTGCTTTGTTGCAATAGGTCAGTCATGGTTACACCATTTTACACTAGAAACGAAACAGCTACCAAAATGAAATCCGGTGACCCAACACGGAAAAAAGGAAAAAGTTGCATTCATTTAAGGGAAAGCTTATAGGAAGTGTTTGTGAGATTGAGATGTTTTGATTTCTTATTGACAACCTGCACTGCAATAATGGTTGACATTGCTGCTCAGGATAGTGAACCAGCCCGCAAACGTACTTTCGTTCTGTGATATCCGTGGGACTTGAAGTACGAATGTTTGAAAGATCCTCAATTCTCGCCTAGTTTGGAATCCTTCTAGCAAACGTTTTATTTCCATAAGCGAGGTTATGGTACAAGCATATAGGGATTTGTAGACATTTCCCGAATAACATATCAGGGATGAAATCTACTTGTTGGAAAAACGTTGCACAAATTGCGTTTATCTGACTGGGAATTACCCCGTCAAATAAGCCGTCTTTCTCCTAAGAGATTCAGTGTTCCACAGGGACCGAGGATATTTCGCCTCGTCCCCTTATCTTTTGTCGAGTTCTTGCGTAAGAGAATCAGTAGGAATAGGAAGCCTCAAAGATCTAGGATAATTTCTGAGCGTGATTCAGATCAGTTAATTTGGAAAACCCTATACTTTAAGGAAAGATATTCCGAAGATTGCATGTTGCTCTGTACAAAAAATCAACAACCCATATTTTTCTCTTTTAATTATAGTTGACAAAATAAAGAAAAAGTTAACCATTCAGTGAGACTCTCAGGAACCTCATACAGTAATGCGTATATATATTATATATATTATATATTATATATATTATTCTCCCATGTCGCAGCAAAGTGCTGATTCGTTGCCCTGGCAAGAAATAGGAAAACATTATCTCATCGTACATTACCAGAAATCGCCTAAGAACTTGTGAACCACACGTTGCGACAGTGATAAGTAAAAAGTGGCCATCGTTGACTACTTATTGTAGCCCACGCAAGTAGCGTAATCTTGCCGCTCTTTCCTCCTGGCTCATGCATTCGCACAGGGACACTTAAATGCACGTTCCACATTATTCAGTAAAATGAAATTAAAGTGCGCTACCGTTTCTTGACATAAGAACATCAGAAATATAGTTTTGTTTGTGATTCGATGTGTGACAATATGCGCGAAAGTTTTTGATCAAGTTTGACTCAGCTATCATATCCTAACTACAGTAACGGAAAATAATCTCATTGCCAAAAAGGAGTTGCTAGTCGTAAGCAAAAGTTGGTAGGCGTGTTTCTACAGCTGAAAAACGATGTCTATTCATATTTCGCAGCAGTCGCGTTAGACAGGCGCTAATAGCGCCACCCTTAAGATGCAAATTAGGATTGCGTCAAACACACTGTGTACTCGTCGTAAGGTTTAGTTACCTTGGTCACTGGACGTGATGAGTTGATGTTAGTCAAGAATGCCTTTTAGAAGGCAAAGACGCCATTTCAGCACATCACTAAGTTTGAATGAGGTCGTGTAATAGGGCTACGAGAAATTGGATGTTCCTCCCGCGATACCGCAGAAAGATTTGGCAGGAATGTAGCCACTGTACGTGATAGCTGGCAGCGATGGTCACGGAAATGTACTCGCTCGAACACAAGAAGACCAGGGTCTGGACGACCGTGTGGCACTTCAGAGAGAGAAGACCATTATGTCAGTGTGTAGCTCTGGCACATCGCAGTGCATCTGCAGCAGCAGTTGACACCACAGCGACACAATGAACTCTTATAAATCGGTTACTTCAAGGACAGCTTCGAGTCACGCGGATTCCACTGATCAGAGACCACCACAATTTTCGACATCATTCGAGGGCGGGGTGGAGGTCTGTTATGTTTTCTGATGAAAGCCGGTTCTGCCTCGGTGCCAGTGAGGGCTGTGTATTGGTTATAAGTAAGCCAGTTGGCGGCCTCCGACCATTCTGTCTGCGTGCTAGACACACTGGGCCCACACATGGCGTTACGGTGGAGTGCGATTTCGTATGACAACAGAAGCACACTCGTTTTTATCCCACACACCCTGACTGCAATCTGTAGGTCCGTCTAGTGCTTCGATCTGTTGTGCTGCCATTCCACGTAAAAAATGGAATGAGCGTATGGCGTCGTTGGCCGGGAGGCTGCTATTAGGAGAAGTTCGGCCGGCAAGAGCAAATCTTATTTCATTCGACGCCACATTGTGCGACTTGCACACCGGTGATGAGGATGAAATGATAATGAGGACAACACAACACTCAGTCCCCGAGCGGAGAAATACAAACACGTAGTCTGATCGAACCCGGGCACACTTCCATGGGAGGAGAGCACGTTACCAACTAGCTAAGCAGGCGGGCACCATTCCAGGTGGCGTTAACCAACAAAAAATGGCTCTGAGTGCTATGCAACTTAACATCTGAGGTCATCAGTCCCCTAGAACTTACAATACTTATACCTAACTAACCTTAATACAGCACACACATCCGTGCCCGAGGCAGGATTCGAACCTACCCTGTAGCAGTCGCGCGGTTCCAGACTGAAGAAGCGCCTAGAACCGCTCGGCCACCGAGACCGGCGTTAACCAACAGGATGACTCACTTCCACGTATCAGTGTCGACATGTTGTCTTGGCCTTCTCTATCGTAAGATCTGTCTGCAATCGGGCACATACAGAATATCATGGGAAGACAACTAGCGTTAGCCGTCCCTGTGTTGTCCGACCAAATGCAGCATGCATGGAACTCCAACCCACAAACTGAAATCCGGCACCTGTACAACACAACGCATGCACGTTTGCATGATTGCATTCAACACTCCAGCTCTTACACTGGTTTTTAACGTTGCAGTATTCCACATTTGCAATGACTTACCTCGCACTTACTTTAACCTTTGATCATCCAATGTTAATCACTTGTATATGTTACCTAAACAAACGCATTCCCGAAATTTCATTACTCTACTTTTTTTTCCCTTCAATGTATAAAGAGAACAGTGACGATTTCAAAAAATTAATGCGAGACAGAACGACACCGTTTGATGTTCATGAACGGTAAACCGCCCATTGCCAGCTTAGTTGGACGCATGGGTCTGAGACGGACATATTCTCGACGTTGAGAGTCAGCTTAAGATATCAGTATTACTGCACCGTTTCTCAACAAGCGGCTGTGGTAGCGGTGTCGTTAAAGGCAAGAACGACGCATGAAGATATAAAAATCCAATTACTTTATGATGGTGTTTGGTTTGTAGGGCACTCAACTGCGCGGTCATCAACGCCCGTACAAAGTCCCAATTTTGACACAGTCCAATTTTTACGCAGTCCATTCTAGCCATTGTCACGAATGGTGATGGTGATGATGATGATGATGAAATAATGAGGAAAATACAAACACCCAGTCCCCGGGCAGAAAATATCCACAAGCCGGCCGGGAATCGAACCCGGGACCCCGTGATCCATAGGCAGCAACGCTAGCCACTAGACCGCGAGCTGCGGACAATCTCATCAGTATTGGAGGCAGTCTGAGTGTGTGAATTGTCTTCGTACAGGAGTCAGTACTACCGCACCGTTTCTCAACAAGCGACTGTGGTAGCGGTGTCGATAAAAGCAAGAATGACGCATGAAGAGATAAAAATTCCATTAGTATTAGAGGCAGTTTGATTGTGTGAGTTGTCTTCGTACAGGAGTCAGTACTACTGCACCGTTTCTCAACATGCGACTGTGGTAGCGGTGTCGATAAAAGCAAGAATGACGCATGAAGAGATAAAAATTCCATTAGTATTAGAGGCAGTTTGACTGTGTGAGTTGTCGTCACACACTAATTAACTACAAAGTTCATTCATAGTGGACAAATATATGCTGCTGACGTAATTGCAACACGTGAAACATGTTTACTCCCTGTATATATAATTAATTAACAAGAATAATTTGCGTCAGTGATCCATTAACACACCTAACCTTTTTCTCAAGTGTGAAGTGTTTTGGTAATGGCAAGACATTAATATACTAAAAGCGAAAAGCACGAGATAGATGATTGTAGACTCAAGATAAGATTGCTATAATAACTAATTTCCAGTGGATATTTAAGTTAGTAATAATCAGTTGTGGAAGTACTTAAATCATCAGTTAAATACATAGTGAAAGGGTCGCTTTTTTGAAGCCCCCTCATTTTACCCCACTGTGACGCAGGACTGTGACTCTTGGCTCACAGATTTGTACACCCTTCATCTGTAACAGTACAAAAGCGTGGCGCCCAGAACCTAGGGCTCGGCGATACTTCAGACACCAATGTGTCGACACGTAAGGTAAACGGTAAGAGCTTAGAAGTTCATGACAGGTGTAAAGTGGGCTACCGAGGTCACAGTGACACCAAATTTCATCAGAATTCTACCCAATGCCACAGTGGACGTGTCACACGATGAGAAGGTTTTCTTATGAGTGGCGAAGGAGAACATCTCAAACACACCGCCGCTCAGAAACGACGCGGAAAGGCATAAGCTGTGTCATTAAAGCTACCCCTTCCCTTGGGGCTTTCATTTAGACACATTTCACAGTTGGAAATGACGTGCAACAGACTGATGGATGATTCAGTCCTTCTCTAAGCATTTCGTAGGGCTACAGTCCCAGTTAACGCGATCGCACCTCTTACTGTGTAGTGTGACTGCAGTTTTGCTGTAGTATAGAAGGTGGAATTTCTAGATGCCATTCAATATCATTCGACGAAATTTGAACGTGATACGAAGCAGCAAAGGGTGTTTATGCTTTTTCATCCCTTCTGTGTCACTCCCTCTTCTATCTGCTCACTTTAGGGATAGCGTCCCGGAGGGGGGGGGGGGGGGAAGAATGCGACAATGACATGTGCATGAATTAGCCACCAATGTACCAATGCAATTTGACTGAATTTTCTCATACTGTGATCTTTGATGGAGAAATCTATGTTTTTACTTGCGAAAAGACTTTGTGCCAAAGATGGCATAAATTAGTCTTTATTGATGACAACAGGTTGAGACGGTTGTATATGTCATCCTCTGCTCTATAACACAGTGCATATACCTGGAAAATACCTCCTACCACGATTTAGGAAAATATATTTGAGGAAAAAGATTCGTTTCACATTACAAATACGAAAATGGAAGATATACATTCGCATATCCTTAAAAAGTAATTGTTATAAGAGGTGCTACACAGCAAGTCATGTTGTGGCACCACGATGGTATGTAGTGGTAACTCAATATCGAACACGTTTTATATGCAAAATTTTTTGAAGGTATTAAATGTGCAGTTTCGAGTTCCGTGTTTGTAATGTTCTCAAATATTTTTTCATAGATCGTGATACGAGAAATTTTCCCTGTGTATGCATTACGCTACAGACCAGGAGATGAAAGGGTCAATCGCCTAAACCGGTTGTTGCTAATAAAAACTAATTTATGCGATTTTGTGTATTGAAATATTTTTCTCATGCATCTTTATTTCACACTTTAAATACGTACCTGCAAAGAGACAATGCTTGACTGATTCTTAGGCACCTATGGGAGACAACCACTGCGACTCCCTACTGAATCTAAGGGGTGTCTAAGGGATTGCTTACTCGCAGCAGCCTATATATCGGTCCAGGGTTGTCTCTATACAGGTGAATTTTTGAGTCCTCAACAAACCTATGAGGATTGTACCGACGGTGTTGCCGAACTGTAACGTCTTAGGGGGACTCTGTTTTATTCATGGATATGTAAATATTGAACCCGTTCGCTATCCCCCCCCTCTGCACCCCACCCCACCCCCCCAAATCGCTGACACCTACGTCACAAGAGAGTCTAAACACCCCTTGCTGCTTCAGATCGCTTTCACATTTCGTCGAACAGTTTTGAACGATGTTAGTGGTTCGACTCTGTGTACTAGCGTAAGGACTGAGGTCTCATTATAGTGCAAAGAGGTCAGAACACGTTCATTGGAGCTGCAACCGTACGACGTCCTTAGAGAAGGATTGGATCGTCAGAGCAGTGTCGACGACGGCGTCAAAGATTTTAAGGAACCTCGTCCTGTTGCTCATCGCCAAATTTAACGTCTCAATGCGATCGACAGATCAGCATCAACGTTGTGACATATGAAATGGAATTTAATTCAGAACACTAGCACAGAGTCTGATGTTCAGTAATTTTACACCAATATCGCTTCTCCTCTCTCCAGTCTAATACTGATTTGTTGAGGTTTCTTCCTACCACGATTAGGAACGGCCATCTTTGAGGCGAGAGCCTCGGCACGGCGTGCGTCATTGGCCACGGTAATATATTTTGTGGACGCTCTTAGTCTTCAGTCTCGCCCTAAGCTCGCGAAAAAAAAAGCGTTCATCAACTCAAGCTCTACTGAATTTTCCTACACTGAATTTGTCCAGAAGTATCTTTCTAGCAGCTTAAGTTAATTCTTCTCTCTGCTAAGGAGAAAAATAAGCTTTTAATGGAAATGTATTCACGGAAACAAAATTGGTGTACTAATACAGTGCGGCCCAATAGTACGGTGCATGTCTTTCAATGAGACACCACTTTTTTTTATCCATCTGTATCTCCGACGTTTTGCCTACATCAGTTGTGTGCGAATGTCGCATGACATCCATTAAATTTCATGGATGAGAACTTCAATCAGTTCTTTTATGACAGAGGATGGCCACACCGTTACCGAGCAGGCGTAGCTACACATCCAGCTCGGCAACTTGCGTGTCCTTGACTGGCAGTTGTTAACTACCTAGAGAAAAGACACCTACAGTTTGACGTTGAATTAGAACTAGTTTCTGGCGCCTCTTTACATCTTTGAGAAGTTTAAACTCAGACTGAAAAACCGTGGTCCGATCGTGATTCCATCCCACGCTTTATCAAATGGTTCAAATGTCTCTACGTACTATGGGACTTAACATCTGAGGCCGTCAGTTCCCTAGACTTAGAACTACTTAAACCTAACTAACGTAAGGACATCACACACATCCACGCCCGAGGAGGGGGAGGAGGATATTAGTGTTTAACGTCCCGTCGACAACGAGGTCATTAGAGACGGAGCGCAAGCTCGGGTGAGGGAAGGAGGGGGAAGGAAATCGGCCGTGCCCTTTCAAAGGAACCATCCCGGCATTTGCCTGAAGCGATTTAGGGAAATCACGGAAAACCTAAATCAGGATGGCCGGAGGCGGGATTGAACCGTCGTCCTCCCGAATGCGAGTCCAGTGTGCTAACCACTGCGCCACCTCGCTCGGTCCCATGCCCGAGGCAGGATTCGAACCTGCGACCACAGCAGCAGTGCGGTTCGTGACTGAAGCGCCTAGAACCGCTCGGTCACAAAGGCCGGCCATGCAGACACAGTTACAGTATGTGTTGAAAATGGTATCCCTGTGTCTCAGTGCATGCGTGTACGCGCTATAGCACATTCTGTCCCACACGTTCACATCGGCAAGGTTGCATCCGAATAGTGTGAAAGGCAGCATGAATAAGCTGCTCCAGCGTATCCACATCTGTAATGGCCTCTGCATACGCGATACTTTTGAGATGGCCCGTGTAACCAGAAATTGCACGGGTTAAGATGCGGTGAACGTGCAGGCCATGCAACTGGCAACTGGACTCCTTCGTCCTATCCATCGACCAGGGAAGATACGATTTAGATGCGGCCGGCAAAATCGGCTGGAGCACCATCATGTAGGGGTCACATAACCCTTCAAATCATCAACGCCACTTCCAGGGGAGACAAGTCATCCACAAGAAAAGCAGATAGTTCCGGCCTGTTAGGCGACGTGGAAGGAAGACTGGTCACAAAATACGGTCGACAATTATCCCGGCCGATACATTCCGGCTGCATCGATGCTAATGATTCGCTATCACCTTCTGCATACTATCCCATAGATGACTGTTATGAAAGTCGAAGATACGTCGCCGCGTATTAGTGGCCTCATCTGTGAATAGTGTGGGTGACACAGATTCCGGAATCGCGGTTGCCTGGTGAAGAAACCAGTGACAAAACTGTTCCTGATGGGGAAAGTCTGTCGCTAGTAAGCCCTGCACACGCTGTAAGTGATAAGGTAGTAACAATTGTCATGCAGAGTGTTCCACACGATCGTCTGGCTTACCTTGTACTGGCGAGTGAAATGCCTGGTACTGACGTGTCGTTCGCCTTCCACAGTGTTAATTACATATTCCTCTAAGTGTGGTGTCCGAATATTTTGGATACGTCCTTTATGATTCTGTGCTTCCTGAAACGACCCTTCTCAGACAAACACCGAAAAATTGTTGCAAACATTGAACGTTCTGGTTTCTGTCGGCGGCGATAGGTCTCCTGATACAACCTTGCTGCCCGTCGCCTGTTGTCATTTCCTTCCCGTACGTAAACACCTTGCCGGCAAGCTATCAACTCGAATACGGAAGCGTTCTATACAACTCTGTATCAGATCCACTACAAGGTGAGTCAGCAAGAGAAATGGGACACAACATTACAAATTACTGTGGCAGGAGAGGATGCTAGGGCATGACGTATGAGGAACAGTTACCACCCTCTAGGAGGAAACCACGCACACACTATGTGTGCTATACCGCAGTCTCTGTGACAAAATATGATTGAAAAAATGGTCTCTAGCATGGAAACCATGCATGTGCGGACATCATTAGACATTTTTTGTTCCGTATCCTAACGTTTGTACAATGTGAAAAAAATCACCCTGTATGTTTGACATGGGTCCACAGGGGCAGTCAAGGGGAAGAAGCTCATCCTAAATCCCTGGAACAATTTCCGTCAGATTTGGTACACATATATGGAAAGAAATACAGAAGTGGTAAGAAACGCTACCCTCCTATTGGAGTAAGCGCGATAAATTGGAGAAAGAAGGACGGACGAGGATATGAACAGACAGCAAGGGGGAAGGAGATAGGTATAGATACGACGAGGGTGAGATGGACAGAGATAGCGGAGGGGCAATTGGACAGAGGGAGGGGAGATAAGGAGATGGATAGTGGAAGGAATGGAGATGGACAGAGACATGAGGAAGAAGAGGTAGGCGGAGAGATGGGGAAGGAGTAGTCGAACAGAAGGGGAGAGGGATATGGACAGACAGAGGGGCAAGAGGAAATGTCCAGAGAAGGGAAAGAGGAGAAGATACACAGAGAGAGGTCAGAGGAAACAGGTGGAGCCGAAAAGGGAGAGGTGGGAGGAGGAAATGGACAGAGGGTGGGAGAAGGCGATGTATAGACAGTCAAGTAGGAGGAGATTAACAAATAGAAGGGGAGGAGGAAATGGAGTGTGGAAGAGACGATGTACAGAGGGGGAAGGAGCAGATTGACAAAGAGAGAAGGGGAGAAGGAGAGTGAAGGGGCAGGAGGAGATGGACAGTTGGGGGTGGAGACGTACAGATAGAAGGGATGAGGGATATGGACAGAGGAAGGGAAGGAGGAGGTGGACTTCTCGTCCTAATGAAAAAATTAAGCCTTATTACTTAAAAGTTAAATTGAAAATTTTATTAAGAGACAGTCGATTTCTTGTTGGGATGAATGAAAACCAGGGCAATGTCGGTACTCAGCTAGTACGTTGATAAAAACAAGTTTTCAATAGCAGAGTCGGAACTGGGGACCTAACGATAAAGCTTGGCCGGCCGCTGTGGTCGAGCGGTTCTAGGCACTTCAGTCCGGAATCACGCGGCTGCTACGGTCGCAAATTCGAATCCTGCCTCGGGCATGGATGTGTGTGATGTCCTTCCGTTAGTTAGGTTTAAGCAGTTCTAAGTCTAGGGAACTGATGGCCTCAGATGTTAAGTCCCGCAGTACGTAGAGCCATTTGAACCATTTGATAAAGCGTGGGATGGAATCACGATCGGACCACGGTTTTTCAGTCTGAGTTTTAACTTCTCAAAGATGCTAGAAAGGAAGACGAGATAAGAAAAATTTCAAATAGTTTAAACCTTCTAGCCAATTTAAATACAGCTAATTAGATTATTAAAGAAAATACCGTCTTTGTTGTATTGACACAGCATATGACGCTACTACTCTAGCAGAATTTCAGGTGTGAGAACAGCATGAATAGCTGCTGCTACAAGGAAATTAATATACATGGAGAATGGGAGCATTGAAGTCCTGTGTCCAGATTAATTTTTCAATGAGCAGTATAAAGTAGATACTTTCAAGATAAGTTGCACCAGCTAACAAGAGATTATATAAATCATGACATGAATTACAGAGTGTACAAGTGGTGTGTTATCAGAAAGATATGAAGTTACGCAGAAGATAAGGTTGCCGCGGGTAATTCTGAAATTGCAGCATAACTTAGTGTATAAAAGGGGAATTCATCTGATGTCTTGTCAGAGCGAAGTGTTGACGAAAATGAAGAGCTTCCTGATTTGTATTATCTTGGGAGCGACGGCCTCAGGTGAGTGGGTTTTACGGTCTATTTTCTGCTATAGAATAAGGTTTACCTCACACAAACGCTGAATTTTTGTTGATGAAGTTCTTAGCTTGGCTTCGAAACAGATGAAACAAGTTACATGAAAAATTGAACACAAAAATTCAATAAATTAGGCAGCATCATTCGAAAAGCATATTTACTTATTTTCTTTATTAATTGCTTTTATGGAGCTCAAATGACCCAATTTAGTATTCTCATTCTTCAATTTCCTTGATATTCGTTATCGCCTCTACGAAGGAGGTAAAACTTGAATGTTTGGTATTCCCGCTGTAACCTCAGATGTACTTTATGTAGTTGGAGGTTATTATCAAAAGTGCTAGTAATGTTGTGTGTTCTAGTTCAGGAAGATTTTTGTTTCATAAGCTTCATGTCGGGGAGTCTAATATGGATACAATAGACAAATTATCGGCGTAAGACATTTCCACAGTTTTTAAGCTGCTTTTCAGTGTTTGTTTACGTTACGTCGCAGTCAACGAGACAGTACTTTTCTAAATATGTTGATGAATAATTGACTTGAGAGATACGATATCGTAGTGTGAGATCAATCTGAGTTTATGTCTGCCTGTTGGTTAAATACGATTGGGTATGTAAATTATACAGTAATTGCTGATGCTGTAGAAATCATGTTTCACGCCTGAGGACTTCCAGTGCGAAGTGATGATTCCAACCCAGCGATAGCGCTACTGACACAAATATTTGAAGTACCGCTGTCGAGAACCGACATCTGAGCCTGTGAAATTGGTGGTATTGGCAGGCGTATGCACTTACTGAATGCTAAAGAAAGGGATTCGAACTCTTAGAGTGTCAGCATAGCTTGAAACTTAGGTAGTATAAGGGGCAGTCAAATGAAAACAATACGGAAGGAAAAAAAGTAAGTAAAGTGTTAACTGTTTTAAAAGTTATCGCCCGACCACATGTTGTCAATGCTGCTTGGAGTACGCTGCGGAGGTTTCGCTGGGAAGCCCTTACACATCCTCCACATGGTCCTGATCTCTCCCTATATGATTTAATACTTTTAGAGCCCTGAAGAGAGTCATTCGTGCCCGTCGATTTGCTTCGAACGAAGAAGTGCACGCCTGGGTACAATCATTGTTCCGCAGGCAACAGCAAACTTTGTCCGTGCAGACAGTGACCCACTTGTGTATTGTTTAATGTATATTGAGCCGCGGACCTAGAAACGATGGAGAGGCTTCGTCGCGCCATAGCTCTCAGTGGTTCCCAACCCCACAAGAGGCCACAGCAGTCCACCCACCCCACCGCAGCCCCACACGGAACCCAGTGTGCGGTGCGGCCCCCAGTGGACCCCGCTGGGAACGTCTCATACCATACGAGTGTACCCCAAATGTTTGTGTGGTATAGTAATTATCATGTACGCTCACTTGGAGGCAGTGTGTGCGTAGCAATGGCCGGCATAGTGTAACTGAGGCGGAATAAGGCGAACCAGCCCACATTCGCCTCCTTAAAAACCATCCACAGGCTGGCTGGCACACCGGAATTCGACATGAATCCGCCGGGCGCATTCGTGCCGGGGACCCGGCACGCTTTCACGCTCGGGATGCAGCCCGTTAGACCGCGCAGTTAGCCGGGTGATGACCTACTTACAATGGGACAAATGTGTTAACAGTTACGGAGATTACGTTTGAAATAATAAAGAGTTTACTTACATTTTTCACCTGACTCGTTTTCATTTGACTACCCCGTATACAGGACAACAGAAAAATCTACTTTGAAAAGCAGTAACCGGTGACTAGCTAGGGTAATTACAATGAAGAATGCGGGTACAGACTGCAAAAGCGCATACGGGAATTGTCTATTGTACTGCTGCTGTTATTAAATAACTTGTCATTATCACTGTCTTGCTAGTTAAAGTAGAATTGGAGAAAACTTCGACACTCAGAACTTGGTAACTCAAACTGTAAAGTAATATTACAATTTATGATACCTGAAAAGGCACGTATCAAGACCACAGAGGAGCAGACGGCGACAGAGACGAGAAATGGTGTCACAACATTTGAAACGTGTTGAAACGCGATGGTGTTTATGATGTGATGTGATGGAGACAGTAATAACGCTGTTCTTCATTATGTTGGTCATTGACGCTGAGTACGCAGCTAATGTGTTTGGTGTTGTTACTCCAGTGTTCAAATGGTTCAAATGGCTCTGAGCACTATGGGACTTAACATCTGAGGCCATCGGTCCCCTAGAACTCAGAACTACTTAAACCTAACTAACCTAAGGACATCACACACATCCATGCCCAAGGCAGGATTCGAACCTGCGTCCGTGGCGGTCACGCGGTTCCGGACTGAAGCGCCTAGTACCACTCGGCCACCGCAGCCGGTTACTGCCGTGTCATCTATGACCGCACCGTGGCGCACAGCGTTTCGGGGCCAGGAATCAGACGGCGTTCAGCTCGCGGCCGACAGGCGGTAGCACCACCGCCGCAATACAAAGCAAGCTTAACCACCCCTGAGCCGCTTCAACGTTAACACCGGCAAAGCCGGCCGCCGTACACAGGGAAAATAGCTCCCTACCGACTACAGGCGAATCACGCCATACTACTCTACAGCGGGCTCACCGGGGGTCTGTTCACTCCCGCATGCCCCGACCAGCTAAAAGCGCACGCTCCGCCACGAACAGCACTGCGCACTTAGACGCAGCGCTTGTAACTGCAGACATACACAGAGTCGAAGTGACAGTGATGCATTATAGTGATAGGGACGCAGTTTACAATTCCGGCTGACAGTGTTTCTTTTCAGATCTTGCGTGAACTTCAGCTGAGAGATTAAACTTGTTTTTCCATTAACGCTTCCAGTCTTTGCTGTTCCGCGCTTCCCGGATACAAGTTACCAGGCCTGGTGGGGTATAAGAGGCATGGACAGCCTACGATGTTGAGGGATCACTTCGAAGAAGGATGAGATGACGCTTACTCTTGTGATACAGCGTTGTCAGTACCTGAGAATGATTCAATGCCGCTCTTTGTACGATTGCGCACGTTCTGTCTTAAACCATTATCAAGCGTCCTGTTATTATAGGCAATATAAATCTCCTGTGTCCACAATCTATTAAGTGTTAAACTTAGTAAGAAGTTAGACCTTACTTCACACACAATTGCCGATAGCACATTACACTGAGGTGACAGAGGTCATGGGATACCTCCTGATCCGCATTCTCCCCACATACCTCACTAACTGGATGTGGGATGGGCTCAAAAAGTCGTTGGAAGTCACCTGCATAAATACTAAACCATGCTGCCGGCCGCTGGTGGCCGAGCGGTTCTGGCGCTACAGTCTGGAACCGCGCGACCGCTACGGTCGCAGGTTCGAATCCTGCCTAGGGCATGGATGTGTGTGTTGTTCTTAGGTTAGTTAGGTTTAAGTAGTTCTAAGTCCTAGGGGACTTATGACCTCAGCAGTTGAGTCCCATAGTGCTCAGAGCCATTTGAACCATTTTAGCCAAACCATGCTGCCTCTACAGTCGTTCGTAACTGCGAAACTATTGCCGGTGCAGGACTTTTTGCTCGAACTGAATTATCTATTAGGTCCGATAAATTTTCACTGAGAGTCATTTTTGCCGGGCGATCTGGGTGGCCAAACCATTCGCTCTAATTGTCCAGAACGTTCTTCAAATCGGCGACATGGCGCTCTGCCATCCATGAAAATTCAATCTTTGTTTGGGAACATGAAGTCTACGAATGGCTGCAAATGGTCTCCAACCAGCCAAAAATAACCATATCTAGTCAACGATCGGTTCAGCTGGGACAGAGAATCAGTCCTCTCCATACAAACGCTGCCCGCGCCATTATGAAACAACCGCCAGCTTCCACAGAGCCTTCTTGACAACTTTCATCCAAGGCTTCGTGGGATCTGAGCCACACTCGAACCCTAGCGACTGAAATGTGGACTCATATGACCAGGCCACAGTTTTCCCGTCTAGGGCCAACCCGATGTGGTCACAAGCCCAAGGGAGGCGCTGCACTCGTGTCGGTCATCTGCTACCACAGCCCAGTAATGCCAACTTTCACCGCGCTGTCATAACGGATACGTTGGTTTCTGCGGTTATTTCACGCAATGCTGCTTGTCTGTTAACACTAACAACTCTACGTAAACGCCACTGCTCTCCGTCGTTAAGCGTAGGCTGTCGGGCAATGCGTCGTCCGTGGTGAGTGGTAACGCCTGAAACTTGGTATTCTCGGCGCGCTGTTGAGACTGTGGATTTCCGAAATGGAATATCCGATCCGTGTAGCTCCTACTACCAATCCGCGTTCCAAATCTGTTAATTCCGGCCGTGTGGTCATTCCCACGTCGGAAGTCTTTTCACATGAATCACCTGAGTACAAATGATAGCTGCACCAATGTACTGCCCTTTTATTCCTTATGCATGCGGTACTACCGCCATCAGCAGATGTGCATATCGCTGTCCCGTGACTCTTTGTCACTTGTATGGCGTACAAGTCTCTGTGTCTGCGCATGTTTAAACATCGGTCACCGTCACTGCGCCTACGAATGAAGGTGGCACAGTCACCATAACATTGAAATGAGTAGCTCCGTTTGTTTGGTTGCACGTCACAGTTCTCAAAATTATGTATTAGGGCTTGCTGAAAAGTAAGGCCTCCAAATTTTTTAAGTGAATACTGTTAAATATTTGTAAACAAATGTCATTAACATTGCACATCTTTATTCTACTTGTCTATGCAATTTCATTCTCAGCATAGTCACCTAGGTGACGAACACATTTCCCCTAACGAGTGACCAGTTTGTTGATACCGTCACTGTAGAATGTCTGACATTGTTGACGGAGCCACAACCTCACCTCTGCTTGCACGTCTTCAGCACTACCAAACTGAGGTTCTCGAAGATGTTCTCCGAGTTTTAGAAAGAGATGAAAATCGGATTGGGCCATGTGGAGACTACGTGGAGGATGATCCATGTAAGGGAACGCAAGCGTCGAATATTTGCATATGTTGCAGAGCCCGTGTGTGCTTTGGATTCGTCGTGCTGATGGAGAGGGTACGCATGTGTGGTCGAACTCTTAGAATTCGAAACACAATTACAGCACGCCATTTCTCATACAGCGACATAGTTAAGTTACACACGTCCATGTTACACACTACAATTCTCAGGCCTTTAGCAGCAAAGGGCTGCAGATACATGGGCATGAAGAACAAATCTGTGCCCGCATCTCGTGGTCGTGCGGTAGCGTTCTCGCTTCCCACGCCCGGGTTCCCGGGTTCGATTGCCGGCGGGTCAGGGATTTCCTCTGGCTCGTGATGGCTGGGTGTTGTGTGCTGTCCTTAGGTTAGTTAGGTTTAAGTAGTTCTAAGTTCTAGGGGACTTATGACCACAGCAGTTGAGTCCCATAGTGCTCAGAGCCATTTGAACCATTTTTTTTTTTAACAAATCTGTAGAGAGTTAATAACGGTTGTTCTGTGTAAAAATCTGTAAGATCTTTGACATAAAAATATCGGAGGCTTTACTTTTCAGCATGCTCTTGTATATTACACGTATCATCGCACTCAGCATACACGTACGGCCGCACTACATTTAATGTTGGCATGGGGCTACTGATAAAGTGTTATCAGGATCTTGTACACACACACACACATATCAAGAAGACGTACAAATACGAAGCAGTCGGGTGTTCTGATTCATGTGTACTGAAGAGTGATAAGATAGGTTCAGTAAGGTTGCCTGACAACAAAAGTGAGGTACACAAAAAGCATGATCGGATGTTAATGTAACTTCGTACACGCACACAACATTGACGGGTATGTAAATTATTTAAGTTGAAATTCCCTAAGACAGGCTGAACGACAACTAGGATGCATTAATGTTGTTCGTGTTTAGCGTTGTTACCAGACCTAGTGGGGTATATACGGCATGCACAGCGTCAGAGGTGGAGCGACCACCGCGAAGGAGTCGGACGGGCTGCATACTCTTGCGATACAGTGTTGTCCGCCCGGGGAAGGGCCTCGCAGTGGGCCTCTGTACGGCCGTCTGGTATAATCGTGCATTATCCAGATACATGGCTCATTCGTAAGTGACAGTGGCCTGATCTGGACGGAATGGCAACGTAAGGGCGAGCAAACTCGTTATCAAGTTCCCTGGTCCACCACGTCTGACCACCACAAAGGAGCACCACCGTGTTGTGCACCAGGCACATAATAAACCCTACAAAGCTGTCCATGCCATCCGAAACCCCTTGCAACATTTTGAGTCACTGGATTTTCTCATTGAAGGGGATCTGTTTTATTTGTTAAAGACCATTCAAAAGCAAATATCGCACAAAATATTTTTTATTCAAGACACCCGGTTTCAACAGCGTTGCATTTTACTCACTTGACATCTTTTGCACGAGGTTCAGAGTAAAATGAACATGTGTTATTCCAAAATTTGTTTAAGACTGAAGATGACAGCTAAGACTATTGAATCCGTATATTGTGCAATATTGGCTTTTAAATGATTTTCAACAATTTTGTGTCACCATTAGCCGGAGACTAACACCAGCCAGGCCAGGGAATTACTGTTCTAAGCGTAGTAGGATGCCGTTAACATCGCAGCACAAAAGGGTGCGATTCGAGAGGTGCGATAACGGAAAGCATAGACTGCTGTTGAATGCCATCACATTGGCTTCGACGATGAATCGCAGTTCTGCACTAGCAGGCTGACGTTCGTCAGCGAGTGTCAAGTATGGCGGCGACCTGCAGAGAGCTCCTTTTCTTTTAATGTTTCGGATGTGCGCAGGGACATTACTCACGGCATGGTGTGAAGAGCCATCGGGTATGACTTCAGGTCACGGCTGCTAGTGACTGCGGGAACTCTGACTGCACAAAAATAGGCCGAGAACATCGTGCATTCTCATGTGGTACCTCGCATGCGACTGTGCCGCGGTACACTTATTCAACAGGACAATGCTCCTCGACACATCGCACGAGTCTCTATGAAGTGTCTGTGTAATGCAGAGGTATTTCCAAGATCTTTTCACGATCGAACATAGGTAAGTCCTGCTCGGTCAACTCAATCCCATTTCCACTATCCCATATATCAAGGATACTTAATACACCTGTAGGCCAGCTTGCGTGAGGAAACAACTACAGGGGATAGTCAAAATAAAGTGAACACCTGTTCATACTTGGGAAAATTTTATTAATAAGAGGGCCGCGCGGAGTGGCCGCGCGGTCTAGGGCCTCATGTCACGGATTGCGCGGCCACTCCCGCCGGTGGTTCGAGTCCTCCCTCGGGCATGGGTGTATGTGTTGTTCTTGACATAAGTTAGTTTAAGTAGTAAGTCTAAGGACCGACAACTTCAGCAGTTTGGTCCCTTAGGAATTCATTCACATTTTCTTAATTAGTGGTTGGACCCCATTTGCCCGTAATAAAGCCGCGGTTCTGCTTGGAACAGTGGCCTATAATGATTGTACGGTCTCCAGTGGAATGTTATGTCACTCCACTCTTCGATCAGAGCCTCTTCTAACTCCCGTAGTGACATGGAGTCGGAAATCGGCTCCGAAATCTGCCTTCCAATACCGCCCACAAAGGTTCGATAATGTTCAAGTCCGTGGACTGTGCTGGCCAGGGAAGACGCTGCAGTTCAGCTGCATGCTCCTTCTACCACGGTTGCACTGTCCTTCCTGTGTGAATGGTTGCATAAACGTCCTGAGATATGGCGTCGTTGTTGGGGAACAACATTTGAATAATGGGGTGCATCTGATCAATTAAAATGTTCACATAATCGTTGGCTGTAATACGGCCTTTGAGAGTAATGATGGGACCAGAAGAATATCATGATACGGCTGCCCACACCTTTACTATTCTGACACCATGTTTTAGGTTCAAATGGCTATGAGCACTATGCGACTTAACGTTTGAGGTCATCAGTCGCCTAGAACTTAGAACTAATTAAACCTAACTAACCTAAGGACATCACACACATCCATGCCCGAGGCAGGATTCGAACATGCGACCATATCGGTCGCTCGGTTCCAGACTGTAGCGAAAATGGCTCTGAGCACTATGGGACTCAACATCTTAGGTCATAAGTCCCCTAGAACTTAGAACTACTTAAACCTAACTAACCTAAGGGCATTACACCCACCCATGCCCGAGGCAGGATTCGAACCTGCGACCGTAGCAGTCCCGCGGTTCCGGACTGCAGCGCCAGAACCGCTAGACCACCGCGGCCGGCACCAGACTGTAGCGCCTAGAACCGCACAGCCACCATGTTTTACGTTCCTTTGGTTTGGTTGTCGTCACTAACCGTTTCAGTATAGCATTTCATCCATAAATATTCGGTTTATGAAGTTGTCGATGGACAGCGTCGGTACATACGGGCTCTCGAAGATGGCTCTGAGCTCTGCAGTCACTTTAGCCGCCGTAGTTTTATGTCGTTTTGACACAATTCGTATTATCGTACGACGATCTCTGTCATTTAGTTTTGATTTGCGCCCACTATTACCTTTACACGATGATGTTTACCCATGTTTTGTGTAGGCTGTCAGGCCTGTTGAAACAGTTGCTCTTGAAATATTCAGTAAGTTGGCTGTTTTGGTTACTGATACTTCAGCTAATCGGGCTCCCACAATCTACCCTCTTTGGAACTCCTTTAGGTCTTTCATTGCACGTCGAGCTCGTCCTCTGAATGCAAATACAAAGTGTCCACTACTCGTAAACAACCTACATTGATGCCTAGTCCGTATTGAACATGAACAGTCCAGCAAGACACGAGCCTTAGCTGCATTGTTGAGCATTAAACAAAACCACCCTGTTACTACTGCTGTTCACATTATTTTGCCTTTCGCCTGTGCATGACATCCTTCTCAACCGATTCTGTGCATGCATCCACACCACAGGAGAAACGTGATCTCATACTGCCAAGTTCATCACACATTTGATTCGATTTCATCATCACTAAAATTACGTCACATGCCGTCTCAAATCTTGAAGTTTCGTTTCCTCCTATTCTAGATCCTTCCCATTCCTTGACAGTCAGTGTGTATACGGAAGTACATACATGTATACATGTAGTTACCAAATTAAAATAGATTCACTATAGCGGGAAATTTCTGTCACTCGACATATCAAACCCTCATAAAAAAATTATACCAGCAGAAACTATTTAAAGCATTAAAATTTACCTCCTTAAGTATAAAAGAAACGTCTAGATAAGTTTATGAATAGTATATCTCCAAGAACTGATAACTGCATACGACTATTTCTAGCTCTAGAACGAAATTTGTACCCAAGAGAATGGAGTGGTGTTGGGTTCTGCCTCGCAGGCGAATTAGGTGATACTTTTATTAAAAATTTACTAGAAAAGATATTTGCGGGTTCACTGGAAAAACGAGAAAATAGTTCATTATGATAGGTGTGTCGACGACATATTAATCTTATTATACAACAAATGAGTATAATATTAAACATTCACATTTCAGCAGGTTGTGTCATCAGATTAAATTCGCAGTGGAACCAAAGAAAATGAGAAAACGTCAGCTTTTCTTATCTCAAAATTTCGAATGTGAAATTTGAAGATACATTCGATATATTTCATAACCCCTGCACAACGTACATTATTATTCACATATAGAACCGTCACCAGAAGGCACATAACCCTGCATCAGCTTACTCTATGATTCATAGGTTGCCAGTGGAAAACAAAATTGACTACAAATTCTGCGGAACATAGCAGTAAATAACGATTTTCCTAAGTAGGTAGCTCACACGTCATTTAGAAAACCAACAAAATGTGGCTCAATCTCGTTACTTTTTCCGATAAAATAGCTCGTTGCTTTAAGAATTCGAAAGTGAGCACAAGTCGGAGGAACGATAATAGTTTGCAGCGCCTGTTGAGACAAACGCCACGTAAACCGGAGATTTTCCCATAAAACATAAAATTAGTTGCGGAAATGATTTCAGTTTTATATTGGTCAAAGAGAAAAGAAGGTGCAAAGAACACACGGTGATAAGTGACAGTAACTCCTCCACTTTGTTGCACATTTAAAAGACTCCAAGCACAAAGAGCTTAGTATTAGTGAATCGTTGCACGATCTGCATGAACTACACAAAGGTAAAGTAACGGACGTGGTGGAGGGAATAGACAGTTTTCTTAAAGTAAGGATCTAAGTGAGGTAGCTCAATGGTTAGCACACTGGACTCTAATTCGGTGGGGGAGGGGGGGGGGAGGCAGGAGGGGATGACGGTTCAAATCCTCGGCCGGCAATTCCAGATTTAGGCTTCCAATGATTTCCCCAAATTGCTCCAGACAAATGCCGGAACCGTTGCTTTGAAAGGGAATGGCGATGGAAGTCTCAAGATAAATGACGATGGAGATGATACGAAATGCTTTAGAAGCACGTAGGAGGATGTGAAGATGGTGATCGAGCTGACGCAGCTGAACATCTATCTGGAACGAAAACAATCAAAATAATTCAAAAAAATATGGGCAAATGGAGGAAACTTAAATTTATGGATCGAAACATTATATATTTATATGAAGATGAAGCGTGGATGCTTGTACTCGGACGGTGAAGTTATCATACAAATTTACAAGACTTGGGAAGTTTTTGATATGGAGGGACATGTGGTCAGTACACCGCTATCCGCTCTCCCGGCCGGATGTCAGTGTACGGGACCAGGGACGCTACTTGTCAATCAAGTAGCTTGTCAGTTTGCCTCACAGGGCTGATTGCTGCCCCTTTGCCAACAGCGCTCTACAGACTGGATGGTAACCCATTCAAGTGCTAGCCCAGCCCGACAGCGCTTAACTTCGTTGACAGATCCTTCTAGCACCGCGGAAGTTATTTCTGATGTCTTAACATATGTCCTATCGTCATGTCCCTTTCCCTTGTCGGTGTTTTTCGTGTATTCCTTTCTTCAGCGATTCTTCGGAGAATCTCCACATTCAGTATCTCATCAGTACAATTGATTTTTAACATCATTTTATAGTACCACAACTAAAACGCTTCAGTTCTTCTCCAGTTTTAACGTAGTCCTTGATTCATTGCCATACGATGCAGTGCTCCAAACACACAATCTCAGAAATTTCTTCCTCAAATTGTGCCTGTGTTCGATACTAGTAGACATCTGTTAGCCAGAAATTCCTTCTTTACCTAAGCTAGCGCTTCTTATTGTGCTTCTTATGTCCTTGCTACGTTTGTTATGTGTTATTTTGCTACCAACGTGGCACTTCGTTTACTTCCTGGTCACCAGATTTGATGTTCAGTTTGCCGGGAGCGGTTCTAGGCGCTTCAGTCTGAAACCGCACGACCGCTACGGTAGCAGGTTCGAATCCTGCCTCGGGCATGGATGTGTGTGATGTCCTTAGGTTAGTTAGGTTTAAGTAGTTCTAAGTTCCAGGGGACTGATGACCTCAGATGTTAAGTCCCATAGTGCTCAGAGCCATTTGAACAATTATTTTGATGTTCAGTTTATCGCTAATCTCATTTTTACAGTTTCTCATTACTGTCTTATTTCTTCTGCATACTCTCAGTCCATATTCTTCACTCACCAGCAATGTTATCAGCAAATTTTATAAAAAAGGGTGTATTCAAGCTGCATTTTAACTTCCTTGTACCTATGTTTTTCAACTTATGTGACTGCCTCTTTTAGTAAAGCCAGTTCTCTCCAACTTAACTGCCTACTACCGTGTTTACTGTCTCAGTATTTACATACATAAAAAACTTCTAATTTGCCTCATCATTCCACAGTACCTCTGTATCTTATTTCTTTGCACATTGACGGTTCCCTAACATTCTTTTAAACTTCAGTCTATTGTTCGTCCTTTCTGTTCTGATCAGAATCCCTGTGTAAGCTTTACAGTCAGTATCTGTTGTCGGAATCTGTGTTTCACGACCTTTTTCTGGTATATCACCTCTTCTTGTGAGTATACACTATTATTAGCTGAAATTTATTGGACAACCCATACCCTTCCACCATCATTGCTACTGCAAAGCCGTATTCTCCCGTTACTCCTAATGCTATTCCTTCGCCTACTACCACATTTCCGACCCCCCTTCATTATTAGACTATCTACTTTTACACACTGACTTACTAGTTCAATATCCTTACATATTTCGTCTATCTTCTGCTGCACGTCGGTAAGTACATCAGAACTCTTGCCTCTGGCGTTGGTTTGCCGATTCTGATGAAAATAACACTATCATTGAGCTGTTTGTGGTAACTCAATCTCCGTTTTACTGTTCTATTCATAAAGAATCCTGCTCTTTTTATACCATTTCTTGCTGCTTTTCATGTTATCCTATACTCGTCGTACACACAATAACATTTACTGAGCAAATAGGGCGTTCCAGATAAATTAAAAATAAAGCTTTGAGACTCAGGCTCTTTTTGAATGATCATCGTTAAACTACACTAAGGATATGGAAGTGTTAGTTGTGTTAGAAATGAAATGTCTTAACAATATAAACTACGAGTATACTACGGACTTCTCAGGGGTGACTATCAGTACGTTGCTTGTTGCTCTTATATATCGCCACTCTACCTGTATAGAGACAGACTCGGAGAAAGGTGACGATATTATTTGCACACCGTATAACTCTCACCAAAGAAGTCTAGTAGTATCAAATAAGGGGTCTAATTTAAAGAAGAAATTCCTAAATAAACTCGGAGTTGTTTGGAAGTGAATAATTGATTGTGGAAGGACTGGAAAAGAAGAGAACTGAAACGATGAGATATGGTACTACAGGGAAATGTTGAAAATTAAGTGGGCCGATAAGGTAATAAATGAAATAATTTCCTAGGTGCTCTAGGCAGACCGGCACTGGGTAACAACTGAAGGGGACAAAAATGGCTCTGAGCACTACGCGACTTAACTTCTCAGGTCATCAGTCGCCTAGAACATAGAACTAATTAAACCTAACTAACCTAAGGACATCACACACATCCATGCCCGAGGCAGGATTCGAACCTGCGACCGTAGCGGCCGCTTGGTTCCAGACTGTAGCGCCTAGAACCGCACGGCCATTACGGCCGGCCTGAAGGGGAAGACAGACATTGGAATACATCCGAGAAATAGTGAGGACAGTGGGTGGATGTACTACTCTGAAATGAAGAGGTTGGCGCAGGAGAGGGAAGAGTTTTGGGCAGAAGATTGATGGAGGAGAGCAAAGTTTCACCGCCCTGGCCTCAGACGAGTCGGACGGGAGCGAACGACCGCCATATTATCCTCAGTCAATGGCGTCATTTTGATGTGCTGTGGATTAACGTGGGGTCAGCACTTAGCTCTCCCGAACGTTGTCGGCTTTGAAGTCTTGGAGCCGCCACTTCTCATTCAAGTAGCTCTTCAGACAATATAACGAGGCTGAGGTGAACCCTTGCCAGGTGTCCCATCAAGAAATCAATCTCGTGGAGTACCATAAATTCTAGTAGCGTCCTCTACGTCACTGAATGCCATGCTGACCGCTCAGATTCCCAACACGCCACGGAAGAAAAAGGAAAAATCTGCTCTAGGCATTCAATTATGTCTCTACTGTTCGCGGTAAAGACGTCAAATAAAAGTAAATAGCTCAGCTATAGGGCAGATTGGCAACTCGTATATCGATATTGAAGCCTGCATTCGTCTAATCCATAAGACGTTATCTCGCTTTTCTGTACTTCGATTTGGAACTCTAGTTTGATAGCGTGTTTGCTGTACGAGACTACTCTAGCTTTTCTCATTGGTGCTGACGTGACCTGAGTTTAGGTACAATCGTAACGTTCACCCCATGCAGCATTTTCTGCTATCGATTTATCGTCGCTTTATTTCTCTACACTATACGCCATTCGCAGCAGAGGGGTGACTAACCAGGCTACGCCACAATACTTTCTACACATATCATGACATGTAACGGTGTTACGTTGTAATATATATTTCAGTTTATTTACTAACAGCAAACTAAAGTGCATCCAAACACTGAATAACAGTGTGTCAGAGTGAGAGCTCCACTGTCTACAGAACGAATGAAATTGGTGGAAAAGAAGCACCAATCTATTATTTTTCAAACTTTGTGGAGACGTTCAGTTTACAAACTTTTATTTGGTTTGGAAGCGATGTCGATTATTAACATCGGTATGAGGTGTAGCCCACATGGTCACGAAGACAGTCTAGCATTCATTTAGACATGGAACAAAAAACCCTTTGAAGGTCATCTTGAAAGAATTTCTTGTCTACTTGGAACAATTTCTCAGTTCATGAAAGTTATTAGGAGGCTGTTATGAAAGTTGTCTTGCCGCAGCAACTCAGATATTCTCTACGGATGACACATCAAGGGTGACAACACATCGGTCAGTGATCCTTGCATTCCTCACTGTATTTGTGGTGTGAACTTCAGTGTATGGTACTGCTGTTGCCTGCTACAATACGCCGTTTATTACCCTGTTCCCGGAGGGTACGACAACAACTGTCAATCCTCTTGGAATTTCCCATCGCATCCGTCTACAGGAGGAGTTGGAGAGGTATGAGTCTGGAGAATCGCCGTTCATGTAACTCTTCACCATGTCATGCAAGTCTCTGTGGTGCATGGTATAGTGTCCGCGGTAAACGACGTCCAGGAACTAGGGAACTCGACTCTGCCTTCATTAATGTTTCCAACAGTTCCTCATGACCTGTTTGTGACATCTTTCCCGATTTCAGCTGTTGTCGTCCGTCTACCCCTGAGAGCCACTCGAAGACTCCTACGATCATCTCGTGCTGTATTCCTTCTGCAAAGACCTTTGTATCTTTTCTTCCTACCGCACTGTTGTCGTAAATTCATCGTTCGTTATTTCACTACTGGCCAACAATCATTGTGGTTTGTCGGTCTGATGCTCCTATGACATTAATTCCAATGATTCTACCTTTTACAAAATCCGAAAGACTATTGTAACCTGCACAACGACATCCTTCTCCTAGAAAGTATCAGTAACGTTAAATACGCCCGAAAGTCACGTAATGATACCATTTTCCATCGGCAGGAATGATTATTTTCTGGATGAAAGAAAGCTCTGGTGAGGATGAGCTTTTAATGAGCGTATGTCAGATCGCTGGAAATACTGAAGTACTAGCTAGCTCTCACTCTGTCAAAGTGTTCTTCATTTCCCATTTCTTTCAGTGTGATTCTGTAAGTAGCGCGACAGAGATTTCGTGAGAGGTTTTACTGCTCGTCAGCGTGACGTGATGGATATCATGTCCAGTATAAATGTATTTCGGTATGTGCTTTGCAGATGCATGGAACACCATGTTAGAAGTTACACAGACACAGGGCTTTCGGCGTTAATCGTTTCAGCAGATCACTTGTCAATTCATTAGTCACTATTAGCAAAGACTGAAGAGTGAAGACTTGGTAGTTTTAAGCTGACAGCTCCCTATGGTATACAGAAACCCCCGTGCGAGACATACCTTACTGGATACAGGCATTAGTAGTAACGCTGGAACGCACCAGTGGGCGCTTGAAACATCAAAACAGGTGGCTTAGACGGCTGGTGTTTTGCAGTACACATTGCTAAACGACGAAGTACGTCAAAAATCAGAGCAAACAATCGCGTTTGCCGACAGATAACATTCCGGCTGATGGGACACCTACTTCTATGTGGGAGATATTGCTGTGAACTGAAGTGGAGCTCGTGATACAGTTTACAGTATGATGGTGAGCGATACACGAACGTACAGTTCTATCGTGCCCAGTGCCATTAGAACACTGTTGAATCTTATCTTTGATGAACATGCGTGAAGTAGCCACAAGAATAGACTACTTCGGAAAACGCGTGCATCGTGTATGATGTAATATGAAGATTCATTAGTGCAACTATTTAGATGCTCCAAGAATAACACCAGTTAAACAACCGAGGACATATTACATACCAGATGACGTAATGGATGATCAGTTTCAGAGCTCTTCGTGTAATTCGTACTTGCACGATGTGAATGCTACGATTTCGTTGCGCAGTGTGTTACCACTTCTCAGTTCTGACGGTAAGCATATAATATTCAGCATTTTCACAGTAGACAGATATAACATATGATGCCATTGCTGTTTCTCCGTGTTGTTATTTAACTGCGTCGTGAGAGCATCGGATAACGTTAAAACTTTCTTTCTCCAATGACAATGGAATCTTTTATATCTATATCTACATACATTCTCAGCAAGCCACCGACCGTACAGTGCATGCCGGAGGCTACCCTGTACCACTTACTAGTCATACCCTTTTTTGTTTCACATGCAAACAGAGCAAATGGAAAACGACTGATTGTATCCCTCTAAATGAACCCTAATTTCTCTTTCTTTATCTTCATGGTCTTTACGCAAAGTGTACGTTGGCTGCAGCAGTATACTTCTACAGTCGACTTCAAATACCGTTTGTCCAAATGTTCTCAGCAGTGTCCATCGAAAACAACGTCGACTGCACGCCAGGGTCTCCAGACTGAGTCCAGAAGCATCTCCGTAATACCTGCATGTTGTTCGAACGTAGCGATAACGAATACAGCAGTACGCCTATGAACTGCTTCATTGTATTCCTTCAATCCGAACAAGCGCTGATCCCAAACACTCGAGCAGTACTCAAGAACAGGTCGCACTAGTGTCCTATATGCTGTCTCTTTACGGATAAACCACACTATTCCAAAGTTCTCCCTATTAAAAACCTTATATGCTCATTCCATTTCTTATCGCTTTACAATGTTACGCCTAGGTTTCTAAACGTGGTGGCTATATCAAGCAACAAATTCCTAATGCTATATTCGGACATTACGGGTTCGTTGTTCCTACTCATCCGCACTGAATTACATTTTTATACATTTATAGCTAACATCCATTCATCACATCAACAAGAAATTTGGTCTAAGTACCCTCCTACATTCGCCAAATGGTGATACTTTCCAGTACATCACAGCATCATCGACAAATAGCTGCCCGCATCTCGTGGTCGTGCGGTAGCGTTCTCGCTTCCCACGCCCGGGTTCCCGGGTTCGATTCCCGGCGGGGTCAGGGATTTTCTCTGCCTCGTGATGGCTGGGTGTTGTGTGCTGTCCTTAGGTTGGATAGGTTTAAGTAGTTCTAAGTTCTAGGGGACTGATGACCATAGATGTTAAGTCCCATAGTGCTCAGAGCCATTTGACAAATAGCTGCGGATTGCTGCTACCCTGTCCGACAGATTTTTTTTGTGTATAGAAAACAATAATGGTCCTTTCACCCTTCCCCGGGGCACTCCATGTCTGGGAAACCACGTACTGGTATCCTTTTTTAAGAGCCTGCAGTGCGGTACAGTGTTAAATGCTTTTCGGAAATCTAGAAGTATGGAACCTGCCTGTTGCCCTGCTTCTACGATTCTCAGTATATCGTCTGAGAAAAGGGCAATCTGAGTTTCGCACCAGCGATATTTTCTAAAACCGCGCTAAATTATGGACAGAGGCTTCTCCGTCTCACGGAAGTTTGTTATATTCGACTGAGAACATGTTCAAGAATTCTGCAGTAAACTACTGTCAAAGATATTCGCCTATAATTTTTATGGTACATTCTTTTATTCTTCTTATGAACACGACTCAACTGCGCTTTTTGTCAGTCGCTTGGGACTCTGCGTGGGCGGGAGATTCGCCATAAATGCAAGATAAGTAAGAGGCCATTGAAATAGAGCACTTTCTGTAAAACCGAATTGAGATTTCACCTGGCCCTGGTGAATTATTTGTTTTCAACCTTTTCAGCTGTTTCTCTTCTGTGTCATCCATTCCCCGGGAGTCTGCGCGAAAGTCAAACGACTGTATGCTTGTACGATTCTCCTGCGTGAACGACTTATCAAAAGCAAAATTTAAAACTTCGGCTTTCCTTTTGATATCTTCTACTGTCACACAAGACAGGTCGACGAGTAACTGATAAAAACCTTAGAGCCGCTTAATGATTTGACATAGGACCAAAACATTCTCGGATTCTCTGCCAGATATTTTGATAAGGTACGATGGTAGTATTTGTATGCTTCGCACATAGATTTTTTTACAGAAAAACTAATCTCTTCTTTGTGTTTTCCGAATTTCCTTGTTCAACCACGGTTGTTCTTTTCTGTCCTTAATCCAGAGCACGATTTACAATCCGTTCAGACTTTGTCAATAATTTCTCTACCTCCATCATACTTGAACTAATTGCCGGCCGCGGTGGTCTCGCGGTTCTAGGCGCGCAGTCCGGAGCCGTGCGACTGCTACGGTCGCAGGTTCGAATCCTGCCTCGGGCATGGATGTGTGTGATGTCCTTAGGTTAGTTAGGTTTGAGTAGTTCTAAGTTCTAGGGGACTGATGACCACAGCAGTTGAGTCCCATAGTGCTCAGAGCCATTTGAACCATTTGAACTAATTGATGCCAGTTCATTGCCTAATTGAGATACTGACAACTCCTTATTTGTTCTTTCTAGCATATATACTCCCCTATGCTTCTTGATCTATTTATTAGCTTTATCGACCATAGTGGCTATCATGATGGCATGACAAAAAATCCCCGGCTCTATTCTGACGTCGTCGATAAGGTCAGGCTGTTTGTAGCTACAAGGTCTCTGATATTTCCTCTGCATGTGGGCAATCGAACTAGCTGCTCGAGACATTTTTTGAAAAAAAAAAAATGTTCAAACTACTTCGCAAGACTCTGTCTCTGTCTCCCGCAATGAATCCATTGACGTAGTCTTAAGTCGCTTCCAACTAATATTATATAATCTTGGCATTTCCGCGCTACTAATCGTTGACTTTCCGTAAGTGACACTAAAACTTTCATAGTTGAAACGGGTGGTCGGTAAAAATATCCAACGATTTACTTGGTTTTACCTAGACTTTTATACGCTACCAGATAACTTCACTGTCACACTCAAATTCTGCCTCAATAAAAAACGATTCTTTTCACCTGCAATGAACACTCCCTCTGCCATTGCATCTAATTTGCCTTTCCGATACACGTTCCATGACCGGCTAAATGTTTCAGAGCTTCCCGGGTTTCAGCTAGTCCCAAGAATAATTTGAGCGTGAGAACTTTACTTGAGAAGAGGACGGAAAAAGGAACGATATTTAGCCACGAAATCGTCACCGAAGTTTACTAAATGGTGTGGCTCCCAATCTCGTAACATCTCACTTGACTTCTTTGCTGGTGGGATGTCACGTAACAGCATCTACATTTAGTGGATATTAAGTCTGAAGGCCATCTTACACATGAGTAGTAGGTACTGTTCACCACGTGTGTAGTGATAGACATTCAGAGTTGTTTGTCGAGATGCAGTGTCTGGGCACGGGGGCCGCATCGTGAACGGCAAACCGGCGGAGGACCACGAGTTCCCCGCGCTGGCGTCTCTGCACGTGAACGGCAGCCACTACTGCGGCGCCAACGTGCTCTCCGAATACTGGCTGGTCACCGCCGCGCACTGCGTCAAGACCAGGTAAAGCAGCCACCGCATCTGCGAATTGTGTGCCCAGCCGCTCTTATAATACTTTCCATTCGGAGAAATACACTTTCTTATACTTCATACTTTACCTAATATAATTTCATTACCGATTCCCCATTATAAAAACAAAGCCATTCGCAACACCTAACAACAAAGTCTTTGACACTGTGCAAAATATATACGAAATTCTTTCAGTTTATTTTTATACGTAAGACACATTTATGGCAGCAACATAACGTTCCCGATTGCTTGCTGATTCCATTCATCCTATGCAGTACTCCGGAAAATGTGTAAAGGCTATGAAAAAGTTTACGAACGAAGACCGTGCAGACAACAATTGGTAAGCCAATCAGGCAACACCGCTGTGATAAATGAGGCAATCATCCTACCGAAGCACCTGGTTGACTATACTCGTTTGGTATAACAGCGTGTCCTGCTGCACAACGAATTCCGTAACTGCCTGCTGCACATCCTCTTCCGACGAGTATTATCTAATCTTCAAGGCCGTTTTTAAGTGTCCGAAGGTGTGATAATCTCACAGAGAGATATTAATACTACAGGGCAGGTGCTCTGTCTCGCACCTGAGTTTGCGTTACTTCTCTACGACGACGAGATTGAGGATGGCCTCCCAGGTCCACCAGCGTTTTGTGTAGGATCGCGGTCAGCACAACTTGGTGCACCATTTGACTACGATGGTTATCAACAGACATGCTGCCCCATACACGTTCTTGATTCTCCAGTCGCTGTCTAAGGATATTTGCCCTTCGGCAGCCCAAAAGAGAATAAGACGTTGCTCCTGTACAGATTCAATTGGTAATAACGTCGCCATAGTTTACGTTTCCGCTTTTACCGTACGCAAGTCGGAAAGACACGAATGCCACACTAATCCCTTGCCTTTACGTCGGTGCTTACATACCCGCATCGGAGTCGCGCTACATTGCGTTCCTATAAGAAATCCATATTTCGAGTGTTGAAATCAGTTTAATACATGACCTCAATCTTAAGTGCCGTGAACTGAGGATCGATAACTACTTTAGACCAAACCAGAGTCATAATTTGAAAGCGTTGTCACGAATTAACAAAAGATACTGTTCTGCAGTATTAAAAGCGAATTAAAGAACTGTTTTCAAAAGTAACATTTATTCAGGATATGCTGTAACACAAAATATCACGTTATACACATACAACAGAGGCCAAAACATATCAGCTAACTTAGTATAATTCAAATATAAATTCTAATTTAACTCTCCGTAAGCTTGGAAATACTATAGACAAGCAAAATTTGAGACCAGTTTTTGAATTACAAAGAAAATTCCTTTAAGACGACACGACCTACACATCCATTATAAGCCTTTTCAAATTTCGTAAACAATTCATCTATTACATTTTCCTAAAGTGGCAGACAGGTTTTTGGAAATAATACTGTACACAAGTCTGACTTCTAACTTTATTAATAAACTCTCTAATTGGAAAAAAGGCGCAGATTGGTTACAAATCAATATTCATACTGTTATCGACGAAAAACGCAGAATTATATACTCTGATGGACGATGTATGAATGTGTGGCGTTGCAGCGCTATTCCATCGAGCAGATGGCAAGGGTAGTTGGCTCTGAGCACTATGGGACTTAACTTCTAAGGTCATCAGTCCCCTAGAACTTAGAACTACTTAAACCTAACTAACCTAAGGACATCACACAACACCCAGTGGCAAGGGTAGTAATCAGGGGGCATGTCCATACCAGGGTTTTTGTGACATATGATACCAGTATCTTTGTGACATGTTAATAGGAGCCATGTCACTATTCGACGACGCTGGCAGGAATATGTGAACTATGGTCGCATATAGCGTCAAGAATGAAGCGGTTGACCTGTAGAGGCGACTGAACGAGAGCACTTAGAAATCATCAGAGAGGCACTTAGAGTCCCAGATGATTTATTATCACCAGTCCTACCTGCAAATGCAGCTTCAGCAACCACAAGGACCATTAATAGGGGCCCCTTGCGACGACTGCTATTGACCTCTGTACAGCAATAACCACGTTTGCAGTGGTGTCGGGCACATTCTGCCTCGAATCTCATCGGCTGCAATACAGTTGTCTTCAGCGACGAATCCCGCTCCGAACTGCGCACTGATCACCGAGGAAGACGTGTCTGGAAACCCCCAGAAAAGTGGTTGGATACCAATCCGGCTGTCGCCCACCATCCAGCCCGACAACTGGGACGTCGACGATATTCTACGTCATGCTTTGTTGCCCTTCATTGCAAACCATCCTTGTCTCACATTTCAGCAAGATAATTCCCGCCCGCACACGGCGAGAGTTTCTACTGCTTGTCTTCGTGCTTGACTTAGTCAGTAAGGTCACCGGATCTCTTCCCGAATGATAACATTTGGAGCATTATTGGTACGGCCCTCACCCATCCGTGGATTCTGACGATCTAAAGTGTGTATTGGGGAGAACTGGGCACGATATCGCCCAGGAGCGACACTTAACAACATTATAAATCAATACTAAGTGGAATAACTGCTTGCATAAGGGGCAAAGGTGGACCAATGCATTATTGAATTGCTCAATTTATGAAGCTCTTTCTCTTGAACAATCATCCAACTTTTCATACTACTTGTACGTCATATTTACCGATTTCCATCCCTTTCGGATAATTCCTTCATGGTGCATTTTTTCCTTCTTTTTTATGAGTGTGATGTAGAGGACTGGAGTTTTGGCTTCTCTGTTCTCTAAACGGTGTAGCGTGGAGTGTGGTGGTGAGAATCTGTAGGACGCCCGAAGTCGCTAATGAGACACAGTTGTCAGAAAACAGATTTATTATTCATGGATACATTAGCTGTCCTGTTTGACGGCTGCCAATAGCTGGGCGAACAGAAGTACGTTGGTTATGATGGCATGCACTGACACCGGCGCCTTTCTCGGTGTCAGCTGCCGGCGGAAGGGAGGCGCATACTCCGTACACCGCGATGTAGCTGTCAGCTACCCGCAGCTCTGCTGCCTCTGACGGCCAGCAGTCAGGGCGCTCTCGTTGACTTGGTAAACTGCATCCCGGAGAGACAGGCAACAACTCCGCATGAAGTGCTCGTAGTCGTGAAGTGTTACGTCACGTCCCCTGGGCGAGAGAACGACCAGTAACGCAGGTCTGCTTATACAGCGTGAACATTAATAAAATCGACAAACTGCAGGAACGGGTTGCTGACTCGAAATGGGAAAAGGAAATACGAACATGTGTCTGGAAACGCATCGTTGCCACAGTAGATGGCTCTGGCAAATGGAAGTTCCTCTGATCAAGAACTGTGTGTTCCTTGCGTTTTGTAGGCTGTGTGATTGACGCTGCGAGCATACTGTAAGCTGTAGAATGGTCCTGTATTCACGTCAGGAAGAAGCCGAGATTATGTTTGTATACGGTCAAGCAGATGCAAACGGTCAAGAGGTTACACCAAAGCAAGTATCCTAATAGGCACCAACCGCATTTTCCACAATTTCAAGCCCTTTTCGGCCGTCTGTGTGATCATGGGTCCTTTCAGACACAAGAATGTGCAGGGAGGCGGTGAACTATGCGTAAAACCAGATTCGGAGGACAGTGTTCTACAGGATACTGAGGTGAACCCTAGCACGAGCTCCAAATCAGTTGTACGCACAGTAAGCCGCCTCCTGCACGTTCGTCTGTCTGAAAGGACCCATGATCACACAGACGTCCAAAAAGGGCTTGAAATGTTGTGGTTGGTGTCTTGTTTTGATGTAGCCGTGCTTCCTATCGGAAGTTTCCATCTAGTTGGCCGTACGCAAACAGCATCTTGACTTGTTCCCGACATGAAAATTTCGAAAAGGATGGAAATTACATGTAAAATCTGTTGCTGCTTGAAAGTCCTCTTGTTCTCAGATAATGGATGAATATAGTCTGCACAATTGTCTTTCTCAGGCAAAACTTCAACGAAATATTATTCATTTTAATGAATAGATGTACACAGATTTTTAAATTTTTTTATTTAATCGATAATTGCTTGAAATATTAGGAACTTTTTTTTGTTGGTTTGGAAGCCGTTACATCGGAAACCTGAAATTGATACCGGGTGATGGAGGGTTTTCCACTCGTTTATTAATATAGATCCGGGGTACAGAGGCTGCTACTAAGCTCGACAGCTTAATGAAAAGAGCAGGGCAAATGTGCTTATAGGCTACCACAAACAATCTTATAAGGTAGTGTCATTGTTTTTGTAAAAATCGGAAAACAGATTGCAAAAATGACGAAGAATATTAAGATATTTCAATCTTCCGCGTAATTTTGACTCAAACGAACTAGGGACTCCATTTCCATAACAATCTAAAACTTATTTTTGGTTATAGATGGATATGCTCGTCGAAAATATAAGACAGAGATAAAAGGTGTGCCCTTATGTATACACGAAGTCGACTGTAAAAGTCTGAGACCCCATTTCATCATGCCACAAACGGAGCTTCTGGATTTAATCAACGTAATTCGATGAATTTAGTGGTGGCAATCGATTCAAGCCTCTAGTTCCGAAGTGCACTTGTAACAGTGTGCCACGCAAATATTTATAAATCAAAACATGTCTTCATGGCACAATATTTACTTCGTAAACAGCTCACAAAATGCACTCAAAGTTACAACTGACGTCTGGTTTGTTATTGCGCTACTTCCGGCCTACAACTAATTGGCATTCACAAAAAGTTTCAGAATTCCGTGTCTATATGACCTACCATGACTAGAATACTCTCTTTCAAATTCTGAAGTTAGCAGGGGTAAAATACAGGGAGCGAAAGGCTATTTACAATTTGTACAGAAACCAGATGGCGGTTATAAGAGTCAAGATGCATGAAACGGAAGCAGTAGTTGGGAAGGGGGTGAGACAGGGTTGTAGCCTCTCCCCGATGTTATTCAATCTGTATATTGAGCAAGCAGTAAAGGAAACAAAAGAAAAATTCGGAGTAGGTATTAAAGTTCATAGAGAAGTAATAAAAACTTTGAGGTTCGCGGATGACATTGTAATTCTGTCAGAGACAGCAAAGGACTTGGAAGAGAGTTGAACGGGATGGACAGGGTCTTGAAAGGAGGATCTAAGATGAACATCAACAAAAGCAAAACGAGGATCATGGAATGTAGTCGAATTAAGTCGGGTGATGCTGAGGGAAATAGATTAAGACATGAGACATTTAAAGTAATAAAGGAGTTTTTCTATTTGGGGAGCAAAATAACTGATGATGGTTGAAGTACGGAGGATATAAAATGTACACTGGCAATGGCAAGGAAAGCGTTTCTGAAGAAGAGAAATTTGTTAACATCGAGTATAGATTTAAGTGCCAGGAAGTCGTTTCTGAAAGTATTTGTATGGTGTGTAGCCATGTATGGAAGTGAAATGTGGACAATAAATAGTTTGGACAAAAAGAGAATAGAAGCTTTCGAAATGTGGTGCTATAGAAGAATGCTGAAGATTAGATGGGTAGAACACACAGCTAATGGGGAGGTATTGAACAGAATTGGGCAGAAGAGGAGTTTGTGGAACAACTTGACTAGAAGAATGGATCGGTTGGTAGGACATGTTCTGAGGCATCAAGGGATCACCAATTTAGTACTGGAAGGCATCGTGGAGGGTAAAAATCGTAGAGGGAGACCAAGAGATGAATACACTAAGCAAATTCAGAAGGATGTAGGCTGCAGTAGGTACTGGGAGATGAAGAAGCTTGCTGAGGATAGAGTAGAATGGAGAGCTGCATCAAACCAGTCTCATTACTGAAGACCACAACAACAACAACAACAACATGGCCTATTATAATATCAGTTCATTCTTAGGTGATGCTTGACATCAAGCAAAAACGTAGTTGAAGACATCCCTCTTCCCCAGAGTTTAAGGGACGTGGAGACACAAAACGAGGTATAAACATGTACTGAAAAATAGAATAAAGCTGCCTGTAGGATAGCGCTAGTTTCATTGATATTAGTAGTAACTTAAAAGAGTTTTGCTATAGTATATTAATCCTCCTGAACGCATTGTTACGCCACAGAACGATACTCCAGGTTAATCGGAACATTTTTGAAGTTTTCCTCAGTCCTCGGTCACTGCCAGAACCAAAGCGGAAGTCAAAGCAGTCTAAAACGCAATATGTAGACTGAAATGACAACCAGGAAGAACAGCCGATATTACATGCACATCACGGAACTAAATTGCCACACATCACCAAAGCTGGGAGGGCAAGGTACCGATGCAGCAAACTGATCTCACAGAAAATGACTTTTAACGTCACTCAGTTGTCCACGCACAGTGAAGCTACAGTGCCTAGTAAGAGCTTTGAGTACACAGACGCTGCAGAAAGAACTGAACAGAAAGCCTGACTATCGGATTTGGGACATCATGGCCCGGTGTAGAGCAGTGAGAGGTTATGAAAACTGTGACACCGTTGTTCTTTCTAGCCATATGATAACGTAAATGGCACAAATACACTGACTTCCACAGCTTAGTTCCCAGTCTGCAGCTAATCAGTCCTGAGGTGGGATCTGTGACGCTCTATCGGCAAGCCTCTACATAATCCCGATTTACGATGCAGCAGCCAGCTAGGCCTCAAGGACGTATATGCTATGGGCTCGACATTAATACAATCGACAATAAGGAAGGATCACTGAATGGAAATGGAGGAAAAAAAGGTCCTTTGAACATGTGTTGGGAAACGCATCGTTGCCACGGTATATGACGCTACGATGAAGTCCATGCAACCTTGTACTAGTCTCTTCCTCTCGGCAAAGGTGATGTAACCTCAATCTATGTCCATAATTTTTATCCCCTACACTACTCTCCATTACCAAAATTATGCTATCTTGATGCTTCATGTTCATAACAGATAATTCCTAAGTACTAAACATTGTAATTACTCCGAAACTAGCAATCGGATTTTGAAACGTGATATGCCGTTGAATTCGTTTATTTTAGAACAACGGTTGCAACAGCAGCATTTGTTACAGATCCGCTTCAAAAAGTAAAGCTGGTACCACAGCTCTGTAATTAATATGGCTATGAAAAGAGACTATAAGTCATTTAGGGAGGACTTTTTCACAGTTCGTCTGTGTGTAAATAGAATTATGAATTACTGCACTGGTCTGGAAATATACGAGATGTGCAGCTCAACTGGATAACCCAGTATACTACACATCAAGAGGAACAGTTTTGCCGTAGTTCAGTCTCCCAACAAGGATATTATTAATTCTGAGGGATGTTGTTTACCACAGATACCTTGTTGTTATTTAAATCTTTCAGCGCTCTGTCAAATTTTTCTCGTAGTATCGCATCCCCTGTCTTCCAACTACTTTTCTTCCTGTGCCATAATATTCGCTTTAAGTTGCTTTCATTTCTACTGCCCTTCTAAATTTCACACTTCCATTCTTCACGTAGCATTCGCTTGCCATTTGAGCCCTCGATATTTACACGCCTTTCTCTTTCTTCTCCAAACATTTATTTTATTTTCGTGTAGGCAGCATTTATCTTTCCCACTGCGATGCGTACTTCAACAGCTGTGCACTTTCCTCTATCCATTACTGCTCTGTCGTTTTGCACTTCCCATCAATTTTAGTTTTTTAGTATCTGTATTGTCACTTGCTGTTTCATTATCTGCATTTTTATTTCTTTTGTCAACAGTTAAATTCAGTTCCTCATGTTATTACGCTCTAACAGAAACTGTTGAATTTTAGCACGGTTGAGGTATCTTACAAATCAGGATTTCTACTAGACCTTGTCTTTTGTCCTATTCGATCCTCTGCTGCTCTCGTTATCCTCCCATCTTTAGTATTCGTTACTTCTGTTTCAGCCAATCGTTGGTTGATACTCTGTGTAAACATCTCACGGAACTTTGGTTCTCTCAACATATTGAAGTACCATCTCCTTAATTTTCTCCTTCTCTACGTCATCACGCAAAGTTACTTGTTCTTATTCTCTTATATTTCTTTCCCCTATATCAGTTGCCTAAAGCATGGTTTGAAACTCTCAACATCTGGTTCTTTCAGCTCATCCGGGTCCCTTCTTAATTTCCTACTTTTCTGCCTTTACTTCAATTTTGACCTGCAATAAGTAACAGCTCCTCCAGGAAATATTAATGTTGGGTCAATGTATGGATTGAATGACGTGGGTAGTATGCAACTCCGTGTCGCGGCCTTCTTAACTCCTACTTCCCTTTCATGCATTTCAACAACTATGACTACAGTCTGGGTTACATACGAGTTACAGATAGAATTACGCTCCCTGTAATTAATCCCTGCTACCTTCAGAATATCATACAATCTATTACATTAAACTGTGCCAAACGTTTTCTCTGTCTCTAGAAGCACTACAAACTTAAGTCCACCAGTCTTCAGTCAACTGTCTAACGTAAGTAGTGCGATCATCATTGCTTCGCATGTTCCAACCTTTCTCCAGAACGTAAACCGTTCATCCACGACGGAAGTATTTACTAGTGTTTCTGCTTTCCTGTAAGTACATCGTTTCATCATTTTGCAACTACTATTTATTGAACTGAAGGTTCGGTGATGATCATAACTATCAGTAACTGCCATACCTGGAACTGATGTTACTAAGTTCCTCTTGTAGTTTGAGGCTTATACGCCCATATCTTATATCTTGCATGCCAAGGGGAATTTTTTTGTCATGATTGGTTCTCCCAGGGGTATTAATTTGGTCTACTCCAGGTGCCTTATTTCGACTTAGATCAGCAAGTACATTTTTTTTCTAACGCTCTTCTATATATTATTTCCAGCTTTAAGCTGTCAGTCTCAATTATTAGAGATCTGTGTTGCCTTTTGCCTGTTTCATTTGCTTCATTTTTATATTTTCTCCTCTCGCCAGTTACATTCCATATGTTGTATGTTATCGAACAACTTCTACTGGGCCTTGTTTTTTGTCATTCGTTACACTTCTGTCTCCATCACATCATCCTTGAAAGCTTCCCATCCATGTTTTGTTGCGTTTCTCTTCCTGTTTCTGTCAGTCGTTGCATAATGCTTCATATAAAACTTTGAACTACGTCTGGTTCTCTTATATTAACCATTCATCATCCAAATATTTTACTTCTTACTGTTCCTGTACTTTTAATTTGCAATGAATAATCAATAACTAAGGGAAAGCAGAAAGGTGGAAGGAGTATATAGAGGGTTTATACAAGGGCGATGTACTTGAGGACAATATTATGATAATGGAAGAGGATGTAGATGAAGGTGAAATGGGAGATACGATACTGCGTGAAGAGTTTGACAGAGCACTGAAAGACCTGACTCGAAACAAGGCCCCCGGAGTAGACAACATTCCATTGGGACTACTGACGGCCTTGGGAGAGCCAGTCCTGACAAAACTCTACCATCTGGTGAGCAAGATGTATGAAACAGGCGAAGTACCCTCAGATTTCAAGAAGAATATAATAATTCCAATCCCAAAGAAAGCAGGTGTTGACAGATGTGAAAATTACCGAACAATCAGTTTAATAAGCCACAGCTGCAAAATACTAACACGAATTCTTTACAGACGAATGGAAAAACTAGTAGAAGCCGACGTCGGGGAAGATCAGTTTGGATTCCGTAGAAGTACTGGAACACGTGAGGCAATACTGACCTTACGACTTATCTTAGAAGAAAGATTAAGGAAAGGCAAACCTACGTTTCTAGCATTTGTAGACTTAGAGAAAGCTTTACACAATGTTGACTGGAATACTCTCTTTCAAATTCTAAAGGTGGAATTGGTAAAATACAGGGAGTGAAAGGCTATTTACAATTTCTGCAAGATGTGATTGTTGCAAGACGGAGCTCGACCCCATCGAAGCAGGAGAGTGAGGTCCTGGAGGAGCACTCTGGGGATCGCATTCTCGCTCTGTGCTACCCCGAGACAACTGGTTTGGCCTCGATTGGCCGCCATATTCTCCGGATGTGAACACAGGCGACTCTTTTTCGTGGGGCTACATTAAAGACAACGTGTACAGCAATAATCCCAAAACCATTGCTGAACTGAAAACAGCCATCTGGAGGTCATCGATGACATCCATATTCCGACACTTTAGCGGGTCATGCAGAATTTCGCTACTCGTATGCGTCAGATCATCGCCAAGGATAGTAGGCATACCGAACATGTCGTAATCTAAATCCGAATGTCTCTGGCGTAATCTAAATACGAATGTCTCTGGTAACGTTTACATGTTGAGAAAAGTGTGAGCACGCCGTAGTTTGTAACTAATTTACATATTTTCTTATAGTTCAATCCCTGTATTTCAAACATCCACGCTGGGTCGTCGTAATTTGAACACCAAGATATTGAGATCCAAACAGATCCATAAAGTACTTCAACTGAAATCTAGTAAACAGCCATGTCACAAAATTACGGAATAAGCAAGACAGAGACTTCGGCACAACAAGATTCAAAGTGTCTTGCAGTCATCTGGTGGCCGGGTCTTAACTTTGACTTGTCTTCAGCAGGCAGGCTCATATGATGGCTTTTTGATGCTGCCGGAGAATTCGTTGATAGCGGAATCGACCTCGCTGTCGAATGACTGAGATATAGCTATGATGATTGGAAGATCCAGTTTGTATGCTTCAAAATGGTGAAGCAACTAAACTGAAAATGTGTATTTAGAGCTACATGAGCTTGTTCTCCTGTATTCATTCCATCAAAAGGACGCTGATATCTGAAACACAGCCCAGTCTTTCACATACCAACTAAAAACCCCAGTCGTTGCTTAGGACAACATTCATTCATATGCATCTATGGTTAACTGTCATTAAGTCCGCACAGTTCTTTAAACACAACACTTTTTCGACGAACATAATGTTTGTACACAACGATTAATGTATATGGCAGACTAAATTTTAGTTTTAATGGAGAACTTTAAGTACATGGTAGGAAAACGAAGAGAAGGTGAAACACAAGGAGAACTGGTGAAATTATGTGAAGTGGGAAACTGTCTGTCTCAATTTTGCACAGAGCTCAGATTAATACTAGCAAACATTTTGTTTAACGATCACAAAAGAAGGCTGTATATGTGGTTGAGATCGGGAGACTCTGGAACGTTTCAGAATGATGATATGATGGTAAGCCAGAGGTTTCAAAATCCCATTTTAAACTTGTGTTGTGGTATAACGGATATTCGCGGCAATTGATAGCAGGTTTCTGTAAATCCCGTTGTATGCAAATGACGAGATAATGGTAAGATAGCTGTTAAGTCATTGGATTCCGAAATAGTTCAATTATTTAAGTATGGTGTTTTGGTAATTTTTGTACATAAACCTTTTATTCTATTTGTTTCATACCATTATCGTGTGGCTCGGCTTATTATCTCTGGCAGCATCTTCGTCGCTGACGCCAGAGACAATAAGCCGACCACTGGCACGCAAAAACCGACGGCCAGCGGAGAGAAGAAGATCCTACTTACAACTGTTGCTCTCTGCCTTCAACTGAATTACTTACGAAAAATATTGTAAGTGAAAAGTAAATGAATGTCGTTGTATTCATTGACTAACGTGTAACGTGATAATGTATCAGTACGCACGTTAATGTCTTGTTGTCAAGAGCTGTCACAAACTTGTGTGTATTTGCTACGATGTAATAAAGTCAGCTAGAAGTAAAGATTATTGTATTCGACTTCTTGATCAAGAAGCAAACAGTAATCATATATTTTGCAAGGGCCTGCTGTAAAATCACTTTACTGTTTTAAGTGATAATTTACGAAAATCTGTCAATTCACCTATGGTTTGTTTACGAAGCTGCCCATTCCAGAGATAGGCTTTATTATTGAGAATTTTTGATGAAGTTGATGTTTTTACTACGTCAACGGAGAGTGTTTCTGCTCAAGCCAGAGCCTCTCAACGACAGAATCTGCACATATAGTTAAGGCCTACACACTGGGTAACCGAACACGGTCAAGAAAGATTAAATCAAATATTTATTTTAGTGCAAAGCTGATTAACTGAAAACACAACTTCTGCAATACTTATTCACCGGGACCGGAGGCTCTAACGCACCAACACAGACCCTCATAATAATTTATTGATTGTTGTTGTTGTTGTGGTCATCAGTCCTGAGACTGGTTTGATGCAGCTCTCCATGCTACTCTATCCTGTGCCAGCTTCTTCATCTCCCAGTACCTACTGCAACCTAAATCCTTCTGAATCTGCTTTGTGTATTCATCTCTTGATCTCCCTCTACGATTTTTACCCTCCACGCTGCCCTCCAATACTAAATTGGTGATCCCTTGATGCCTCAGAACATGTCCTACCAACCGACCCCTTCTTCTGGTCAAGTTGTGCCACAAACTTCTCTTCTCCCCAATCCTATTCAGTACTTACTCATTAGTTATGTGATCTACCCATCTAATATTCAGCATTCTTCTGTAGCACCACATTTCGAAAGCTTCTATTCTCTTCTTGTCCACACTAGTTATCGTCCATGTTTCACTTCCATACATGGCTACACTCCATACAAATACTTTCAGAAATGACTTCCTGACACTTAAATCTATACTCGATGTTAACAAATTTCTCTTCTTCAGAAACGCGTTCCTTGCCATTGCCAGTCTACATTTTATATCCTCTCTACTTCGACCATCATCAGTTATTTTGCTCCCCAAATAGCAAAACTCCTTTACTACTTTAAGTGTCTCATTTCCTAATCTAATACCCTCAGCATCACCCGACTTAATTCGACTACATTCCATGATCCTCGTTTTACTTTTGTTGATGTTCATCTTATACCCTCCTTTCAAGACACTGTCCATTCCGTTCAACTGCTCTTCCAAGTCCTTTGCTGTCTCTGACAGAATTACAATGTCATCGGGGAACCTCAAAGTTTTTATTTCTTCTCCATGGACTTTAATACGTACTCCGAGCTTTTCCTTTGTTTCCTTTACTGCTTGCTCAATATACAGATTGAATAACGTCGGGGAGAGGCTACAACCCTGTCTCACTCCCTTCCCAACAACTGATTCCCTTTCATGTCCCTCGACTCTAATAACTGCCATCTGGTTTCTGTACAAATTGTAAATAGCCTTTCCCTCCCTGTATTTTACCCCTGCCAACTTCAGAATTTGAAAGAGAATATTCCAGTCAACATTGTCAGAAGCTTTCTCTAAGTCTACAAATTCTAGAAACGTAGGTTTGCCTTTCCTTAATCTTTCTTCTAAGAAGTCGTAGGGTTAGTACTGCCTCACGTGTTCCAACATTTCTATGGAATCCAAACCTTCCCCGAGGTCGGCTTCTACCAGTTTTTCTATTCGTCCGTAAAGAATTCACGTTAGTATTTTGCAGCTGTGATTTATTAAACTGATATTTTGGTAATTTTCGCATCTGTCAACACTTGCTTCCTTTGGGATTGGAATTATTATATTCTTCTTGAAGTCTGAGGGAATTTCGCCTGTCTCATACATATTGCTCAGGAGATGGTAGAGTTTTGTCAGGACTGGCTCTCCCAAGGCTGTCAGTAGTTGTCTACTCCCAGGCCCTTGTTTCGACTCAGGTCTTTTAGTGCTCTGTTAAACTCTTCACGCAGTATCATATCCCCATTTCATCTTCATCTACCTCCTCTTCCATTTCCATAATATTGTCCTCACGAACATCGCCCCTGTATAGAACCACTCTATACTCCTTCCATCTTTCTGCTTTCCCTTCTTTGCTTAGAACTGGGTTTCCATCTGAGCTCTTGATATTCATGCAAGTGGTTCTCTTTTCTCCAAAGGTCTCTCTAATTTTCCTGTAGGCAGTATCTATCTTACCCCTCGTGAGATAAGCCTCTACATCCTTACATTTGTTCTCTAGCCATCCCTGCTTAGCCATTTTGCACTTCCTGTCGATCTCATTTTTGAGACGTTTGTATTCCTTTTTGCCTGCTTCACTTACTGAATTTTTGTATTTTCTCCTTTCATCAATTAAATTCAGTATCTCTTCCGTTACCCAAGGATTTCTACTAGCCCTCGTCTTTTTACCTACTTGATCCTCTGCTGCCTTCACTATTTCATTCCTCAAAGCTACCCATTCTTCTTCTACTGTATTACTATCCCCCATTCCTGGCAATTGTTCCCTTATGCTCTCCCTGAAACTCTGTACAACCTCTGGGTTAGTCAGTTTATCCAGGTCCCATCTCCTTAAATTCCCACCTTTTTGCAGTTTCTTCAGTTTTAATCAACAGTTCATAACCAATAGATTGTGGTCAGAAATGTTTTACAATTTAAAATCTGGTTCGTAAATCTCTGTCTTACCATTATATACTCAACCTGAAACCTTCTAGTATCTCCAGCGATCTTCTATGTATACAACCTTCTTTCATGATTCTTGAACCAAGTGTTAGCTATGATTAAGTTATGCTCTGTGCAAAATTCTACCAGGTGGCTTCCTCTTTCATTTCTTAGCCCCAATCAATATTCACCCACTACGTTTCCTTCTCTTCCTTTTCTCACTGTCGCATTTCAGACACCCATGACCATTAAATTTTCGTCTGCCTTCACTACTTGAATAATTTCTCTTATCTCGTCATGCATTTCATCAATTTCATCATCATCTGCAGAGCTAGTTGGCATATAAACTTGTACTACTGTAGTAGGCGTGGGCTTCGTGTCTATCTTGGCCACAATAATGCGTTCACTATGCTGTTTGTAGTATCTTACCCGCACTCCTATTTTTTTATTCATTATTAAACCTACTCCTGCATTACCCCTATTTCATTTTGTATTTATAACCTTGTATTCACCTGACCGGATGTCTTGTTCCCCTGCCACCTAACTTCACTAATTCCCACTATATATAACTTTAACCTATCCATTTCCTTTTTTAAATATTCTAACCTACCTGCCCGATTAAGGGATCTGACATTCCACACTCCGATCTGTAGAACGCCAATTTTCTTTCTCCTGATAACGAAGTCCTCTTGAGTAGTCCCCTCCCGGAGATCTGAATGGGGGGGAGTATTTTACCTCCAGAATATTTTACCCAAGAGGATGCCATCATCATTTAATCATACAGTAAAGCTGCATGCCCTCGGGAAAAATTACGGCCATAGTTTCCCCTTGCTTTCAGCTGTTCGCAGTACCACAACAGCAAGGCCGTTTTGGTTAGTGTTACAAGGCCAGATCAGTCAATCATCCAGACTGTGGCCCCTGCAACTACTGAAAAGGCTGCTGCCCTCTTCAGGAACCACAAGTTTCTCTGGCCTCTCAACAGATACCCCTCCATTGTGGTTGCACCTACGGTACGGCTATCTGTATCGTTGAGGCACGCAAGCCTCCCCTCCAATGGCAAGGTCCATGGTTCATGTGGGGAGGGCATCCATCATAAAATCATTAAAATCTAAGTATTCAAAAAAAAAAAATGGTTCAAATGGCTGTGAGCACTATGGAACTTAACTTCTGAGGTTATCAGTCCTCTAGAACTCAGAACTACTTAAACCTAACTAACCTAAGGACATCACACACATCCATGCCCGATGCAGGATTCGAACCTGCGACCGTAGCGATCACACAGCTCCGGACTGTAGTGCCTAGAACCGCTCGGCCACTCCGGCTGGCTAAGTATTCCACTGGGTATGATAAAATATTAACGAAGTTAATCAAAGAGTGCTCATGCGAGTTGAGTTCTATCTTAAGTTATTTGTGTAATCAACCTCTTATCAGTCGAACATTTCCAGACTGGTTAAAATATGCTGAAGTTAAGTCTCTTTACAAGAAGGGGGATAAAGAGATACTATCAAACTATTGACAAATTTTACTTTCCCAGATTTCTCAAAAATATTTGGAAAGGATTGTTCATGCGTCTCATTAAGCATCTGACTGCAAATAATGTATTGTCCAAGTCAGAGTTTGGATTTCTTACTGGTTCTGATACTGAGAAAGCTATTTAAACTTACAGTGAGAATGTACTTAATTCATTAAATAATAAATTAGAGGCTACTGGCATATTCCGTGACCTGTCAAAAGCTTATGACTGTGTAAGCCACTGAATTCTCTTAATTAGAATATTATCGTGTCACCAGCAATGCTGCAGAATGGTTTGAGTCTTGTCTATCTAACAGGAACGAAAGGGTGTTGTTGCAAAATACCTGTGCAGTAAGCAGTCAGTCTTCATCTAATTGGGAATTAATTACATGTGGTTTTCCTCAAGGTTCCATCTTGTGTCCATTGCTTTTTCTTGTGTACATTAATTACCTCTCGTCTGTTACAATTCCTGATGCTAAGTTTGTTTTGTTTGCATATGATACAAACATTGCAATAAGTAGCAATTCAAGTATAGATTTAGAAATAGCTTCTTATCAAATTTTCACTGACATCAATAAATGGTTTAAAGCTAATTCACCGTCATTAAACTTTGAGAAGACCCACTATATGCAGTTCAGAACCTGTAAGAGATTCCTCCCATCATATGTATAACATATGAAGTCATGCACATCGAAGAGAAGTTGACAGTGTTACATCTCTGGGATTACAACTCGATAATAAATTCAGTTGGGAACGACACACCACAGAATTGCTTAAGCGCCAAAAAAGTCTGTATTTGCAGTGAGAATTATGTGGATTAGGAGATATAAATATAAAAAACTTGCATAGTTTGCTTAGTTTCATTCTGTTACGTCATACAAGATCATATTCTGGGGTAACTCATCAAACCGAGCAAAAGCTTTTAGGGTGCAAAAACGTGTGATGAGAATCATTTGTGCTGTAAATTCAAGAACATCATGTAGAAACCTGTTCAAGGAACTTGGTATTCTAACCACTGCTTCTCAGTATATTTATTCCTTAATGAATTTTGTTACAAGTAATGTATCTTTATTTCCAACCAATAGCTCAATTCATAGTGTTAATATTATGAATAAGAACGATCTACATAAAGACCTAAAATCACTTACCTTGTTCCAAAAAAGAGGTCCAATATTCGGTAACACACATTTTCAATAAATTTCCAGATTCCATTAAGAACTTGTTTTCAGATAAAGCACGGCTTAAACAGAATTTGAAAGACTTTTTGATAGGCAACTCCTTCTACTCTACTTTTTAACATGGACTATTAAGCCGGATTAAGTAAAAACGTCTGTTACATTTCAGTCTTGACAGACTTACAGTTAGTCACAAAAGTCAAGATTAGTTATTTTTTGTATCATAAATTTATTAATAGGCATAGCAATGTTTCGTTCTAACAGCATGTTAATTCTGTAAATATTAGGTTTTCCAGTTTACCGCATTATATTCACCTGTTTCGACAATATCCTGACAAATTATCAGGAAAGTAAGTATTATATTCAAATGTTTTACGTTATACGTTCTGACATGTTCCACACCCACGAGAATCTTCTCATTTTTTGGGTCTATGGAATGAAAACTGAATCTAAAATCTATAATAGAGCAACCGAAAAAGCTTTCCGTGCCACTAACGATCCTGATACATAAAATGATGGCCGCGCAAACAGACTTGCCGGTCAACAACCGATTAATAAAATTCTTTGTTCATGCTTATTCACTAGGTCTATTAAAAGTGAAGAAAACTGTACATTGATCAATTCTCTGTCTCATCAGCCGACATCACAAAGATTACAATCCTACAGCAAGCAGTGCATAACTTTGCGCGTTGAATGCAAACTAACGGCGTGTTAGTGAACTGTCATCGGCCCGATTAATTTCTTAGTTGTACCATCAATGTCAGGCACAAAACGTTTTTAGGTTGGACACTTTTACATCTGTTGTGAAAATAGTAGATGTCATCAACACTCTGTCAGCTGTTGTACATTCGATGACCTACAGCCAATGTGTAACAAATTTTATATTTATTTTCACCAGGCTTAAGATGCGCATATAATTATGTAGTTCACATATAGCTACGGCTTCCGCAACACTTCGCTACTTTAAAGTTAGACCAGTGACAGCAGTGTTGCGAGATGACGTCAAGTCCAAGTTAAATTGTCTGGTGCCTCAAGATATCATGTTCCCCTTACATCCTATCAATGGACAACATGCCTGGTAGTGTTACGAAGAGCAAATGGCTCCCTATGTCTCGGTGGTGAATTAGTGCACAATCAGAAATTAACGTTTACCCCATTCCAAGGCCAGAAGAGCTTCTGTCAGGACTATCAGGTGAACAGTAAGTCTCTAATGTTGGTAGATACGAAGCTTATTTACAATTGTTGCTAAAGGCCAATTCATGGACACCAACACTTCATCAGGACTGTACAGGCGCAATAGGTAGTCTTTCCAAATTGTCGTTGCAACAAAGATATTCCAAAGTTTTTTTGGAATAGATGATCGAAAACTTTCTGAACCCAGTTAATCATCTGGATGATACGTTATTGAGTGTTGATATGACAGGGCAATACTTTGTGAACTGACGTCTACTGTTCCAAACACCACAATAAAATGAACTGAACAGCAACCTACGAATGTTTCGAGTTCGTTCAAAACTAAATGGTGTGATTAGACTGCACATTAAATGGCAAAAGCACTTCAGCTGACTGAGCAACATGTGGATGCCGCAGAAAAAATCCAGAAACTATTATGTAAAATTTACAAGTGTCTCTCACATCAGCTGACCCCTTGATAATCTAAGCAAGAAATGTGCAAAATATGAATGTCCAAAGCGGTGTCACAGGACTTTTCACAAGTTAAACATTATCTGAAATAAGCTCATTGGCGACCTATCACCTATCAAGGAAGGAAGACTGGGCTTAACGTCCTGTCGACATAGAGGCCGCTAGAGATGGAGCACAGGCTGAGATTTTTTCATGGATGGGGAAGGAAATCGGCCGTGCCCTTTCAAAGCAACCATCCTAGCATTTGCCTGAATCGATTTAAGAAAATCACTGGAAACCTCAAACTGGACGTCCGGACGTGGGTTTGAACCAACGTCATCCCGAATGCGAGTCTAATATGTTAACCCCTGTGACCCATAAAACGTTTTATCCTGACTGCTGGCGTGTCTCACAATGGCATCGGCGCCAAACTTTCTCACAAAAGTGAAGATTGGCATACATTCTTTACAGTACAATATTTCAGCCCATAAACCACTGGCCTTGCTGTCTGGTGGGGTGGTTTGCATGCCTTCTTGACACTGATAGCCATACAGCACGTGTGAGGCCAGACAAACTTGTGGTTTCCGAAGATGGGCAGCAGCCTTTTCAGTAGTTTCAGGGGCAAAGCTCTGGACGATTGATTGATGTGGCGTTGTAATATCAACCAAAACGGCTTTGCTGTGCTGGTACCGTGAATGGCTGAAAGCAAGGGGAACTATAGCTGTAATTTTTCTCGAGAGCATTTTCGGTTGAATGATGATGGCATCCTCTTGTGTAAAATATTCCTGTCGTCAAATTGGCCCCAATTTGGATTTCAAGGCAGGGAAAACTCAGGAGGATGTTGTCATGAGGGTAAATAAAACTGGCATTCATCGGATTGGAGTGTGGAATGTTAGATCCCTTAATTAGGTAGGTAGGTTACAAAATTGAAAGATGAAAATGGATCGCTTGTTGTTCGATACAGTAAGAATTACAGGTTCAGTGGCAGGAGGAACAGAATTTCTGGTCGGCAGAAAACAGGACTATGAACACAAAAGCAAATAGGCATAATGCAGGAGCAGGGTTAATAATGGATAAGAAAATATGAATGTGTGTATGCTGCTATGAACAGCATAGTGAATGCATTATCATAGGTAAGATAGACACGAATCCCACACCCAACACAGTAGCACAAGTTTATATGCCTACTAGCTCTGCAGACTTTGAAAGGTATGTGCTAAGGTCTGATCAGAGTAGATCCAGAAAATAAAGTCGGTAGTTGCCAACTGCAAGGTGGAATGAGTATAATATCTTTGAGTAGGAAGATCTTTGATGGTTAAGAGAGCCGAGCGCTCGCGCAGTAAAAAACTCGGGAGTCGCAGCTAGGTGCCGGGAAGAAGCAGACGTGTGTGGACAGCTTTAAGGTAGGAGTTGGGCTCGCTGAGCAATTACCTTAAGAATACTTTAGCACGTAAATGAGAGAAGATTTGTACGTCCAAGGTTTGACACAGTAAGCGTTTTGTAAAATTTTTTGTAAGAGTGATTCATGCTACAAAAATGTTGGAAATGGTAGGTTTTGTGTGTGACTTAAAATTTTACCAATGTGTGTGTATATATATATATATATATATATATATATATATATATATATATATATATATTGAGATCAACATTGTGTTTAAATCTAACAGCCTGAATCATAATCCACATCCTTTCATTGTATTGAATATGAAAATGAGTGGTAAAGTTACTCACCAATAAAAGAACGTAAAGAAAATGAGGACTCTACGCAATATACATGTGCAGTTGATGGTTTGAAATCGATTTTGGTATAACCAACGTTATCAGAGCAAAGTTATTTCAAATAACTAATTTTATGCCATTCCACAACTGGCATTATTCAAGTCAAGATATAATTGCATTAAGTAAACAACAGGGCCAAAAGTCAATTTTTCAGTACCATCTTAAAGCCACTGCACAAACTGTATCATTATCTTAAACTTGATTGCTGAGTCACATACATGCTGCCTTTCTAGCAAAATGGAGGAGTGCAAGAAACAAGTTCACAGACGCAGTCGTCATAGACGGTGTGGCTGGTCCCGGCGGAGGTTCGAGTCCTCCCTCGGGCATGGGTGTGTTTGTTTGTCCTTAGGATAATTTAGGTCAAGTAGTGTGTAAGCTTAGGGACTGATGACCTTAGCAGTTAAGTCCCATAAGATTTCACACACACACACAGACGCAGTCAGATACAGATTTGTTGAATAATTAGCTTGGAAAAATTTTATCATTGATACTTTCACTAGTAAAAAAGGATACAATTTTGGTTATATACTTTCACTTGGCGACATCCTCTGTGGTTACGTACTTGGATATATTTTCTGTAACTGTGAATTTTGTTTTCGAGCATTCCTTTCCCCACCACTGTTTGAGTTAGTTGCGTAATATTGCGTTTGTTGCTACACCACTGTTTCAGCTGTGCGCTGCATCGCTAGTTGCGTAATATTGAGTTTGCTGCTACGCTTGTTTCAGTTAGTTGCGTAATATTGCGTTTGTTGCTACACCACTGTTTCAGCTGTGCGCTGTATCGCTAGTTGCGTAAAACTGAGTTTGCTGCTACGCTTTTGAATATTTATTTTAGCTCTAGCTTCTGTTTATACTGATTTTATGTGTCCATTCTAATTCTTTTAATTCTTTTACTTTTTGTGTACAAAATATCGTCTTGTGAATTACGACCATTTTGAGATTTTGTCCGCCATATTGTCTCCCTCAAGATGTCCAAAACAAATCGACAGGGTGATAAAGTACAATTACGCAGTTCCTCAAAATCGCGTAAGCAACAAACAACCGAACAACGGCCTAGTTTTGTCAGCTAACCCTCCTACTTCACAAAGTGATCAGGAATTTGACAACAATGCTGCGGAAAGTAATGACGCCAGAGAGTCATAAAATTCTGCATCGGTTCCTCTTCTGCCTTCGGATTCTCAGAACGTAGTAAGCCAATTATAAACAGTTTCCCATGACTCATTCATGTTAATTCCACCTTCACAAAGCCATGTGGTTGATCCCGACAGCCAATTTCTCTTGCAATATTCTTCCACAGACAGAGAAATTGTTTCGTCTGAGAATTCTCAAATAGTTTTTAGCAGCCCTCCCCAGCAATATGAGTTGCAACACCCAAATCCCGAGGTGACATCCCCAGCTCTAGTTGAAGATAAATTAGATTGTTTTCTTCGACTACTGAGCGAACGTGATGGAAAGCATGATGAATAGTTTGCGCAATACCGTGCAGACAATGCTAAACGTGATGAACAATTTGGTCAATACCATGCAGAGAATGCTAACTGTGATGAACAGAACGCAAAACGTGACGAATACCTTACCGGTAACATTCAGAAATTAACCCAAACTATCGACAAATTTAAAGAAGTAGCTGACAATAAATTAGAGGATATCATTGAAACGCATAAGCGTGACGTTACTGACCTTAGGGACAGAATCAATGCAGCACTTCCACCTGAGTCTATCGAAAAGTTGCAACAAACTTCCTCTGCTCATTCTGAGCACATACAGGCCTTCGAATCATGTACCCAACCCCTGACGTCACTCAACTTAAAACAAAGGTCAGTAAACAGGGTGAGCAATTCCACCCTTAATTTGGAAATATAACGGAAAGATTACCCACTTTGGAAACTCATGCAGAAAATCAATTAGATCAGAGAACCCCAGTTCATTTTTCAGAAACAACTGAATACCGAGCGGAGGCTAAATTTAAGAGTAAACATATTACTAATAATGAATAACAAAAACGAGAACTCAACTCAGTTCATAGTAAACATTCCGATATTGAGCAACAATTACAGGACGACAGTGCGCCTCGTAATTATGTCCCAGAACAGCAGCAAAATCCGTTTGCATACCAGCAACAACAGCCCCCATTCTTATCTTCACAGGCTCCATTTGCACAATATTACCCTGTATAAAGTAGTTCCTTCCCAGGCAATTTTTCTTTGCCCCATGATGCTCCTCCTTTTCCACCCAAGACAGTGTAGTTTACAAACACTTCCTGTCAATCAGAAAATTTAAAACGTTCCGGAATAACCCGAATGATTTACATCCTCTTGATTGGATTCCGCAATTTACATTCGCTTTTCCTCCAAATTGGCCAGTGGCACATCAATTAGAACTTGTCTGCAGTTTCTTGGAAGGCGAACCTGCAATGCGAATGTGATACATTGCACAGTAATGTTCGTCTTTCCAGTCATACCAACAACAAGTTCTTGATGCTTACTGGAATCCCACTTCACAGCGTGCTGTGAAAGATAAGTTGCTAAATATGCCACCTTTTTGTAACTCACAATTTGGCACTTTGACACAATATTTTGACCACATGATTCAACAGAATCAACATTTAACTGAACCCTACAACCCTTCCGGTCTCATTCAGCTTTGTATTTCAGAATTACCTAGATCGTTGAGAGTTCCGTTGCTGACAGGGAATCGCACAGAAAACTTCAACACTTTTCGTGATGTTTTACAGCTTCTTTAACTGGATGAAACACACAATCCACGATCTAGTTGACACTCTTTCCCGGAAACGCAAAAGAATAGACAACCGTTTCCGTAACGGCAGGCAGTTTCCGAATAATAGGCCTCAGTATGGAAATGCAAGGCGCTTTCTTCCACAACCCCAGTATCAGCAGAATGTTGTGAATGCCTTCCCACTCAGGAATCAAAATTATCACACCTTTCCATTAATGTCGTACCCCAATGGTCAATATGGCAATACCCCACCAAATAATCGGCGGTACAGCAACAACCAGAGAAACTGGGAGAATCAGTGGAATAATTCCAACACATCTGTTATACAAGGAAACCAAATGTGGCACCAGAACCGCCACCAACCATACGGAACCAATGATTACTACCAACGACGACAAACCTTTGATCGCCCACCCACTCATCAGTACTGTCAACAGAATTTTTCAAATTGTAATGATAATTATCCAAGTCACAACCAGAGACAAAACAATGAAAGCCAAGATATAATTTCACTAAGTAAACATCAGGGCCAAAAGTTAATTTTTCATTACCATCTTAATGCCATTGCACAAACGGCATTCTCTTAAACTTGATTGCTGAGTCAAATACATGTTGTATTTCTGGCAAAATGGAGAAGTCCAAGAAACAAGTTCACAGATGCAGTCAGATGCAGGTTTGCTGAATACTTAATTTGGAATAATCTTATCATTGATACTTTCACTAATAAAAAAGGAAACAATTTTGGTTAGATACTTTCAACATGAAGAACTTGAAGAAATGAATGATGAGGTAAACGAAGTTACTCAGATAGTTAAGGGATACGAAAATTTAATTGTGATGGTTGACTAAAATTCGATAGCAGGAAAAGGAAGAGAAGGAAAAATAAAAGATGAATATGGATTGGAGCAAATGAATTAAAGAGGAAACCACCTGGTAGATTTGCACAGAGCATAGTTTAATCTCAGCTGACAATTGGTTTAATACGTGGAAAAGACCTGAAGACAGATGAAGGATCCATATTGACTATTTAATAGTAAGACCGAGATTATGGAACCAGATTTTAAACAATAATTTCCATGGATAGGTGTCAACTCTCATCACAATTTATTGGTTATGAACTTTAAATTAAAACTGAAAATTGTAAAAAGGTAGGAAACTAGGGCGTTGGTAGCAGAATAAGTTGAATGAACCAGAGGTTGTTGATAGTTTCAGAGGGGGCACCAAGCAACAATTGACTAGAAAAGGGGAAGGAAATACAGCAGAATGGGTAGCTCTGCGACAGAAAATAGTGAAGGATCAAATACTTAAAAAGACAAGGTCTAGTAGAAATCATTGGATAACACAGGAGATATTAAATTTAATTGATGAAAAAATATAAAAATGAAACAAATGAAGCAGGCGATAGGGAATACAAACTTTTAAAAGTGAGGTTGACAGGAAATGAAAAATGTCTAAGCATGAAAGGCTACAGGAAAAGTGTAAGGAGTTAGACGCATATCACCAGGGAAAAGAAAGATTCCGCCTATAGGAGAATCAAAGACATTTCCGAAGAAAAGTTGTCTGAGGACGTAGGTAAACATGAGATGGAAGATATAAGGCTGCGAGGCGGATTTGACAGAGCACAAAAGAGAAGTCCCTGAGAGTAGACGACGTTCCGTCAGAACGACTGTTAGCCTCGGGAGAACAAGCCAGCCATGACAAGACTCTTTCACCTGGCGCGCTATTTGTATAAGACAGGTGAAATACCCTCCGCCTCCAAGAAGCATATAATAACTGCATTTCCAAAGAAAGCAAGTAGTGTCAGGTGTGAGTACTACCGAACTATCAGATTAATAAGTCATGGTTGCAAAATGCGAACACGAAATCCTTACCGAAAAATGGAGAAAGTGGTAGAAGCCGACGTTGGAAAGGAATCAGTTCGGATTCTGAAGAACTGTAGAAATACGCGAGGCAATACTGACCCTACGAGCTCGCTTAGAAGACAGGTTAAGAAAAGGAAAACCTACCTTTATAACATTTGCAGACTTAGAGTAAGCTTTTGTCAATGTTGACTGAGATACTCGCTTTGAAGATGTAGGAGTACCAGTCGTAAAATACAAGGATCGAAATGCTGTTTGGGAAAAGGCCTTGCCGCAGTGGATACACCGGTTCCAGTCAGATCACCAAAGTTAAGAACTGTCGGGTATGGCCGGAACTTGGATGGGTGACCATCCGGGCCGCCATGCGCTGTTGCCGTTTTTCTGGGGTGCACACAGCCTCGTGATGCCAATTGAGGAGCTACTCGACCGAATAGTAGCGGCTCCAGTCACAGAAAACCATCATAACGACCGGAGGAGTGGTGTGCTGACCACACGCCCCTCCTATCCACATCCTCAATGAGGATGACACGGCGGTCGGATGGTCCCGATGGGCCACTTGTGGCCTGAAGACGGAGTGCTTTGCTTAAAGGCCATTTATAACTAAACGGCAGTTATGAGAGTCGAGGGGCTTAATAAGGAATCAGTGGTTGCCAAGGGAGTGAGACAGGGTTCCATTCGATCTCAAATGTTTTTCAGTCTACACAATGAGGAAGCAGTAAAAGAAACAAAAGAATAATTTGGGGTAGGAATTAAAGGTCAATGAGAAAAAGAAAAAGTGAGATCTGCCTATGATACTGTAATACTGTCAGAGACAGCAAAGGACTGTGAAGAGCAATTCAGCACACTGTATAGGGTCTTGAAAAGAGGATATAAGATGAACATAAACAGCAGCAAAATAAGGATAATCGAAGGTAGTCTAATTAAATTAGGTAATGCTAAGGGAATTAGATTAGGACACGAGACGCTGAAGGTAGTACCTGATTCCTGCTATTTGGGCAGCAAAGTAACTGACGATGGCCGAAGTGGAGAGGATATAAAATGTAGAGTGGCAATGAAAGAAGAGAATGAAGAAGAGAAATCTATTAGCATTGAATACAAATTTAAGCCTAGGGAAACCTTTTCTGAAAAATATTCTTCTGGAGTGTAGCCACGTATGAATGTGAACATGGATGATAAAGAGTTTAGCCAAGAAGGGAATACAAGCTTTTTAAATGTGGTGTTGTAGAACAGTGGTGCGGGTTATGCGGGTAGGGCACGTAACTTATGAAAATATACTGAATAGAGCGGGGCATAGAGATGTTCGTGTCATAATCTGACTGAAAGAAGCTATGGGTTGATGGAACTCATTCCGAGACGTCAAGGGATCACCAATTTAGTATTAGAGGTAAGTATGGAGGGTTAAAAACCGCACAGAGAAACCAAGAGATGAATACAGAAAACAGATTCAGGATATACGGTGCAATGGTTATTCGGTGATGAACAGACTTGCACAGGATAGAGTAGCATGGAGATCTGCATCAAACAATTCTTCGGACTGAAGACCAAACCAACAACGGCAACATCAGGGACTTGAGCCTACAAACTGCAAGATGCAGGTGTACCAACACGTCGGAGCTAAGAGAGCTCAGTGCTTTGGGAAGGTAGGTTTAACTTGGAAAAAAGGTCGAATATGTCAAGCTATATTGGTTTAAATGTCTTTGAAGCAGCCAGAGAAGCCGAGTACCTAGTTCTCTTCTTTTACATCTCTAAATATCTACAAACCTCCTAAACTGGACGAGTTTTCTTGCTTCTAAACTGCTGTTTCAAGTCTCAGATGGACATATTAGCATATATTTACAGCTGATGACACTAACGTAAATCATTTGTACTATAGTCCATCCAGTACGAAATTTAAGTGGGTGCTTTCTTTTTAAAACGTGTCGCTACTTCAGCTTGCTCCTGCCCATCATACGAACAGTAGTCACACTCTCTCATGGATATATTTACAACGAAATCCCCAAAGAGAGTGATTGGTATACGCTAGAATGTGCCATAAAGAAACTGCAACTGACTGTATACCGATACTTCAGACACATTAATTTACCTGAACTTGCAACTTAGCGGCGAAAACAGTTTGTGGGCTTTTGCTAGTACTATCTCAGGAGGTGAAGAGGCGGAGATTAGCGCTCAACGTCCCGTTGTCAATGAAATCATTAAAGACGAAGCACAAGTTCGGATTACGAAAGTATGCCGTAGGAAAGTGGCCCTGAACTCTCAGAGGAATTATCTCAGCATTTTCTTTAATTGATATACGGAAATCACGGAAAAACCTAAATCGGAATGGCCGTACACGGGCTTGAATCGTCGTCCTCCCAAATGCAAGTCCAGTGCGCTAACCATTTCGCTGCCTCGTTCGCTTCCTCTCTCAGTAGTAAATGAAAAACCTCACGGGTTTACTAAACTCAACTGTATGGCAAATACGCTCCACTAAAGGCTGGAAAATCATCGAGAGGACAGTCTGCCCTTGCAAGACCTGCACGTCAACCCAATCAGCACCCCTGCAATGGTTCCAGTTGTTACTATCCCCTCCATGTGAACCCAGCCGGCGCTCTCTTCGCCGAGTTGCCGCTCCTCGTCATAAACTTGTTACTCAAATTTCCTCACGTTAGAACGTCAAATACTACATAAAAGGAGACTATAAAGCGCACTGCAAAATATATTTGTCATTGAATAGACCCTAGAAACAATCGTTTCGAACAACGTTCCTCAATTTTTATCCAGTATCTTTCAGGTTTTCCGCTCTAGTAACATCATAGTGCTCTTGACAGTGGCGTCATTGTAGCCAGCCTCAAATTGCAAAGCCGAGTGGTTAGTTCTCATCTTTAAAGCGCAGATGCGGAAGGGGCTGTCAGTCTCGTGTTAAAACCAGCTGAGCCTACACTTAACGGTTTCTATCTCGACAGAACCACCACCGTCCCAAAAGTCGTTTCCCTCGTACTCCAAGATCAACACTGCTCTCCCTGCCGCCAACCGAGGTTCAAATGGTTCAAATGGCTCTGAGCGCTATGGGAATTAACATCTGAGGTCATTAGTCCCCTAGAACTTAGAACTACCTAAACCTAACTAACCTAAGGACATCACACACATGTATGCCCGAGGCAGGATTCGAACCTGCGACCGTAGCAGTCGTTCGGTTCCGGATGGAAGCCCCTAGAACCGCTCGGCCACCACGGCCGGCCCAACCGAGGTCTCAGCGACTCCACATGTCGAGATGCCGAGATTGCCTGTGAAAATTTAGATGACATGCCCACCCTTCCCATACGCTGATCACGATATCGACCGGGCTACTTCTGGCCCTAAGCGCCGATTAAACGGAGAGGGACGGATGCTGTATCTCTGTCATCCGTCAGTGATATCGATATCCAACGACCTCAACTGTAAACTTCACCTGGCCACTGTAAACTTCACCTGGCCACGGACTTCGGACATGAGATAAAACTCGTCCGCCGAGCGGCTGCGAGGCACTACGAAACGTGTTATGCTATAGCCTCTACCTCACTTACATCGTACTTTCGTGATCTGCCCGTTAACTGGACTATGTTTTTGACTGCTGTTTCAATGGATTATTGAAGGATCTGCTTGGAACTGGACTATCTACATTATTCTCTTGGTTTGTTCTGCAATTTACAACGAGCTGTCGCGGACCGGCAATGTACAAATCAAGTGACTACGGTGTTTCTCTATTTTTTTAAAATAAGGAGAGTGCTGCACCATAGCAGGTGTAACACATTTATCAGACCCTTAGGTCTTTAGTACTTTTATATGTAACTTTTGATAGCGGGCCGTTTCCAGAATCTGACTCGAACCTGTATAGCTGCCCTTTGGCACAATGCGTTACCAGCTCTATATGTCGTACACGTCTCAAGAGACTATCTCAAAGCAGCAACCTAGCGAGGGCTTATCTCAGTTCCACCAAACGTCCGTACGCACTTCTCCACGAGGCTGTGGCACTGGCACTCTTAGGAATATGGACAGATAGCAGAGTTCCCTTTTTTTAAAGACGGTTAACCAGGTGTTGATGTTGTCACACACAGTTGTGACGTATGATGTATAACCTACAAGGCTTATCATTCTTAAAAGAAAGGAAGAATCACTATGTGTTTGCTTCGAGCGGTGTTTCCCAATGGAAGTGGCAGAGAATCTCCTAGTCATGAAACAAACCCGTCCATGTGGTTTCAAAATATTTACAACGACACAATGGGCCCCAACGAGCGACGTATAGGCATACTATGATATAATATGTTTCCATTTGCGTATAAAATATCTTCAATTGCTGTCTTTTGTATGTAATATTCTTAGAATATTACGATTATTTATGTTTGTAACTGAAAAGTTTGTCGAATGGCGGAATTTAACCACTGAGCTGGTTCATTTGGTCGTTCGTATTTTCAAACATCTCCTGCGACAGGCCAGCCGGCTTTGGCCCTCAAACAATTAATAATTTAAACAGTTGCAAAACCTGTTCAAACCAATCTTGAGAAGGAACAATGGATCTTGGCCTCTAAAACAGTTAAGAATTTGAACAGTCACTAAAAATTTGTTTTTATAAAAGAACTCTACACAGCTGCTCCAGACGTACAATAAGAAAACTCTTTACTGTATTTAGTCAACATTCAGTTACCTAAGGTGAAAATTGAATGAGATCCAATTACTCAAAATCTCGAAACGCAAAAATCATAATTGGTACTCTACTCCGTAAGGAAGTTAGAATTGTAATGCACAGCTGGTAGCCACAGTTCCTTTACACTACCTGGCCAAGTTTTACCAGTTTTAAGAAAATATTAACCCAGAATCTTACTAATTAAGAACAATGGGTAAGATACAAATACATAGACGATAGCAATATCAATAAAAACAATAGGTCATTAAATTTAAATTGTACGCGTCTTTTTACCCAGGTGTGCAGACATCGGCTCGGTGGCACACACAGAGAAAAATGGTACCTTCTCTGTCACACGCGGCTGAAGTAAGACAGCCACTTGTGCAATTCTCCAGTGTGCCCACGCCTTGTGCCAAATTACCTTACCGCACACAATTACAACAGGCTTCTACAACAGAGCGACATGCACAATTAATTACTTGTTACAATAAGGCGAATCAATTGTACACGAATTCAAAGTATTGTCCAGCGTGGGAATGCTCGAGGCTGAAACTACGAGTGAGAAAAAATAACTCCTAAACAAATCACTACCGTATTGGCTATCTACACATTAATACAGAGCAGGATCGAGTATTATAAATCAATGACCAAAAAGCGCACATTGTTAGCCATTCTTTAGATAAGCACAACGTGCTGTTCCTCCCTTTAACTAAAAAAAAGAATAACGTCCTGTAGATCATCACTGACACTAGACTCCACCAGACAAGTGAATTTAACAGTTCAGACGACCTAAAGAAATTTGACTCGAGATGGAGTTTCTGGTGATCTCACACCGTTTATCAGACCGTGAAGACGAGACCAAGACCACAGCCATCAGCACGGTGCGGCTTCACTCGTCCTGCACCCCCACCCCTAGGGCGACCAACAGTATGTTGCACTCTCGTGTTATTCCGGTCAGCGGCGGTTACAAGACTGACTGCCCCTCGCTGCCTGCCGTCACGTGCGTGGAAACAAGCACGTGACACCGACAAGCGCTGGCTACCTTCATTGACCAGCGTACGCTCCCTTCTCGAAAGTCGAAACAAGGCCCCTTTACCACGCTTGTCCGCTGCTTAAAACTATTCCAGATCACGGGGCGCTCCATCTCTCAATAACGTCTAACTCCTCGCTCCAGTGAAGCTGAGCCGTGGGAGAAATCTAAACGTACGTATCAGATTGGTCATATGTTAACTATCTGCTCCCTGTATTTCCTAAAAAGAGGAAGAAATACATATTAACAATTAGTAATTGCGAATCGTCGCAGCCACTTGTTATGGACAGTGTGTCTTCTTAGTGCATAAGTGGGCGCAGTGTGCTGTCAGATATCTCGTTCTGCCAATTAATATGATCGTTTCCAGCGCACCGTCTGAGCAGTACATATTGGCCGGCACAAACTCACAGACGAGTGGAGGCTCCATCCACCAAGTGGAGCAGAACATCGTACACGTGAACTATACTGGTCTAGTGGGCTCATCTGCAGATATAGCATTGCTGAGGGTGAGTTTACAAATACTGTACGATGGATTTCCTATAATTCTTTACATTCCGTTATAGAATTCACATAGGATATAATGCAGGAGAAATGTCGCAGATCACTCACTGTTTCGAGACCATAATGCAAAAGCCAAATTTAAGTCTCGTAATTTTATGGTCAGTCATCAGTGACTATTAAAATAATCGAGTGTGGATCCTCCTTTAACCTCTCTTATAACAGTTCTTAGTGCTCATACATATGAGAGGATGATTATTCAGATCACCATCAAGTCATTCACATTAAGTATTCAATGCTTTCAATAAACTGCTCATGTTAGTTGTTTGGGTGATCATTTTGAAAAACGTATGCGCCATATCTCTTTCCATTCCCCGCACAATCAGATAATGTGGCATTTGGAATGATCATCGTTAAAAAGCATTCAGTCTTCCTCCTTCTTCCAAAAGTAACTTCAATTAGTGCCTTTTCTAGATGACACATGTTTGGTCAATTATTCCGTACCATGAGAGATATTTACCCTGTCACAACTAATTCCATAACCATTATTCTTCTGGCCGTAGTAGTCTGAATTCAGGAATACGAGTGGAGACATTTGTGGCGCACAAGTTTTCAACATTGTTAACCAGAATTCCAAGGAATTTGAAAAACAGTTACGACTTTTTTAGACAAAAATGGTAAAAGACCGCAAAACTATAAGAGCTGGGTCGGTTCAGTTTAAGAAACCCAAAATTGTTTAAACAGAGTTTCAGAGCATTTAGATATTTTCAAAAAAAAAAAAAAAAGAAAACAAATATCTCTAGTACTACAGTTCCAAACACAGAATCACTAAATTTTCAAGTTTTACGCAAACCTGAAAGAAAAATAAGTTTTTCAGTAAAAATAGTGAAAAACAACAAATTTTGCAATTTTTCCGTCCAGTATGCTTACACCAACCATAGAATTTCTATTTATTGCATTTTAATCTGCAGTATTCTATTAAATGTGGAAAAAATTAGCAAAAACAGAATTGTGAAATAGCTATTGTATAATATTTCAGGAATGGGTACAGTATGTTTACTGGGGAGACTGAAATACAGATACGTTAACTAGAACACAGAGCAAATTACCAGAAAGACAGAAAAATAGAACCCAACCTGACAACTATGTTTTATCTGCTTATACTATTAGTATATTAGCAGTTAATTATCTGGAAGTTGTGGAAAATATAGAAAACAGCATCTGTTATATCCGTATTCAAATATGTTGTATTGTGCCTGAAGAGATTGTTATAGACAACAAGTGTCTGGCGCAGTTGTTAGGTCGGTTACTGCTCCTACAATGGCAGGTTATCAAGATTTGAGTGAGTTTGAACGTGGTGTTATAGTCGGCACACGAGCGTTTGGACACAGCATCTCCGACTTAGAGATGAAATGAGGATTTTCCCGTACGACCATTCCACGAATGTACCATGAATATCAGGAATCCGGTAAAACATCAAATTTCCGTCATTTCTAAGGCCGGAAAAAGATCGTGCAAGAACGGGACCAACGACGACTGAAGAGAATCAACGTGACAGAAATGCAACCCATCCTCGAATTTCTGCAGATTTCAAAGCTGGGCCGTCAACAACTATCAGGGTGCGAAGAATTCAACGAAAAATCAGCGATATGTGTATCCTTGGTGACTGTACGACACAAAGCTTTTCGTATCGCCTGGGCCCGTCAACACCGACTTTGGACTGTTGATGACTGGAAATGCGTTGCCTGGTTGGACCAGTCTCGTTTCAAATTGTATCGAGCGGATGGACGTGTACGGGTATGAACACAACCTCATGAATCTATGGGCCCTGCTTGTCAGCAGGGGTCTGTTGAAAGTGGTAGAGGCACTTTAATGGTGTAGGGCGTGTGCAGTTGGAGTCATATGGGACCCTGATACGTCTACATACGACTCTGAGGGATGACACCTACGTAAGCATCCTGTTTCATCATCTGCATCCGTTCATATCCATTGTGCATTCCGACGGACTTGGGCAATTCCAGCAGGGCAATGCGACACCCCACATGTCCAGTGGCTCCAGTGGCTGAGTTTAAACACTTCCGCTGGCCAAACTACCCACACATGAACGTTATTGAGCATATCTGGGATGCCTTGCAACGTGCTGTTCAGAAGATATCTCCACCCCCTGGTTCTCTTGGATTTATGGACAGCCATGCAGGATTCATGGTGTCAGTTCCCTCCAGCACTACTTCAGACATTAGTCGACTCCCTGCCACGTCTCGTTGTGGCACTTCTGCGTGCTCGTTGGTGCCTTACACGATATTAGGCAGGTGTACCAATTTCTTTGGCTCTATTTATATTCTGCTAAATCTAACTCACAGAAGAGCTTGAATTAGTAAAAATTACTGGCGTTACTCAGTTTATATTACAAGAAGGAACTAATACTACTAATAAACTGTCATTATAGAAAGTAAGAAAAAGAAAAACCGTTGAAGTAGAAACACGCGACAGAAAAAAAGGTGAACAGAAAGGGCTATGGTAATGTATTAATTAAAAAGTACAAAGTCCCTGTCCCACTTGAGTACACCTGTTTAAAAATAAACACGGCCTTAACGTCTGTTGTACTGGTCAAGGGTTTCATACTGAGAGTGTCTGAAGATGACGCAAATTTTCAGATTTCTTTATTTGAGAAGGTGGTAGTTTTCGTTGTAGTTAAGATTATAAAATTCATGAAATTGCCAATTAATATGTAATTGGCTGTGCACTTTTCAAGTTTCTTGCTGTTGGAACACACTGTTTCCCGCACGCAGTTGATTACAGCTGTGGTCTCGTGTGCAGGTGTCTCCTCCGCTAGCTCTGGATGGAATGACCGTCTCCACAGTGAAGCTGCCGGCGCAGGGACAGGAGATAGAAGACGGGGCGAATGCAGTCGCCGCTGGATGGGGCTACCTGTCGGTAAGCACAGCCACAGTTTACCAGGGGGGTGACTCCAGCTACACTGGGAGCGATGGAAAGTGACTTGCCGCCATGTTACACTCGCCGATCCCCCAGCTTTATTTCTATTGTTTCTCTTGAGTCAGTACGCTCTGTCAGTAGCTGACTACAGATCTGGGTACTCATCTACTCGTTTTTACTGCTTTTATTGCTGTTTCCTGTCGTTTATAAACTTTCACTGGCATTTCTGTTTTATGTCTTCATTCCTTTGGAGTTCCAATAGAGACAATCACGCAAGACAATATTCTCTTTCCCGGTTTGATTTATTATTTCTATTCTGTTCCATGTTATAACAGCTATTAACGTAGATTTGACAATCTCATAATATTACAGCATGCCATTGTTAGATTTAAGGTTGTTACAATGATTAAACACTTCGTTTGAAAATTTTTAAACAATATTTTAATATTTAATATTTAATTTAACATTTTTCTTCGTCATATATATCACTCTGCTCAGCAGAAAATGCATATAACGTTACATACCAGTCGGGCTCCTCGGGCATGTGTTGTTTAAATTGACAAAAACTGAAAATATATTGACTAATTATGATGTGGATCACCTTCGACGTACAAATAATTTAAAATGACGTTTATTGTTTAAAGTTTGAATTTTAAAAAACCATTTCATATTTCTACTGGTGGCTTTTTAAGGAGATATAGTTTATTCTTATTCAACAGTAAGTGTTTTTATAATATAATTCTCATAGCAACTTTGAGCAGAGTCCACATATAATAGCAGACTGTTCCGAGCATATAGGTTTTTAAAAATTGGTTCTAACCACACAGGCTGGCGAGGAAACGTGAACCAACACGTCAACATAATTAAATTTTGGTAATTATTTTCCGAAATTATGACTGACAAGACAAATTAGGCGAAGTCATCGAGGCTAATAGAAAAAATTAAAAAAATGGCAGACTGGCCTCTGCTGCTTGTTGGTAGTTAAAGGGATTAGAAACATGAAGCAGCCGGAATAAGGAAACTTGATTTACAAATTTGTTTACATCTTCCCCATGGGGTTATTCATTAAGTTTACTGAACAGAATTCTTGAAATTGCACTCTTTCAATTGTACTCATACTCCATTGGCAAACATCTTTTTAGGAAGACAGGGCCCCTTCTATCTTTGCTTATTCCTGTCTGGTATTGATTTCTTATGGAAGCATCTCATTTCTCCAATGACACGACCTGAGCAGTTTTCTACACTGGTGGAGATGCAGCTGTATTAAGCTGTCGCAGAAGCATTCCCCATCGTAGTCAGCCTGCATTCCTCCGGTCGCGACGAGTAAGCAAGTGACTGGACACAAAAATAATTATTGATGGAACACTTTTTGAAACAGAGGCGAATTAGATCACATATTTCACAAATAAAATTGTGGCGTAATTTTTACGATGGTATTGGATATGATATAACGAATTGTAACAGTTGCTGATTCACATAAATGGCGATTTACCCGTGTTTTGAGGATTAATCATTTTTAATTACCTTTACTTCATGATATCTACGTTATCAAGCAGGTAAATTACTGTCTTAAATTACGTGGACTGAAAACAATATATTAGCACACAGCCCTCTGGTTTGATGATAATGGATACTATTAAAGGTTTGCTCTGTGTTTACGTAGTCTTAAGAGCTGTTGTACAGTAATAAATCCATATCGTGATGGTCACACAACTTAAACATCACGAGAGACACGACATTTCTTCTCTAGTGTATTTAAATTCGGTCATGTCGTCCGCGACAAATAACTCCGTGCACAGTAGTCAGTGATTTAAGTCTGGACAACAGTGTCAGCTTCTTATGCAATAAAAGGAAAAACGAAATTTATAACCTCATTAACAACAACTGAAACATAAAGCAAAACTTATGGAATGTTGTCCAATTATGGAAAAGAAATTTACTTTCATTGATGTGTTTCAGTTTGAATAAGATCAAAATATTTTAACGACACGAAACACAACACGAAATCCAAATTAATACTTATTACGTAGACTTGGAATGTCACCATAAATAAGTTGCTAAATATTACGTACAAGTAATAAAGAAGAATACATGACTTTTTTAAGAGTATGGCTTTCGTACTAATTACAGTAACGTCCCCCATAGGCAGAAAAGTAACGTCCTCATCGTGAGATGCGACAAACACTCTTTTAGGTACTTCATATAGCATCCGGTACTCGCACACTAACCTTCCGGTTAAGCTTGTGATATTTGTCACAATGTTTGGCTGGACATAGGCCCCTATACGCCACCTTCTGGTGTGTTGGTACTTTAAGTGACATTTCCATACAGGATGAATCTGAACTCTACCGATAAAATATTTGAGCGCCAGAGGGATACTTTCTGGGTATTTTCGTACAGGTGACAAATAGTCTTCAGTGTGATTACGATTTACTCGGTTTCTTACACAGACTACCTACGTTTCTTTGGAAATTTCTTCACACAACGAAAAACTGTGTAATATGCCAATCATTCTAACACAAAAGGATACAGCTCCCTGTAGGTGCCTATGGACAGATAAAAAACTACTGTGATATGACTGCCACCGCCGTGGGATCAGTTTAGCAAAGCGTCTATGCGAAGCTCTTCCGTACCTTAGAGGAACAGTGCCCGAGATCCATACCGACAAACTCTTCAATAATAAACCTATCCATATTTCACTCTGTATCACTGATAACGTACAACTAACAGTAACGGAAAAAACAGATGTAACCGAACAGTACAGAATCCGTACTGTAACAAATAGGACTGAAAAGGCCGCGCGTACAATCGAGGTTTGGCAAGAGTCTTGGTGCTCGGTACTTATTTGAGCCAGGAACATTTGGTTTAGCTCTCACCAGCCGCCATCTGGTAGCCATTCGAATATGTGTCTAGCTGTAGCTATGTTACGATATATTAAGCAAAGTTTGATCTACGAACCGGGGATGGTGCCAAGGGAAACAGTGTGAATCAATTAATTCCTTTTGCAGAAGATATTAATTGTGTTGAGCCGGCCAATGTGGTCGAGCGGTTCTAGGCGCTTGAGTCTGGAGCCACGCGGCTGCTACGGTCGCAGGTTCGAATCCTGCCTCGGGCGTGGATGTGTGTGATGTCCTTAGGTTAGTTAGGTTTACGTAGTTCTAAGTCTAGTGGACTGATGACCTCAGATGTTAAGTCCCATAGTGCTTAGAGCCATTTGAACCATTTGAACCATTAATTGTGTTGAAATTAATGCTCAGCTAATGGCGGCGTTTGTACTAGGCTACCACCCACATTTTACGCACAACAGAATGAAAAAAAAATACTCTTGCATAGTTTAAACTTATAGGAATCAGTTCAGACTTTGCACGAAGGTAGACACAGAGATAAAGTGAAAACGAAATTTTCAATCCAGTAATCTTCATCCCCTATCCAGATATAATGGTTTAAAGTCGAAGCCGGCCGGTTTGGCTGAGCGGTTCTAGGCGCTTCAGTCTACGGTCGCAGGTTCGAATCCTGCCTCGGGCATGGATGTGTGTGATATCCTTAGGTTAGTTAGGTTTAAGCAGTTCTAAGTTCTAGGGGACTGATGACCTTAGATGTTAAGTCCCATAGTGCTCAGAGCCATTTGAACAATTTTTTTAAAGTCGAGATGAACAAAGCACATAAATGTCGTTCGTATGTGAACTGAATACGCGGAAACGATTTAAAGTGTATCAGATAAATAAAAATGCATTCTTACGATAAAATTTAAAACTCGCTTTCAGAAATCCAGCTTCATTCGGATATTACGTTCAACAAACATGTTTTTTCGTGAGGTTTCTTTCACGCATCACTTCTGTGTTTCAAACTTGCGCGAATCAGTTCAAATTTTCTGGGAAAGTAGACAAATACATGCAATTAATGGTCATCCTGTTGTTTTGTGAAATCTTCATCCGTTCTCACGATTAGCAGTCTAAAGTGACACATGAAATACACATAATATCTTCAAAAAATACTATGCTGTCTCGTAGAAAAGTTATTTTCAGACAAGGTAAGCTTACTTCGTCAGTTTTCGTACAAGTCTGAATAGCTGACGATATTTTGTCGCGCGTAATTTGTTTCATAGTTCTGCTTGTTTCAGACAATCATACTCATACGAAATTCGAACTTTTTTGTTGCAGCAATTCGCGGCAAAGTGGAAGTTGGAACCGAGAATGAAAAATGCTCCCATTCTAGCACACAAAATGGTGACTACGTCCTGCCCATAGTTTGGGATGTTGGAGAAGGGAACTAGCCTTTCGACTTATCTGGTTGTACCAAAACCATTTAAACAAAACTTCTTCACGTATTCGATCTTTTTTACCAGTTAACCTATTTTCCCAGCACAGTGAGGACTCCAAGCTGCAAGGTGTTAGTACACCTGCATCATGCAATTTATAGGCTGAAAGCCTCTATTTTCTTCTTGTCTAAACTGTCTCTCGTCCATGTTTCACTTCCATATACGGCAACAATCCATACTAATACTTTCACAAATGGATTCCTAAGACTTAATTATAAATTTGGTGTTAGTAAATTTCTTTTTTTTTCTGTTACGCTTTTCTTGCCATTACCATTCTACATTTTACATCCTCTCTACTTCGGCCAAAAAGCGAAACTGAGACACTACTTTAAATATCTCGTTTCTTAATGTATTTCTCTCAGCATCATCTGATTTCATTCGACTGCATTCGTTATCCTTGTTCTGCTTTTGTTGATGTTCATCTTATATTCTCCTTTCAGAACGTCCACATCTTTCAACGGCTCTTCAAAGTACTTTGCTGTCTCTGACACAGTTACAATGTCATCGGTAAAGCTCAAAGTTTTTATTTTTGCTCCCTGAACTTTAATCCATATTCCAAATTTTTCTTTGGTTTCTTTACTCTCTGCTCAGTGTGGTGGCATCCGTCAACCCTCGAAAGGTGATGGTGTAGCATACGTGGTTCAGAGACTGCAGCATCAACTGTGTCTAACAGAAGCCGCTCTCCCTTTCCATGTTGTCCTCTTCCTAATTTGTTCATGTGTGCGTTCAACCTCTGCAAGCTTGAACCCATTTCACGCAGTTAGTCGCCACATGACACGATCATCAGCAGATCAGCAGTACTTTCGCGGTAAAATGGAAATGCCGTGTGGCTAGGGCCCCCCGTCGGCTAGACCGTTCACGTGGTGCCTGTCTTTCGAGTTAACGCCACTTCGGGGACTTGCGTGTCGATGGGGATGAAATGATGATAAGAACAACACAACACTCAGTCCCTGAGATAAGAGAATCTCCGACCCAGCCGGGAATCGAACCCGGGCCGTTAGATATGACATTACGTCGCGCTGACCACTCAGCTACCATGGGAGGACACTTTCCCCGTGATTTGTATTAATACAGGCTTTGGTCAGGCCTCTCTTGCAGACATCCTTGAAGCGAAGGTGCGATCTTCCGACTGGCTTCCCACCCTCCTGGGCTACTCCACACAGTAGTTTTTTCGGTATTCGCTCAGAATACATGTTGTAGACATGTCCCAGTTAATTCCTTTTGAATACATTGTGAGAGTGAACAGTAATCAATGTGTTACAAACACCGCAATAAAACAAATTGTGATCAAGACTGTTTTTGATAGTAAAATTTCCCCGTTACCTTCGATTTCGATAGGTCAGGAGGGCTTGAATGCTGGTTGTTTTTGCAACGATTTCGGTGTTGCGTACTGTTGCGTACATGGAATAGTCCATGTGATCTGAAGAATCCTTCGGAGGCAGTGGAGGTGGAAGTTGTTCAGCCGACATTCTTGCTAAGCAAGAGCCCATGTTTCACAGCTATTGAGAAGGGTGCTGATAACAAGTGTTGTTTTCATGTAATTTTGTTTTTATTTTGAGCAGTCCATTGTAGCGTACACTATTCTTCAAGTAGTCACTGCTTCTCCCGGCTCCTCGCTTCCAGCTGACGTTGAGAGATCATATCCACGTTTGATCGGCCAGGTATGAATCAGCACAGATATTTTGGATAAATTCTGGAAGCTAGGATCTGTAATCATATTAAGATGGACCTTGCTTATACTTTCCCAGCTACAGTTGGCAGTGTCGTCCGTCGGTAACTGTTGCAAACACTTCTGCCCTCTTTTGTTTATACAGAACACAAATCTTCTAATTCCGCATACTCACTGAGTTGTAACCTTCATCCTGGCTGGTTGTGAGACGTGAGTGTAGGTGTCTGAGAGAGACAGACTTGTTTTATTTAATAATATCTGCACAGATCCCATCTTCACGTAGAGTCTTTTCACTAGCAGGAGAATCTATTGGTTTACTGAGTTTTCCATAGTAAGCATTGCATGTAGTTATTATATAAGTACCATTTGTGTGATGGCGTCAGTTGTATCCCTGACAGCCGGCCTTTGTGGCCGAGCAGTTCTAGGCGCTTCAGTCTGGAACCACGCGACCGCTACTGTCGCAGGTTCGAATCCTGCTTCGGGCATGGATGTGTGTGATGTCCTTAGGTTAGTTAGGTTTAGGTAGTTCTAATTTCTAGGGGACTGATGACTTCAGATGTTAATTCCCATAGTGCTCAGAGCCATTTGAAGTGTTTTATCCCTGACAACTTCATTTTCCGCTACATTCAACTCGAGGTAGTGTTCAACCCAGCGTTCCATCTTCTTACCTAGAGCAATGTCGGCCCCCGGTAGCTGAGTGGTCAGCGCGACGGAATGTCAATCCTAAGTGCCCGGGTTCGATTCCCGGCTGGGTTGGAGATTTTCTCCGCTCAGGGACTGGGTGTTCTGTTGTCCTAATCATCATCATTTCATCCCCATCGAGGCGCAAGTCGCCGAAGTGGCGTCAAATTGAAATACTTGCATCGTCGAACGGTCTACCCGACGGGAGGCCCTAGTCACACGACCTACATCAATAAAGATTTCACCTGCCTTGGGCTTCAGAGGGGCTGTTTTTCTGGCAAAGAGACCAGTTGCTTTCTTAATATAATTATACACTGTCTGTGTACCTACACATCAATTCAGCCACCAGTTATTTGAACAACAACCCTGTCTCTCTCCCTTCTTAACCACTGCTTCCCTTTCATGCCCCTCGACTCTTGTAACAGCCGTCTGGTTTCTGTACAAGCTGTCAATATCCTTCGTTCGCTGTATTTTACCCCTGATACCCTCAGAATTTCAAAGAGTGTATGCCAGTCAACGTTGTCAAAAGCTTTCTTGAAGCCTACAAATGCTGTAAACGTAGCTTTGGCTTTTCTTGTGATGTCGTAGGGTCAGTGTTGCCTCTCGTGTTCCTGTCCTCTTCCGGAATAGTAACTGATCTTCCACGAGGTCGTCTTCTACATGTTTTCCATTCTTCTTAGCATTTTGCAATCATGACTTATTAAAATGGTAGTTCGGTAATATACACATCCCTCAGCACCTGCTTACTTTTGAATTTGAAATTATTATATTCTTTTTGAAGTGTAAGGATATTTTTCCTCTCTCATTCGTCTTGCACCAGATCGTGAAGATTTGCCATGGCTGACTCTCTCAACGCTATCAGTAGTTCTTGTGGAGTGTCTTCTACTTCAGGGACCTTGTTTCGGCTTACGTCTTTCGGTGATCTGTCAAATTCTTCTCAAAAATGGTTCAAATGGCTCTGAGCACTATGGGACTCAACTGTTGAGGTCATTAGTCCCCTAGAACTTAGAACTAGTTAAACCTAACTAACCTAAGGACATCACAAACATCCATGCCCGAGGCAGGATTCGAACCTGCGACCGTAGCGGTCTTGCGGTTCCAGACTGCAGCGCCTTTAACCGCACGAAATTCTTCTCGTAGTATCGTACCTCCCCTCTCATTTTTTCATTTACATCCTTCTCCATTTCTATAATATTGCCTTAAAGTACATCACCCGTGTGTGGACCTGCCGTACACGCCTTCGAACCTGCAGCTTTCCCTTTTCGTCTAGAACTGGTTTCCCAGCTGAGTTCTTGATGTTCATGCAGCTGTTTCTCTTTTCTCCAAAGGCCCCTTTAATTTTCTGTAGACGGTATCTACCTTTCACTTAGTGATATATCCTTTTAAATCATTACATTTGTCATCTAGCCATTCTTGCTTACAAATTATGCACATCTTGCCAGTTGCATTTTTAGACGTTTGTATTCCCTTTCACCTGCTTCATTTGCCGCATTTTTATATTTTCTCCCTTCGTCGGTTAAACTAAATTTCTCCTGTATTATCCAACGCTTGGTTTTAGGCGTTGTCTTTCTACCTATTTGATCCCCTACTGCCTTCACTATTTCCTTTGAAAGCTACCCACTCGTATTTTACTTTGTCTCCTTCCCCTGTTCTAGTCAACTATTGTCTAATGCTCCCTCGGAAACTTCTTTTTGAATTGTAATCTTTGGTTCATCCAACTTATCCAGGTCTTCCGTTGCCCTACCTTTTCCAATTTGTTCAGTTTTAATTTACAATTAACAACCCTCTGGAGGTGCCTTAGAGTTTAAAATCTGGTACCGAAAAGTTTGTCTTACCATTATAAACTGACGGAAAAAAAACCGCAACACCAATAAAGAGCTGTGCGATATAAAGTAAATTTGGTAGGCGTATTTCTACATCTGAACGATTATATCCACTCAGATTTCGCGCCAGTCGCATAACAGTGGCAGTAGTAGCGCCGCTATAAGGATACAAATCAGGTTTTCTTTAAATACGCGCTGTAACGGTCGTGAGCATTAGTTACGTTTGACAGTTGACGTGTTCAGTTGATGTTAATCAGGAATAACTTTTAGACGACAAAGAGGAGACCATTATCAACACCTTATTGAGTCTGAATGAGGTCGTGAAACAGGTCTTCGAGATGCCGGTTGTTCTTTGTGTGACATAGAGGAAAGACTAGGAGAGAATGTAGCCACTGCACATGATGGCTGTGCGGTCGGGAGAGATACGGGCTCTGGACGGCCATGTAGCACTACAGAGAGGGAAGATCCTCGTGTTCGGCGTGTGGCTCTGGCGGATCGTACTGCATTTGCAGCAGCTATTTGGGCAGCAGTTTGCCGGCCGGTGTGGCCGTGCGGTTAAAGGCGCTTCAGTCTGGAACCGCGTGACCGCTACGGTCGCAGGTTCGAATCCTGCCTCGGGCATGGATGTGTGTGATGTTCTTAGGTTAGTTAGGTTTAATTAGTTCTAAGTTCTAGGCGACTGATGACCTCAGAAGTTGAGTCGCATAGTGCTCAGAGCCATTTGAACCATTTTTTTGGGCAGCAGTTTGCCCCACAGTCACGCAACGAACTGTTACGAATCGGTTACTTCAAGGACAGCTCCGAGCCAGATACCCTGTAGCGCTCATTCCACTGACCCCAAACCACCACCATTTGCGACTTCAAGCGCGAGCGCATAGGAGGAAAGGTTGGAGATCGGTTTTGTTTTCTGTTGATAGCTCGTTCTGCCTTGGTGCCAGTGTTGGTCATGTGCTGGAAAAGAGGCTATTTGAGGGCCTGCAACCAACCTGTGTGCGTGGCGTACACATTGCATCTGTACCTGGAGCTATGATTTCGAGTGTGATCTATTTATTTGACCTGCTCTGCTATCATTCACGAACAGCATTCCAGCAGTGTTTAGCTAACAGAGTACCGCTCGCCAATATACCGCCGCTGTAACCCAACATGCTCTACTGACTGTCGAGATGTTGCCTTGGCCTGCTCGATTACTCCATCTGCCAAAATCGAGCACAAATGCGACATCAGCGGATGACAAGTCCAGAATCATCCATAAAACATCATTAACTGTCCCTGTATTGACTGACCAAGTGTAACAGGTATGGAACAGCATGTCACAAAGTGACATCCGCAGCCTATACAAGAGAATGCACTCACGTTAGCATGCTTTCATTACGTACTGGCAATTACACTAGTTATTAATGTACCAATATTTCACATTTGCAAGGGCTTACTTCTCTCTTACATTAACCTGCGATCTTGCAGTGTTTACCTAGATAAATGTGTTCCCAAAAAATTATTACTCTACATTAATTATGGTTTGGTGTTGCAATTTCTTTCCTTCAGTGTATAATCCATCTGGAACCTTCTGGGGTCACTAGGTCTCTTCCATGTATACTTCTTTCGTAATCCTTAAGCCAAGTGTTGGCGAGGATTACGTTCTCTTCCAAATTCTACCAGGCGGCTTCCTCTTTCATTCCTTTCCCCGAAGTCTATCAAATTCCAGTCCCGAATAACTATTAAATTTTTGTGTCCCCTAACTATCTAAATAATTTCTCTCATCTCAGCACACTTTTTTTTTCAATTTCTTCGCATCTGCGGAGCTATTTCGCGTATAAATTTGTACTGTGCTGTCTGTCTTGAGTGCGATAATGCGTTCAGTATGCCGTTCGTAGTAGCTTATTCGTTATTAAACCTACCCCTGCATTTCTCGTTTTTGATTTTGGATTTATGACCCAGTACTCACCTAACCTGAAGTCCTGTTGCCCCTGCCACCGATCTTCACCAACTCCCACTATTTCGAAGTTCCTCCTATCCATTTTCATTTTTAAATTTTCCAACCTACCTGCCCGAATAAGTAATCTAACATTCCAGCCTCTGATCCGTAGAACATCAGTTTTGCTTCACCTGATTGCGACACCCTCCTGAGTAATCCTCGCGCGGAGATCCGAATGGGTGACAACTTTACCTCCGGGATATTTTACCCGAGGGATACCATATAGTAGAGCTGTATGCCCTCAGGAAAATTACGGCTGTAGTTTGAAGTTGCTTTCAACCGTTTCGCAGTACCAGCACAGCAATGCCGTTTCGGTTGATGTCAGATCAGATCAGTCTATCATCCAGACTGTTGTCCCTGTAACTACTGTCAAGGCTGCTGCCCCTCTTCAGGATCCATACTTTTGTCTAGCGTCTCAACAAGTACCCTTTCGTCGTATCGCTAAGGCATGCTAATCTCCTCATCGTCGATTGCGACGTCCATGGTTTCTCGGGGGAGGGGGGGGGGATGCTCAAAATATTTGCCAATCATAGTAACTAATATACGAGGTTCGCCCGGAAAATACGTATAAAAGTTGAATAATAACTTTATTTTACAATTATTCAGGTATTACAATATGGTCTCCTTCAAAGTACACGCCCTGAGACGCGATACACTTCTGCCAGCGCCGTTTCCACTGTTGATAACATTGCTGAAAGTCTTCAGTTGTGATGTTGTTCAGTTGCCGTGTCGTTTCCGCCTTGATGGTTTCCACATCTCCCAAGTGCCGCCCCCGAAGCACCATTCTGCATTTCGGAAACATGAAGAAGTCACGCGGGGCTAAATCGGGTGAATAAGGCGGGTGGTCGGTCACGGTGATTGAGCTTCGGGCCAAAAACTCGCGCACAACGAGCGACGTGTGAGCGGGCGCATTGCCGTGATGAAGGATCCCCCTGCCCCCTTTTGCCTACTCCGGTCGAACTCGCGCCACACGAGCTCTGAGACGTGTAAGAATTTCAACGTAAAAATTTCCGTTCACTTTCTGGCCAGGAGGGACAAATTCCTCGTGAACAATGCCTCTAGAATCAAAGAAAACAATCAACATTGTCTTCACATTGGACCTTGATTTTCGCGACTTTTTTGTTGTCGGTTCTCCTGCTAGTTTCCATTCCTTGCTTTGAGATTTGAGCTCCACATCGGATTCGTAAAACCAGGACTTGTCTCCAGTGATGACTCGGTTGAGAAAGTCCCCTCGTTCCTCTGCTTCCAACCAATCCTTACAGCACTCAACCCTCTTTGCTTTCTGTTCTGTCGTCAAGAGCTTCGGTACGATTTTCGCACACAATTTCTTCATTTCATGTTTTTGTGTCAGTATTTCGGGAACGATTGTTTTGGGGATTGACAACTCGTCAGCAATCATTCTGACTGTCAATCTACGGTCTTTAAGAACACAAGCCAGAATTCGTTCAAGATTTGCATCGGAACTCGATGTCGACGGGCGTCCTGGGCGAGGGTCATCGTTCACTTCTTCACAGCCATCCCGGAACCTTTTTAACCACTTTTTCACGGTTGGTTCCTTCAGAGAATTGTCTCCGTAAACCTGTTTCAAACACTCAAAAATCTCACGACCATTCTTGCCTAGCTTTGCAAGAAACTTGATGTTGACGCGCTGTTCCTCAGTCAGAGAGAGCTCCATGCCGACGGCAGGTGAAGAAGGGTAACTGTCAACAAGCTGCCGCACACTCCCACCTTCACGCAGAGTGCTCTGACTCGAACTGAGCGTTGATGGGATTGATTACAGCAGTAGTCCCATCTGGCGGTGACTGCAACCTGTAAAATAAAGACATTATTCAACTTTTATACGTATTTTCCGGACAAACTTCGTACAAAATCATATGGATAAAGAGCATACATACATGTAATAGCTAAACAAGTTTTTCTGCGAGGATGAAATATTTGGGTGTGGATATATTCCTGGGAACGCAAATTTTTTTTATTTTTTGGGTGGGAATGGTTAAGTTTTCCGCGAGGAGACTATTTGCCCCCCCCCCCCCCCCAGATACACTCCCTGTTACACGTATTGTTAGTGGTGTGAGAGCAAACACAAAATTATGTGCTTCTAGAGAGTGAGAAGAATCTACAATAGGTAGTATCCAAGAGTGGGGATGCATGCATCCAAAATTTTAATGGCTATTTGTGTCCTACTGCACGACATGACAAATGCCATACTGAATGACTTGAACACATGTGTCATGTTATACATCATGATATCGCGTATCATGTTCCTTTACTTGATGCAATGTATTAAATATATGGCACGGGTACTAATACTAACAATTGAAAAGCGCGAATATATCAAGATGTTTTGATTTAAGGGGCTCCGGAACGCCCTATACTTGCAATGTTAAAATAACGCTTATAAATTACATCTTTCCTCACAAAGTATTTGAGGTAGGAAGTTGAACTTTTTACAGATTATTTATTGGAATATGGGCTACAACTTAACACAGGGATTTTACAAAATTTTAGTTCAGTTATTAAAGATGATTTTTTTCTATTGTAATGAAAATTCACAACATTTTTTTGCAATTTTTTATTTATATATTCAAAAATATACAGTTTTTTGGAAAAAGGCTGTGTTAAATTATGCAGAAGGTACTGTGTAACATTTACTGAAAGTTTGAAACAAATATGTTTGGAAGATCCTTAGAAAACATGTAATTAGTATGAGAAAATAAAAGTTTTGGGAATCGAGCGACAAAGATTGGATTAACTTTTTAGTGCATTCCAGGTCCATAGGATGGATTATCTTCATCCTCTGCAAACTCCTCCTCCAGTTTCCTCTTGTTCCTCGTCATGTTTACTCTTGCTTGTATTTCTAGACTCTTTACAGCCCTGTCTGCAGCCCGAAAGCGTTCCTTGTCTAAAGCAAGCATCGCTCGTACCATGTTAGAACCTATCTTCATTCCCATATTTTTAAATACCTTGCACCTTACAATGTTGCCATCATTGAAAATCGCAACAGCATCATACACACCAAAGTGAAGTGTTTCTATTCCAACAAATACAGTCTTGGGGATTCTCGACCATATAACACTATTTACACTTTCATTGGGGTTTTGAGTTTTTCCGTGAATACACTTTTTCAACAGTTCAGGTGCTGCTAAGTCTCTGAAAATAGGTTTTATCACCTCCATTATTGCATGAGGCAGACTATGCTTATGAGTGTACACTTCACCAGTTAGCAATCCTTTGTTATATTTACACGAACTGTCTTCTTCTTTGGCACACAAGCTATGTTGGGGATTTTCATCGTCTTTATTGTTTACAGTAATAACACATACCTTTGGCTTTCCAACATTTCTCCTTTTCTTAAAAGCCTTCAGAGGATTTCTAATAACTTTACTTTTACTCATTATTATACTTCAACAAAACAGAGACTCAAGATACAGAGTTAATTACGAATATTTTCGAGATAACGACAGAGTAAATAAACATGAAACAATCGACAATCACACCAGCGATATATATTGAACCATCACAGGTTAGCCACAACGCATACTTTATCTCACATCACTAAAATGTACCTGATGAACACGGACGTTAATAATAACACCATTTGACAGCAGTTTAACAGCGCCACAGTGGGTCACGCCCATGTAGAACACATTTAAAAAAAAATTTATAAATAGTTGTAGTCTTCGGAATTGAATAAATTATATATCTATTAAAAGGTAATAGTCTGCAGATTCAGAAAACGCAAAGAAGTAAAAATTGAACTTTTCATGATTTTGAGCCTTTCCGGAGCCCCTTAAATGTCTCTGAAGCTGCGAGATAAGTGAAAAGCTAGTCCCCTTCTTTCACAGAACTCTAAGGAGTTTAAAATACGAATTGGGGTAATATCCACATAGAAACCTAGATGTCGAACCCTATGACTTCCATCTCTGCCCACATCTAAACAGCTTGTGGGTGCCACCGTTTCTGGGTCTAGTCATTAGGTTATGGCAACTGTGACTATAAATTTTGCAGTATTGCCGATCTACACTTCAGTGAGGGAGTCAACTTACTGCAGAAACTTTCTAACAATGAGAATTGAGCTAAATTGGATTGTGTCCACATCTAATTACAGTTTCTACATAAGAAGCGCAGTCTTTTACTTCTAGGACGACGTATGATGACAGTGCCTTTGAAAATATTTCATAATTATATGCAGAATTCCAGTAATAAATTTTTTGCAGAGTGATTACGGGAACGACACGCTGGCGCCATGGCTTCAGAAAACCAACCTAACAATCGTCAACAACCAGGAATGTCAGAAAGACTACAGTTTTAATCTCATCCTGCCAGAGCACGTTTGCGCGGGAGACCGTTATTCCGGGATTTGTGGTGTAAGTAATTTTCAGTTTTTTTTACGTTGATAATCAAGCATATGGATATTTTAGACAACTACGGGAGTAATAATTACTCTTTATACTAAAAGATAATCTGCTAACATTTGTTAAAACTAAACAGAAATACCTGGAAATCGTATTCCTGAGATTTTCTGATACGTCTCATTTTTACGTTACATCCACTTCTGTCCAACGGCATGACAAAGGAAATACCTGTCAAATGATACCAAATGGAAGATACAAAAGTAATTTATTGTACAACTTCAAATCAATGTCAGAATGTTTCTCTTATTTCTGTATATTGTATTTATATTTCTTGATTAGCGCGCGCGTTTGTGTGTGTGTGTGTGTGTGTGTGTGTGTGTGTGTGTGTGTGTGTGTAAATGTGTTTGTGTGTGTAAATGACTGGACACAAGTACGAGACATACAAGCACTTATATTGCCAACATTTATAGCATTAACTGGCCAGCTGTTTATTCAGTCGTTACCTTCCTTACCTGCCATTTCATCCTTCACGTCCACTATTCAATCACAGATCTAATATAGATCCACAAACCTTTCAATACCATCCTACCAAATGAGTTTTTCTGTCTGTAGCTTTCACATCTGTCTTACTTTTTTTCTGGTCATCAGTATTCTGACTGGTTTGATGAGGTCCGCCAAGAATTCCTCTCCTGAGCCAATCTCTTGATCTCAGAGTAGCACTTGCAACCAGCGTCGTCAGTTATTTGCTGGATGTATTTCTGTCTCTGTCTTCCTCTACAGTTTCTGCCCTCTACAGCTCCCTTCAGTACCATGGATGTCATTCCCTGATGTCTTAACAGATGTCCTATCATCCTGTCCCTTCTCCTTGTCAGTATTTTGAACATATTCCCTTCCTCTCCGATTCTGCGCGGCACTCCTCCACTCTTCATTTCTTATCTTATCAGCATTCGTCTGTAGCACCACATCTCAAATGCTTTGATTCTCTTCCGTTCCGGTTTTCCCACAGTCCCTATTTCACTACAATACAATGCTGTACTCCAGATGTACATTCTCAGAAATTTCTTCCTCAAATTATGGCTGATATTTGATATTAATAGACTTCTCTTGGCCAGGAATGCCCTTTTTGCCAGTGCTAGTCTGCTTTTGAAGTCCTCCTTGCTCCGTTCGTCATTGGTTATTTTACTGCCTAGGTACAGAATTCCTTAACTTCAGCTACTTCGGACCATCATTCCTGATGCTAATGTTCTCGCTGTTCTCATTTCTACTACTCCTCATTACCTTCGCTTTTCTTCGATTTGCTTTCAACCCATACTCTGTACTCATTAGACTTCATTCTATTCAGCAGATCATGTAATTCTTCTTTACTTTCACTCAGGTTAGCAATGTCATCAGTGAACCGTATCACTATTATTCTTCCACCTTGAATTTTACTTCCACTCCAAAAACTTCCTTTTATTTCCATCATTGCCTCTTTGATGTACAGATTGAACATAAGGGGCGAAAGACCATATCCCTGTCTTACCCCCTTTTTAATCCGAACACCTCGTTCTTGGTCGTCCACTCTTGTTACTCCCTGTTGGCTCTTCTACACATTGTATATTACCCGTCTCTCCCTGTAGCTTACCCCTATTTTTCTCAGAATTTCGAACATAAAGCATCATTTTACATTGTGGAACGCTTTTTCCAGGTCGACAAATCCTATGAAAGTGTCTTGATTTTTCTTTAGTCTTGCTTCCATTACCAACGCAACGTCAGAATTGGCTGTCTAGTGCTTTTACCTTTCCTAAAGACAAACTGATCATCATGTAACACATCCCCGATTTGTTTTATATTCTTCTGTATATTATTCTTGTCTGCAACTTCTATGCATGTGCAGTTAAGATAATTGTGTGATAAATCTCGCACTTCCCAGCTCTTGCAGTCTTCGGAATTGTGTGCACAATATTTTTCCGAAAGTAGGATGATATATCGCCAGGCTCATACATTCTACACAGTAACGTGAATAGTCTTTTTTTTTTAGTTCCCCCAATGATTTTAGAAATAATGATGGTGTGTTATCTATCCGTTCAGCCTTTTTTGAACTCAAGTTCCCCAAAGCCCTTTTAAATTATGATTCTAATAATACTGGATCCACTGTCTCTTCTATATCGACTCCTGATTCTTCTTCTATCACATCAGACAAATCTTCCCCCTCATAGGGGCCTTTAGTGTATTCTTTCCATCTATCCGCTCTTCCTCTGCATTTCACAGTTGCATCCCTCTTGCACTCTTAATTCTGGTCATCAATATTCTGACTGGTTTGATGAGGTCCGCCAAGAATTCCTCTCCTGAGCCAATCTCTTGATCTCAGAGTAGGTTGTTTTGACTTTCCTGTATGCTGAGTCAGACCGTCCGACAATCATTTCTTTTTCGATTTTTTCACACTTTTCATGTAGACATTTCGTCCGAGCTTCTCTGCCTTTCCTATTTATTTCATCCCTCGGCGACTTGTATTTCTGAATTTCTTAATTTCCCTAAACACTTCTGTACTTCCGTCTTTCATCGATCAACTGAATCATTTCTTCTCTTTCCCATGGCTTCCTCGCAATTACCTTCTTTGTACCGATGTCTACCTTTCCAACTTCTGCGATTGCTCTTTATAGAGATGTCGATTCCTCTTCAACTGTACTGCCTACTGAACAAATTCTTATTGCTGAATCCATAGCCTAAGAGAATTTGAAGCGTATCCCGTCATTCCGTAGTACTTCTTTGCTTACTGATTCTTCCTGAATATTCTCTTAAACTTCCCCTGAATCTATATCTGCTCCTTGGTACGCTTTATAATCTAGTATCTGATATCGAATTCTCTATCTGACCATTATGTAATCTATATGAAATCTTCCCGTATCTCCTGGCCTTTTACAAATATACCTTCTACTCTTCTGATTCTTGAACAGAGTATTTGCTATTACTAGTTGAAATTTACTACAGAAATCAACTAGTGTTTGTCCTCTCTCATTCCTGAACCCCAAGCCATTATTCTCCTGTAAACTTTCCTACCCCTAAAACTGCTTTCCAGTCCCCCATTGAGTATTACCTTTTCAACATCCTCATATACTTTCCCTATCTCTTCAGATTTAGCTTGCGACGTCAGCATGTATACCTTAAATATCGTTATCGGTGTTGGTTTGCTACCGATTCCGATGAGAACAATCCTATCACTGAACTGTTCACAGTAACACACTCTCTGCCCTACTTTCCTACTCATAACGAATCCTGCTCCTATTATACTATTTTCTGATTTTGTTGATTTTAATCTGGCCAGTAATCCTTGTCTCTTTCCATTTTACTTCACTACTACATCTAAACTGAGCCTTTGCATTGCCATCTTGCAGAACCCTCAGACTAATCGAAGCCTTCTCTTTCCTTTCCTCAATACAGAGTTTACTTGGTTATACCGACAACAGCGATTTTTAGAATGATTCCTAAATGGTTGTAGGATGTGATGTGCTCCAGATGTTCACCACCAACATCGTAATCAGTTTCTATTGGATTAGTTCTCTTCTCTGCAACGCTAGGAGAGGCAGTTGGGCATCTGGCGCTTTGAGAGCCAGTGGTATGAGGCGGCAATGCAGAAATCGGTGATGTCAGCAAAGAGGTACTCAGGGGATGTACATTTATTCTGACGCGAAATCAAGTGTGGTGTGCGTACTGTAAGGCCTTCGGTACACCCACCATCAGATTATTTGACCTGTCGCTCTAACGAAGTAGGCGTGTGTCAGCAATATGTCTCGTGGTCTTATCGTGGCGTGTTTATCTTCTGCCGTTAGGTCAGACGATAGAAATGCCATTTGCACGGTTAGAGTAGCAGATTGACGGTGACCAACTTTAAACAGAACTTGATTAATTTTCACACACATTTATTAAAATAATAACAAGCATAAACATTACGTAACTTGATTCTGTATGCGATTTACAATTGACAATCTGAAGTTCCTTTGGTTTTGGTACGTTAATCTTATTCTCACATATCTCTGATACTTGACAAAAGTGTCTATTCATTTATCTTCATGGCTATGTACAGGAATATGATAATCTTACTAGGCACAGACTGAAACTTGACTATCAGCTGGTACAGACAAATGCAGACTAATGCAGACTGACTAATCGGAGGTCTGTACACCCGTTATACCTTGCGCGTTCAGGTATCACTGCGCGAGGGTCATCCACGAGGAGAAAAGGTTTTACGTTAGCAGCAATCTCATTGGCTGCGTTACATATTAATACGTGGACCGGCGGAAGCAGAATTTGGTCCATCTCTAAGGCAGCGCCATCTCGTAGTGCGGAAATGGACGAGCGCTGCGCCTGCGCTGTTGTGCTTAGTGGGGCATGCTCTAGTGGGAAAGTTGTGTATGCACTGACTACGCAGGACTATGTACACAACATCAAGTAATTGTTATTAATAAATATTTGCTAACAAAATTTGCTTGCAGACCGTAGGAGTCTAGGGGTGATAAACACTATCTTTCAGTAATTTTACATAGGCAGGAAATGTTGCCATTAATAAATAAATGAATAACTTTGTCATAACCGAAGACGTACGATCTTATGTGAACTATATCGGTTGTATACTCGTGTTACAGAATTGCGTCATATTCGGCAGTCGTCGATAGGATGTTTTTCGACCTTGTCATGTGGTAGACAATGCTGTCGTACCGTTAATAGTTTATGATTAGTGTGAACAAGTTCATTTTGTGGTGTTTCTTAAATAAACGAGCAATAGTGGCATCCTGTGTAAAAAAATTTTTGCACAAAGAAAACCTTCCCGCTTCATTACGTAAAACATAGACAGCAGTATCGCACTTCCGGAATCCGACAGCGCTGCTACGGCTCTGCAAGGGGACACAAAACTACGAGAGCATCTCCACATAACGGATAGGGAGAATTCCTATGCGTTGGCTCACTAAGTCAGTTCAAGGACGGAGTGGCTTAATTATCGCAAAACTCGTGTGGGGAATCGTGGCCACTTATACTGTACGCCCCTTATACCACCATCTACGGACTCACCTGCAAAACAGGTTTAGTAGGAGTGGGGGTTCTTGCAAAGTAAAGTAAAAGAAAAATATAGATTGCGTTTTAAAAAACATCGTTAAGAAGACACCGTTAAAAATTATTTATTTATTATTTCCACAAGTGAACCCTCGGTCGTTGCATATTATCAGGTGGAATACAGCGAAAAATTTCCAAATTTGAGAATATCGAACAACGTATATATGGCTTTTTAAGTTCTAATTTGTATTACAGTACGTAATTTGTAGTAGTAATTCTCTTGAAAAAGGCCAAAGTTTGAATATGAGCAGTCGAGATCGACAAAGATGTTTGATAAAATGCTTTATCTGACTGTGTACATCGCTCAGTAACAGGTATTCAATAGATACTCGAATTTAAGGTCTCATAACATTAACGCAATCAAAGCTCACCACGAAATACGCAGTGTATTAGTGCTTTCTTATAATGTGAATAAGACTGAAGTTTGTTGTTGTTTATTTCTATTTTATAATGCATTGATATGTTTGCAGGGGGATTCTGGAGGACCTCTTTATGTGAACGAGCAGCTTGTGGGCCTAGTTTCCTTTTCTCGGTACTGTTCAGGCCTTACACCACCGAGCGTCTACACCAGGGTCCCAGTGTTTGTCGACTGGATCAAAGAAAACGCACAGTAGTGGATCGCCTTCAAAAACAAATAAAGGAAAAACATAGACGACGTGAAGAGGCGTTTTATTTATACCCTTGCTTATTTGCTGTCTCAATAATTAACAGCTTATCTGCATTTCACGTTATCCAAAGCATTTTTCACGTTCATGTTACTAACCAAACTATCATGTAACTCCTCCTTCTTTTATAGTTCCGATAAAACTGAAACTATGTAACCGACCGCCGGCATGGTAGCTCAGCGTGTTCGGTCAAAGAATTAGCTACCCTCTATAATAATAATAATAAAAAAACTGAGTGACTGGATCAACTATGAACTTGAACGGGTGTCACGGAACGTCCGCCCCGAACAAATGCAACGAACAATTACGAACAAAATGAGACAATCCAAGAAAACAAAGATAAAAACCGGCAGTCCAAAACGGTCCCTTGCCCTTTTGAGGAAACTCTACAGAGTATATTCCAGGTAGCTATATGTTGTGGTGAACGACAAAGAAGAAGGGTACTTCCTTGACTGAATCTTCCACTCTGCAATGTATACTGGTAGATTGAAGCTTTGAGGCGTAGTGGAGTGTACTCTGGCAGACTGAAACTGTTGGGAGTGCTTGAATGGTTCAATCGGTAGAGCACCACTGTGAAACCCAGCCCCAGTTCAAGATGTTACATCTGCGCCGCAGAGTGGGGGCTACGTTCTGGTACAATTATGTGTACAACGCTTGAAGCCTGCAGTGACTACGACGGGTGAGATCCGTCGGCATTTGTTGCAGCTCAAAAACACGACCTTAGCTGTACTGAGAATAGCATACAGTTACTGCCTGTACTAGGATACTGAAATCGAGCATTACAAAATTAAAACCAAAATATGCAACAATGCTCCTCAAAAACAAACGAATGAGAAGAAGAATGGCTCAACGCAAAACAGGAAGAACCTATAAAATCACTGTCCCACATCATTATCTTTTGCCTGCATGAATCAAGGATCATGTTTAAGGTAAGAGTGTAGTTTTTGTAATACATAAGGCAATAAACATGTAAAAATTATGCTCTCGGTCTCCATACATGGTTTAACAGTATAAGCTCATTTATATTATTCGTATGTGGTTTAATGAATATCACATATCACTACACACAAACTCACTATTCAGTTTTCGAGAGTAGTTTGACTTCGATCGGCAAGTGCATTGTTTACAGTATATTCCTATTGGTTAATTGCGGTAAGCGTTTCGTCACTGCTGTTCATGATCTATACAGATGAGATAGTAAATGGTGCTAACTACAGCCTCATACTTTTCACTTCTCAAGAAGAAACTAAAGTGGCAAGAGTTCAAAATGAAGATAGTGTAGTACACATTTGTTGAGTAACAGCACATGACTTTTACACTTCTGAGGACACTTAATAAGTGACTTTACGAGTGAGATGGTTAGCCTAGCATATGAAAGAGATGAAAGAGTCGTTTCTGCGGAGATGATAGTTACATAATGTCCTACTGTCTGTAGACGACCATCTCCAATTTTTCCTTACTTTAATTAGGACTTTCTCGGATTCCTGATGGCGATACTATTACACATTATCATCCAGGTGCCATTCGCAGTAGGCAGAGAGTTACCTTTATTGTCGTTTCGTAGGCTCCACGAATTTTAGTACCGTACGGAATCATTTAAAATGCTTCGTCTACAAATCTGATATTACATTTCTGTAGTAATTACACTGAAGAAGTGTTCAGGCAACTGGAAAAGTATCCATGGTAACAAGATATGAATCATAGCTACTTGGAGAAACATGTATACATTTAGGTTACGTCAAACAATCCCACTCTAGATACAACATGGGACTCTACTAGTAACACCAAGAATCGCTCTTGTGGTTTCTGTCCTACTTTAGACAGGATATATATGCTTGCACTTTAATCCGGCACTTTTCACGACCTTAAGAGGGCAAGTTCTCGCCTCTACCGCAAATGGATGGGCCTAATCTGCTATCTATGAAACCACAGTACAATTAGTCGTTGATCAGTCTCCTATTCTCTATTTAACTATAACTACTCCACTTATCAACGCTTATTTACATTAATAGGCTAACACTCATTCTAGTTACTGCTGTTTATGAACAAGAATTAATTGGTAGTTTTGAAGGTTGAGGCAGCTTTCTACTTACTTCATGCTCTAATCTATACTTCAGTAAATAAGGCTGTCACAGTCTCACCCTCTGTCACCTTCCAGTCCATCCAGCATCTTATATGCGCCTTTCCTCCGGACTTGTCAGAACCACCACTGGTCGGCCCCGTCGCTGCATGGTGGACTGCACGTTCAACAAAACGTTTGCAATACTCGATGCAAAACTGTTTGTGACGGCTAATTTGTGTCGTTATGTCCTGGACCGTATTTGAAAGCCTGTGCCTCTTCCGTGATTGACAACTGTTTCTTGTGAAGTGATTGAGTAGCTCAGATGGTAGAGCACTTGCCCGCGAAAGACAAAGGTCCCGAGTTCGAGTCTCGGTCTGACACACAGTTTTGCTGCACGGGTTAGCTGCGCAGCCCAGGGCGTCTTGTGACGGTCCACGCGCCTCCCCCCGTCAGAGGTTCGAGTCCTCCCTCGGGCATGGGTGTGCGTGTCGTCCTTAGCGTAAGTTGGTATAAGTCAGATTAAGTAGTGTGTAAGCTTAGGGACCGATGACCTAAGCAGTTTGGTCCCATAAGACCTTACCACAAATTTCCAATTTTTTTTCCCTTGTGAAACGTGTTGTGTGTTGATAGTTATAAAGTAACATTATAGTTAGTACGATGTTTTGTTTTTCAGATAATTATTACAACTCTTTACTCTGCCGCATTTTTGTGGTCAAGGGACACGTTATCGCATACAGTAAACATGACCTCGATTCAATTTTACATATCACTAATGAATTAGTTACATAACAAACATTGGACTAATAGTACTATACTACTCGTCACCAGACCAGCACTTTATTGTACGGTGTAAATACGAAAAAGGTATAGCTGAGATATATTAAAATGTGGGTGATATTATACACGGTGAAGAAAAACTCGCCCACTCGGACTTCGCAGCACGATTCCTCACATACTAGCATTAAAAAATTGTCTAATACGAAATTTCGTAATGCAATATATATATCTGGTAGGAAATGGACATTAAGATTAGAAATCTCGCAACACATTCATCACATGTACGGTAATGAGTTATGTCAGCATATAGGAGTAGTACTGTGGAGTTTGTGGAGTGGATAACGTTTTGAGTTAGCATGCGGGAGGTCAAGAGTTCGATTCTGCGTCGAGGCGTATTTGTTTTTATTTGCTACATATAGTGTGCGTGGTACGGTATCTAGTGTCTTAATCGTCATACAGCGATTCCTTTGTCAGCTTTTAAAGAAGCCTTGTGCATATCGAGGACGCGAAATGTTTCGCACAACCGTACCTACTACATTCCAAACCCTTTTTCTGTATATCATTTCCCGACGGTCTAATTGACTAGTACCAACAACTATTATTCTTGCCACGTGCAGGTCCGTTACACTTCGTTAGTGCCTTACGTCACCAGTAGGGCTTCTGGGGCGGCAGGTAATAATGAAATGGTCTTTACTTCGTTATGTCATAATGGAAATACTCTTTAATTGTCTGCGCGTGCTTTCCATCTACAAGAGCTTGAAAACTATTTTTACGGCCAGCCATACAGCCATACAGAACATACCATAATTTCCAGTCTGCTAATCACCATTACTCTTTGCGCTTACTCAAAAAAAATGTTCTTACTTCTTGTATATAAAAATTTTAAGGTTTAGCTGACTAATATATTCTATAAAAGTACACTCCGAAAAAATATCTCTTAGTACTGTAACTAATATCCCTGTCGGAAACAGTACTATTAACAGTTCACAATATACATAAATGACCTTGTGGATGAAATCGGAAGTTCACTGAGACTTTTTGCGGATGATGCTGTGGTGTATCGAGAGGTTGTAACAATGGAAAATTGTACTGAAATGCAGGAGGATCCGCAGCGAATTGACGCGTGGTGCAGGGAATGGCAATTCAATCTCAAGTGTAATGTGCTGCGAATACATAGAAAGAAAGATCCCTTATCGTTTAGCTACAATATAGCAGGTCAGCAACTGGAAGCAGTTAATTCCATAAATTATCTGGGAGTACGCATTAGGAGTGATTTAAAGTGGAATGATCATATAAAGTTGATCGTCGGTAAAGCAGATGCCAGACTGAGATTCATTGGAAGAATCCTAAGGAAATGCAATCCGAAAACAAAGGAAGTAGGTTACAGTACGCTTATTCGCCCACTGCTTGAATACCGCTCAGCAGTGTGGGATCCGTACTAGACAGGGTTGATAGAAGAGATAGAGAAGATCCAACGGAGAGCGGCGCGCTTCGTTACAGGATCATTTAGTAATCGCGAAAGCGTTACGGAGATGATAGATAAACTCCAGTGGAAGACTCTGCAGGAGAGACGCTCAGTAGCTCGGTACGGGCTTTTGTTGAAGTTTCGAGAACATACCTTCACCGAGGAATCAAGCAGTATATTGCTCTCTCCTGCGTATATCTCGCGAAGAGACCCTGAGAATAAAATCAGAGAGATTAGAGCCCACACAGAGGCATACCGACAATCCTTCTTTCCACGAACAATACGAGACTGGAATAGGAGAACCGATAGAGGTACTCAAGGTACCCTCCGCCATACACCGTCAGGTGGCTTGCGGAGTATGGATGTAGATGCAGAACAGTTCATTGGCTTTGTGAACATTGAGGGCGGTACGTAGACAATCACTTCTGCGAAAACTTAGCGATCCAGGATGGAGTACAGTCGAGTTCACTTCCTACTTTTACCGAAAACCCATTCAAGTCTGCCCAGCCCTGACGCCATGCGAGGCACAATGCACATGGGTGTTTGACTCATACAAGTGGAAACGTCGGTGCGAAGTGTGTCCTACCATTGCCTCTCTGAGTGTACTTGTATGGGGTTACATCTGCTATCAACCGCCCTACGCACAGGTAGCAGAATCTAAATAGCCCCTTTCTCGGACACATATTAATTAATAGCTCTATCATTTAGCAATTTCCGATCTTAATTTGTATATAAATAGAGTTATGCATGCTGTAGTTACTGAAAAAGTCTTAGCTCGACTGTATTTAAACTCTGACAACTAGAACATTACCTCTGAACTGCCTCTTTAAGATTTCTCGTAACCAACGTTATTTACAATATAGTCTTGAGACTTGATACAACTGTACAATTTCATGAATGTAGCCAATTGCTGTGATTAGAACTTTGTATTACAAATACAAATGATATTCTGTCATGAATAAAGACGTTTTCATTCTAATGTAGTTCTTAGTAAGTAACTTGAAAACTAATAGAGGTAGCTTATTTGTGTCACATTCTTAATGTTTTCTCATCAAACTGAGGCTACATAGGAATTTTCAGCTTTTTGAGTCCAATATTTAACGGCTTTAATTTTTTGTAAAAACTCTGATTTTAACCAAAATCTTGCTCTGATAAAGTTGACACTTGTGACTTTTAATTATGACTCACATTTGGTCAATTTTTAGAATTCTAATTGTACTACTCAGAGCCTTTTATTTTTTTAAGATCAGATGTTTTGCCTAACTTAGTCATTTAATCGTTCTGAGACGTTTTATTGTTAATATTAATGTACTTAAGCATACACTGACGAAGCTAGCGAAAGTTATATTAGTTTTTAATTTCACTCTTAGATTATGATGCAATCCTTTGTATGTTAAGCGCAGGCAGGTTATGATGACGTGGTGCTGGTAGTACTGAACTGAGGTAAGCCCTGACACTCTCGCTCGCCTCTGTACCTCTTACAGTGACACGGCTCTTGTTTCGCCTCTTTATCCCCTATTTATTCTTCAACAAAATTATTATAAACAAGTAATGTTACTATAGCTGACTTCTTTTAAATGAAACTGATTTTAGCTATATTTTCCTTAATACCAAACACACTAAATTTAAATATGTATATGCAGATTTTTCTTTCGTTTTGACTAGCAGTAGTTCACCAGTATTTAAACTATTGGAGGCAGATTTTGTTGCAAGTCGCCTTTTTTGTCCAAGACAGTTTTATGTATGGATGATCCAGCCTGTACTTTCTTTTCATCCATGATATAACTTTCTTCCGCATTACCATCTTGCACATTATTCCCGAACTCCGTACCTTCCTGCACCTATCCCTCATTCCTCATACTCTAATAAACAGTTCCGGTGCTTCGTAATTATTGCCCATATAACTTCAAATAAAAGGCTCCGTAATCATTCCAGAATCTGGTAAAGTTAACACTAAGTGGATTTGTTCAAAGTCAGTCATTCCTTTTTATTTAGTTAAAATATCTCTATGAATCACATTTAGACACTTAACCTGATCACGAATAAACAAGGATGATCCATTATTATCTTACCTATACCAGTTGGTACCAAAGCTTCGTGCTGTACTGGTCTAGGAAGTTTCCAGTAGATCCTATGATCCTATGATCCTGTATTCTGAACCACCGTGCTTCCAACATTCAGGTTCCCACTATCATTATTTCGGTTGTTTGTATGAATGATGGAAGATCTATTATTATTCTATATCTGCTGCTCAATAGTAGCTACTCTTTCCACTTAATTCAGATATTCAGTGAACCTATTCACGTAATCTCCAGGTGCGGAAATGATTCTTTTCTGCCAATACAAAGGCAGCCTATCGTCTAGTCCCATGATTTTCTTTCCCGGATTCACCTTTTCTGTCGGAAGTGACAGGCGTGAAACCGAATATCATTATTTCGGTTGTTTGTATGAATGATGGAAGATCTATTATTATTCTATATCTGCTGCTCAATAGTAGCTACTCTTTCCACTTAATTCAGATATTCGGTGAACCTATTCACGTAATCTCCAGGTGCGGAAATGATTCTTTTCTGCCAATACAAAGGCAGCCTATCGTCTAGTCCCATGATTGTCTTTCCCGGATTCACCTTTTCTGTCAGAAGTGACAGGCGTGAAACCGAATTTCTAGAGAAGTCTTTGACTGATTCAACACGGAGCAAATTTTTTAAACCTCCAAAATTCTCTCTGAAACATCGTTTTGTTTTTTATGTGACTAGTACTCTTTAAGAAATTCAGTTTTAAATTCAGAAAGAGTTTTTCATCTATGATTACACCAGCTGACCATCGAAATCCCCTCCTGACAAATGGCTTCTTATGAAAGAAATTTTCTCACATTCTGACCATGCATTTGGTAAAACATGCTCAAAATCATTTCAGAACTCTAGCAGGTGAATTTGTTTGTCTCGATCAAGACGTAAAAATTGACGACATCCATAAAAGCAGAGTCAACTACAGCAATATGCTAAACAGTAGTATTACATGAGCTAGCAGAGGTTTCTCTATTTCCTATGTTAGTAATATTAATATTTAGTTCTTCTACTTGCAGTATTACTGTCTCCAGTGTGCCAGAAATTTTTTTATCAACATCCTTACATAATTTCTCACAGTCAGATTTTACTTTCTTAATATCCCCCTGACAAGCATTCACTTCATTAGTTATTTCCTCAAATCGATTAGAGCGAAGTTTGTAGCCTGTTGCCCTACTTTGACCTGCAGATCATGATGGTTACAATCATTTTTATAATTTAAGCTATTCAGTTTGAATTCATTTCATCCTTTAATTCTTTATTGCTAGATTCAATGTTACTGCTTAACTGTTTACTACTTGATTCCAGCTTATCGTTCTCTTATTTATGATGCGACTCAAGTTTAGAAAACAGTAATTGTATCCAACTTGATGCCTCTACCTTGTCTCTTCGCATTCCAGCCGGATTTAAAGGAGTTTATATTATTCACTAACTTGCCTGAAATTCAGACATATTGAACTCATGAACCATCCTTGTTCGCCGGCTGGGGTGGCCGAGCGGTTATAGGCGCTACAGTCTGGAACCGCGCGACCGCTACGATCACAGGTTCGAATCCTGCCCCGGGCATGGATGTGTCTAAGTTCTAGGGGACTGATGACCTCAGAAGTTAAGTCCCATAGTGCTCAGAGCCATTTGAACCATCCTCGTTCATTTCGGTTTCTAATTCTGAGGATTCATACTCAGAGACTGATTCCATTTTAACTTTACATCATCCTCATCAGTAGAATCTATTTTTAATAGCCTGTTGGAAACAAATAACAAAAACTTTAAATATTGTTGACTTACTTTCTTGACCTCGACAAACGATGCTGGCACGGTGTACCAGCAAACGTGGTGCGACGTGTTGTGTCAGTTTCCTGGGCTGATAATAACCATATATGGAGCAGCTGATAATAACCAAATGGCCGTTACTTCGTCATCATGAAAAGACTTAATTTCTCCTTGTGTACTTTCCATCTATCTATTTGTGGTGTTTCTTAAATAAACGAGCAATAGTGGCATCCTGTGTAAAAAATTTTTTGCACAAAGAAAACCTTCCCGCTTCATTACGTAAAACATAGACAGCAGTATCGCACTTCCGGAATCCGACAGCGCTGCTACGGCTCTGCAAGGGGACACAAAACTACGAGAGCATCTCCACATAACGGATAGGGAGAATTCCTATGCGTTGGCTCACTAAGTCAGTTCAAGGACGGAGTGGCTTAATTATCGCAAAACTCGTGTGGGGAATCGTGGCCACTTATACTGTACGCCCCTTGTACCACCATCTACGGACTCACCTGCAAAACAGGTTTAGTAGGAGTGGGGGTTCTTGCAAAGTAAAGTAAAAGAAAAATATAGATTGCGTTTTAAAAAACATCGTTAAGAAGACACCGTTAAAAATTATTTATTTATTATTTCCACAAGTGAACCCTCGGTCGTTGCATATTATCAGGTGGAATACAGCGAAAAATTTCCAAATTTGAGAATATCGAACAACGTATATATGGCTTTTTAAGTTCTAATTTGTATTACAGTACGTAATTTGTAGTAGTAATTCTCTTGAAAAAGGCCAAAGTTTGAATATGAGCAGTCGAGATCGACAAAGATGTTTGATAAAATGCTTTATCTGACTGTGTACATCGCTCAGTAACAGGTATTCAATAGATACTCGAATTTAAGGTCTCATAACATTAACGCAATCAAAGCTCACCACGAAATACGCAGTGTATTAGTGCTTTCTTATAATGTGAATAAGACTGAAGTTTGTTGTTGTTTATTTCTATTTTATAATGCATTGATATGTTTGCAGGGGGATTCTGGAGGACCTCTTTATGTGAACGAGCAGCTTGTGGGCCTAGTTTCCTTTTCTCGGTACTGTTCAGGCCTTACACCACCGAGCGTCTACACCAGGGTCCCAGTGTTTGTCGACTGGATCAAAGAAAACGCACAGTAGTGGATCGCCTTCAAAAACAAATAAAGGAAAAACATAGACGACGTGAAGAGGCGTTTTATTTATACCCTTGCTTATTTGCTGTCTCAATAATTAACAGCTTATCTGCATTTCACGTTATCCAAAGCATTTTTCACGTTCATGTTACTAACCAAACTATCATGTAACTCCTCCTTCTTTTATAGTTCCGATAAAACTGAAACTATGTAACCGACCGCCGGCATGGTAGCTCAGCGTGTTCGGTCAAAGAATTAGCTACCCTCTATAATAATAATAATAAAAAAACTGAGTGACTGGATCAACTATGAACTTGAACGGGTGTCACGGAACGTCCGCCCCGAACAAATGCAACGAACAATTACGAACAAAATGAGACAATCCAAGAAAACAAAGATAAAAACCGGCAGTCCAAAACGGTCCCTTGCCCTTTTGAGGAAACTCTACAGAGTATATTCCAGGTAGCTATATGTTGTGGTGAACGACAAAGAAGAAGGGTACTTCCTTGACTGAATCTTCCACTCTGCAATGTATACTGGTAGATTGAAGCTTTGAGGCGTAGTGGAGTGTACTCTGGCAGACTGAAACTGTTGGGAGTGCTTGAATGGTTCAATCGGTAGAGCACCACTGTGAAACCCAGCCCCAGTTCAAGATGTTACATCTGCGCCGCAGAGTGGGGGCTACGTTCTGGTACAATTATGTGTACAACGCTTGAAGCCTGCAGTGACTACGACGGGTGAGATCCGTCGGCATTTGTTGCAGCTCAAAAACACGACCTTAGCTGTACTGAGAATAGCATACAGTTACTGCCTGTACTAGGATACTGAAATCGAGCATTACAAAATTAAAACCAAAATATGCAACAATGCTCCTCAAAAACAAACGAATGAGAAGAAGAATGGCTCAACGCAAAACAGGAAGAACCTATAAAATCACTGTCCCACATCATTATCTTTTGCCTGCATGAATCAAGGATCATGTTTAAGGTAAGAGTGTAGTTTTTGTAATACATAAGGCAATAAACATGTAAAAATTATGCTCTCGGTCTCCATACATGGTTTAACAGTATAAGCTCATTTATATTATTCGTATGTGGTTTAATGAATATCACATATCACTACACACAAACTCACTATTCAGTTTTCGAGAGTAGTTTGACTTCGATCGGCAAGTGCATTGTTTACAGTATATTCCTATTGGTTAATTGCGGTAAGCGTTTCGTCACTGCTGTTCATGATCTATACAGATGAGATAGTAAATGGTGCTAACTACAGCCTCATACTTTTCACTTCTCAAGAAGAAACTAAAGTGGCAAGAGTTCAAAATGAAGATAGTGTAGTACACATTTGTTGAGTAACAGCACATGACTTTTACACTTCTGAGGACACTTAATAAGTGACTTTACGAGTGAGATGGTTAGCCTAGCATATGGAAGAGATGAAAGAGTCGTTTCTGCGGAGATGATAGTTACATAATGTCCTACTGTCTGTAGACGACCATCTCCAATTTTTCCTTACTTTAATTAGGACTTTCTCGGATTCCTGATGGCGATACTATTACACATTATCATCCAGGTGCCATTCGCAGTAGGCAGAGAGTTACCTTTATTGTCGTTTCGTAGGCTCCACGAATTTTAGTACCGTACGGAATCATTTAAAATGCTTCGTCTACAAATCTGATATTACATTTCTGTAGTAATTACACTGAAGAAGTGTTCAGGCAACTGGAAAAGTATCCATGGTAACAAGATATGAATCATAGCTACTTGGAGAAACATGTATACATTTAGGTTACGTCAAACAGTCCCACTCTAGATACAACATGGGACTCTACTAGTAACACCAAGAATCGCTCTTGTGGTTTCTGTCCTACTTTAGACAGGATATATATGCTTGCACTTTAATCCGGCACTTTTCACGACCTTAAGAGGGCAAGTTCTCGCCTCTACCGCAAATGGATGGGCCTAATCTGCTATCTATGAAACCACAGTACAATTAGTCGTTGATCAGTCTCCTATTCTCTATTTAACTATAACTACTCCACTTATCAACGCTTATTTACATTAATAGGCTAACACTCATTCTAGTTACTGCTGTTTATGAACAAGAATTAATTGGTAGTTTTGAAGGTTGAGGCAGCTTTCTACTTACTTCATGCTCTAATCTATACTTCAGTAAATAAGGCTGTCACAGTCTCACCCTCTGTCACCTTCCAGTCCATCCAGCATCTTATATGCGCCTTTCCTCCGGACTCGTCAGAACCACCACTGGTCGGCCCCGTCGCTGCATGGTGGACTGCACGTTCAACAAAACGTTTGCAATATTCGATGCAAAACTGTTTGTGACGGCTAATTTGTGTCGTTATGTCCTGGACCGTATTTGAAAGCCTCTGCCTCTTCCGTGATTGACAACTGTTTCTTGTGAAGTGATTGAGTAGCTCAGATGGTAGAGCACTTGCCCGCGAAAGACAAAGGTCCCGAGTTCGAGTCTCGGTCTGACACACAGTTTTGCTGCACGGGTTAGCTGCGCAGCCCAGGGCGTCTTGTGACGGTCCACGCGCCTCCCCCCGTCAGAGGTTCGAGTCCTCCCTCGGGCATGGGTGTGCGTGTCGTCCTTAGCGTAAGTTGGTATAAGTCAGATTAAGTAGTGTGTAAGCTTAGGGACCGATGACCTAAGCAGTTTGGTCCCATAAGACCTTACCACAAATTTCCAATTTTTTTTCCCTTGTGAAACGTGTTGTGTGTTGATAGTTATAAAGTAACATTATAGTTAGTACGATGTTTTGTTTTTCAGATAATTATTACAACTCTTTACTCTGCCGCATTTTTGTGGTCAAGGGACACGTTATCGCATACAGTAAACATGACCTCGATTCAATTTTACATATCACTAATGAATTAGTTACATAACAAACATTGGACTAATAGTACTATACTACTCGTCACCAGACCAGCACTTTATTGTACGGTGTAAATACGAAAAAGGTATAGCTGAGATATATTAAAATGTGGGTGATATTATACACGGTGAAGAAAAACTCGCCCACTCGGACTTCGCAGCACGATTCCTCACATACTAGCATTAAAAAATTGTCTAATACGAAATTTCGTAATGCAATATATATATCTGGTAGGAAATGGACATTAAGATTAGAAATCTCGCAACACATTCATCACATGTACGGTAATGAGTTATGTCAGCATATAGGAGTAGTACTGTGGAGTTTGTGGAGTGGATAACGTTTTGAGTTAGCATGCGGGAGGTCAAGAGTTCGATTCTGCGTCGAGGCGTATTTGTTTTTATTTGCTACATATAGTGTGCGTGGTACGGTATCTAGTGTCTTAATCGTCATACAGCGATTCCTTTGTCAGCTTTTAAAGAAGCCTTGTGCATATCGAGGACGCGAAATGTTTCGCACAACCGTACCTACTACATTCCAAACCCTTTTTCTGTATATCATTTCCCGATGGTCTAATTGACTAGTACCAACAACTATTATTCTTGCCACGTGCAGGTCCGTTACACTTCGTTAGTGCCTTACGTCACCAGTAGGGCTTCTGGGGCGGCAGGTAATAATGAAATGGTCTTTACTTCGTTATGTCATAATGGAAATACTCTTTAATTGTCTGCGCGTGCTTTCCATCTACCTCTGCCATCTACAAGAGCTTGAAAACTATTTTTACGGCCAGCCATACAGCCATACAGAACATACCATAATTTCCAGTCTGCTAATCACCATTACTCTTTGCGCTTACTCAAAAAAAATGTTCTTACTTCTTGTAAATAAAAATTTTAAGGTTTAGCTGACTAATATATTCTATAAAAGTACACTCCGAAAAAATATCTCTTAGTACTGTAACTAATATCCCTGTCGGAAACAGTACTATTAACAGTTCACAATATACATAAATGACCTTGTGGATGAAATCGGAAGTTCACTGAGACTTTTTGCGGATGATGCTGTGGTGTATCGAGAGGTTGTAACAATGGAAAATTGTACTGAAATGCAGGAGGATCCGCAGCGAATTGACGCGTGGTGCAGGGAATGGCAATTCAATCTCAAGTGTAATGTGCTGCGAATACATAGAAAGAAAGATCCCTTATCGTTTAGCTACAATATAGCAGGTCAGCAACTGGAAGCAGTTAATTCCATAAATTATCTGGGAGTACGCATTAGGAGTGATTTAAAGTGGAATGATCATATAAAGTTGATCGTCGGTAAAGCAGATGCCAGACTGAGATTCATTGGAAGAATCCTAAGGAAATGCAATCCGAAAACAAAGGAAGTAGGTTACAGTACGCTTATTCGCCCACTGCTTGAATACCGCTCAGCAGTGTGGGATCCGTACTAGACAGGGTTGATAGAAGAGATAGAGAAGATCCAACGGAGAGCGGCGCGCTTCGTTACAGGATCATTTAGTAATCGCGAAAGCGTTACGGAGATGATAGATAAACTCCAGTGGAAGACTCTGCAGGAGAGACGCTCAGTAGCTCGGTACGGGCTTTTGTTGAAGTTTCGAGAACATACCTTCACCGAGGAATCAAGCAGTATATTGCTCTCTCCTGCGTATATCTCGCGAAGAGACCCTGAGAATAAAATCAGAGAGATTAGAGCCCACACAGAGGCATACCGACAATCCTTCTTTCCACGAACAATACGAGACTGGAATAGGAGAACCGATAGAGGTACTCAAGGTACCCTCCGCCATACACCGTCAGGTGGCTTGCGGAGTATGGATGTAGATGCAGAACAGTTCATTGGCTTTGTGAACATTGAGGGCGGTACGTAGACAATCACTTCTGCGAAAACTTAGCGATCCAGGATGGAGTACAGTCGAGTTCACTTCCTACTTTTACCGAAAACCCATTCAAGTCTGCCCAGCCCTGACGCCATGCGAGGCACAATGCACATGGGTGTTTGACTCATACAAGTGGAAACGTCGGTGCGAAGTGTGTCCTACCATTGCCTCTCTGAGTGTACTTGTATGGGGTTACATCTGCTATCAACCGCCCTACGCACAGGTAGCAGAATCTAAATAGCCCCTTTCTCGGACACATATTAATTAATAGCTCTATCATTTAGCAATTTCCGATCTTAATTTGTATATAAATAGAGTTATGCATGCTGTAGTTACTGAAAAAGTCTTAGCTCGACTGTATTTAAACTCTGACAACTAGAACATTACCTCTGAACTGCCTCTTTAAGATTTCTCGTAACCAACGTTATTTACAATATAGTCTTGAGACTTGATACAACTGTACAATTTCATGAATGTAGCCAATTGCTGTGATTAGAACTTTGTATTACAAATACAAATGATATTCTGTCATGAATAAAGACGTTTTCATTCTAATGTAGTTCTTAGTAAGTAACTTGAAAACTAATAGAGGTAGCTTATTTGTGTCACATTCTTAATGTTTTCTCATCAAACTGAGGCTACATAGGAATTTTCAGCTTTTTGAGTCCAATATTTAACGGCTTTAATTTTTTGTAAAAACTCTGATTTTAACCAAAATCTTGCTCTGATAAAGTTGACACTTGTGACTTTTAATTATGACTCACATTTGGTCAATTTTTAGAATTCTAATTGTACTACTCAGAGCCTTTTATTTTTTTAAGATCAGATGTTTTGCCTAACTTAGTCATTTAATCGTTCTGAGACGTTTTATTGTTAATATTAATGTACTTAAGCATACACTGACGAAGCTAGCGAAAGTTATATTAGTTTTTAATTTCACTCTTAGATTATGATGCAATCCTTTGTATGTTAAGCGCAGGCAGGTTATGATGACGTGGTGCTGGTAGTACTGAACTGAGGTAAGCCCTGACACTCTCGCTCGCCTCTGTACCTCTTACAGTGACACGGCTCTTGTTTCGCCTCTTTATCCCCTATTTATTCTTCAACAAAATTATTATAAACAAGTAATGTTACTATAGCTGACTTCTTTTAAATGAAACTGATTTTAGCTATATTTTCCTTAATACCAAACACACTAAATTTAAATATGTATATGCAGATTTTTCTTTCGTTTTGACTAGCAGTAGTTCACCAGTATTTAAACTATTGGAGGCAGATTTTGTTGCAAGTCGCCTTTTTTGTCCAAGACAGTTTTATGTATGGATGATCCAGCCTGTACTTTCTTTTCATCCATGATATAACTTTCTTCCGCATTACCATCTTGCACATTATTCCCGAACTCCGTACCTTCCTGCACCTATCCCTCATTCCTCATACTCTAATAAACAGTTCCGGTGCTTCGTAATTATTGCCCATATAACTTCAAATAAAAGGCTCCGTAATCATTCCAGAATCTGGTAAAGTTAACACTAAGTGGATTTGTTCAAAGTCAGTCATTCCTTTTTATTTAGTTAAAATATCTCTATGAATCACATTTAGACACTTAACCTGATCACGAATAAAGAAGGATGATCCATTATTATCTTACCTATACCAGTTGGTACCAAAGCTTCGTGCTGTACTGGTCTAGGAAGTTTCCAGTAGATCCTATGATCCTATGATCCTGTATTCTGAACCACCGTGCTTCCAACATTCAGGTTCCCACTATCATTATTTCGGTTGTTTGTATGAATGATGGAAGATCTATTATTATTCTATATCTGCTGCTCAATAGTAGCTACTCTTTCCACTTAATTCAGATATTCAGTGAACCTATTCACGTAATCTCCAGGTGCGGAAATGATTCTTTTCTGCCAATACAAAGGCAGCCTATCGTCTAGTCCCATGATTTTCTTTCCCGGATTCACCTTTTCTGTCGGAAGTGACAGGCGTGAAACCGAATATCATTATTTCGGTTGTTTGTATGAATGATGGAAGATCTATTATTATTCTATATCTGCTGCTCAATAGTAGCTACTCTTTCCACTTAATTCAGATATTCGGTGAACCTATTCACGTAATCTCCAGGTGCGGAAATGATTCTTTTCTGCCAATACAAAGGCAGCCTATCGTCTAGTCCCATGATTGTCTTTCCCGGATTCACCTTTTCTGTCAGAAGTGACAGGCGTGAAACCGAATTTCTAGAGAAGTCTTTGACTGATTCAACACGGAGCAAATTTTTTAAACCTCCAAAATTCTCTCTGAAACATCGTTTTGTTTTTTATGTGACTAGTACTCTTTAAGAAATTCAGTTTTAAATTCAGAAAGAGTTTTTCATCTATGATTACACCAGCTGACCATCGAAATCCCCTCCTGACAAATGGCTTCTTATGAAAGAAATTTTCTCACATTCTGACCATGCATTTGGTAAAACATGCTCAAAATCATTTCAGAACTCTAGCAGGTGAATTTGTTTGTCTCGATCAAGACGTAAAAATTGACGACATCCGTAAAAGCAGAGTCAACTACAGCAATATGCTAAACAGTAGTATTACATGAGCTAGCAGAGGTTTCTCTATTTCCTATGTTAGTAATATTAATATTTAGTTCTTCTACTTGCAGTATTACTGTCTCCAGTGTGCCAGAAATTTTTTTATCAACATCCTTACATAATTTCTCACAGTCAGATTTTACTTTCTTAATATCCCCCTGACAAGCATTCACTTCATTAGTTATTTCCTCAAATCGATTAGAGCGAAGTTTGTAGCCTGTTGCCCTACTTTGACCTGCAGATCATGATGGTTACAATCATTTTTATAATTTAAGCTATTCAGTTTGAATTCATTTCATCCTTTAATTCTTTATTGCTAGATTCAATGTTACTGCTTAACTGTTTACTACTTGATTCCAGCTTATCGTTCTCTTATTTATGATGCGACTCAAGTTTAGAAAACAGTAATTGTATCCAACTTGATGCCTCTACCTTGTCTCTTCGCATTCCAGCCGGATTTAAAGGAGTTTATATTATTCACTAACTTGCCTGAAATTCAGACATATTGAACTCATGAACCATCCTTGTTCGCCGGCTGGGGTGGCCGAGCGGTTATAGGCGCTACAGTCTGGAACCGCGCGACCGCTACGATCACAGGTTCGAATCCTGCCCCGGGCATGGATGTGTCTAAGTTCTAGGGGACTGATGACCTCAGAAGTTAAGTCCCATAGTGCTCAGAGCCATTTGAACCATCCTCGTTCATTTCGGTTTCTAATTCTGAGGATTCATACTCAGAGACTGATTCCATTTTAACTTTACATCATCCTCATCAGTAGAATCTATTTTTAATAGCCTGTTGGAAACAAATAACAAAAACTTTAAATATTGTTGACTTACTTTCTTGACCTCGACAAACGATGCTGGCACGGTGTACCAGCAAACGTGGTGCGACGTGTTGTGTCAGTTTCCTGGGCTGATAATAACCATATATGGAGCAGCTGATAATAACCAAATGGCCGTTACTTCGTCATCATGAAAAGACTTAATTTCTCCTTGTGTACTTTCCATCTATCTATTTTTTCGGTCATCCAGCGATGGAAAACAAACGGACCATAATTTCCAGTCTGCAAGTCCACGTTACTCTTTGTGTTCACTGAAAGAAAATGTTCATACTTGCCACCTACTCAGTGGGATAAGTAACTATGACTATAAATAAAAGTATGACTATAAATAAAAATTATGGTGCAGTCCTTTGTATGTTAAACACAGACACTTTATCATGACGTGGCGCTGGTAATAGTGAAGTATAGTAAGCCCTGGCACTCTCGTTTGCCTCTGCATCTCTTACAAAGATACAGCGTTTGTTCGTCTCAGGCTAGCAACGTCATTTGCAAATAATTTCCAAATTCGGTTACCATTTGTATGTATTATGACCATGGAACCACTAATTATGGCTTTCAGTGTTGAGTCTGATAAGATCATGCTGTTTAGCAAGTATCTCCATGCGTTACTATTATCATTATTCTTCTTCTTGTTCGTATTATTATTTCGATGGAAATGTGGAAACATCACGGTCATTACCGTTAAAGAAACAGTGTAATTCGGAAACGAACATTTCACAACCAGCAATGTCGGGATGAATCATGCGGAACAAAAGCTGTAAGAGAGGTGATGTGCGTTACAGGAAACAGCCTGCTGCGACTAATGCCATGTTTATGCTGTATGCGCTGTTCACCAGACAGGGACTAGTTGCTAGCGGAGTAACGCGCCCGTGATCGACTCAATGCACATTCGTCACATATCGTATTTTCTTCTTATGTTATTCTAAAACCGTGTGGCAGACGGTGAATATGTGGACATGTTTCTAATCCATAAAGCATCTGATATCCCTGCTGGCTTTTCCGCCCGTGAATATGCTGCTACATATCCTGGTCGACGTCATCCAGATAAAAGTATGTTTCGTCGTCTGGAGCTTCACCTTCGGGAGACAAGTTATCTCCCTCCACCATCGCGTGACAGAGGTCGTCCACGGACTCGCCGTACTCTAGCTACTGAGGAATCTATTACGGAGGTGTATGACACCAAGGAAACCAGTGAAGTACACATGGCGTGGCAAGATAACAGCGCGTCACCAAAAGCACGGTCGTTAATGTGCTGCACGAGAATAAGCTGCATCCATATCATTATTATCTGACGCAGAACCCGCATCATGCAGATCGCCGTCTGCGGATGCAATTTTGTGAATGGTTCCAACAAGAAAGGGAAGCCAACGACGACTTCATAAACATTGTGATATGGTCGGATGAAGCAGCGTTCAGTGATGAAGGTGTCTTCAATATGCATAATGCCCACCTCTGGCGTGATGTTAAACTTGCAAGTCACCCGCGACCGTGGATATCAAATTCTTTTTCGCATCAACGTCCGGGCCGGAATACTGGGAGACAAGAGATTGGGTGCCTACTTGTTGCATGACAGGTTGACTGCACGAAGGTATCATACATTCCTCTCACACTACTGTGTTTGCCTGACGCAATGGAAGGTCTTCTATTCTATGTTCAGCAGATGTTATTGTTCCAACATGCCGGAGCACCTCCACACTTTGGAATTAATGTGCGACGGTACTGAGACAGAACATTTCCAGGGAAATGGCTAAGACGTCCACTTGTGTGGCCGCCGCATGCACCTGACCTAAATCTCCAGGATTTCTTCCTGTGAGGACACATGAAGGCGCACATGTGGAGCAACTGATAGCGCTTGTTAATGCTGGTCTTGTATCTGTCAACGCAGCCATACTGCGAAGATTTCAAAGCCGTATGACCTAGCCGCTAGCGGGTCGCGCAATGTTTTGGTCATGCAGGGGGGTCGCTTTGAACACCTGCTCTGAGGACAAGGTATTCTTTTGTAAAAGTCATATGTCTTAATACGGAAATTATTATTGTCATTGTTCTAACGTGTTACTTCTGAGCGGGCGTACTGGATGTAGTATAAATGACAAGAAGATTTTGAGTTGTTTGACCGTGAAATCAACTTTCTCAACTTCAACAATTTCAAAATTGATATTGGATTTGTAGTTATGCAGTCACATGCTAAGTTATTTGTGTCAGCTGCCTATTTCTGATTTTTGCCGGCCGGGGTGGCCGAGCGGTTCTAGGCGCTCCAGCCCGGAACCGCACGACCACTACTGTCGCAGGTTCGAATCCTGCCTCGGGCATGGATGTGTGTGATGTCCTTAGGTTAGTTAGGTTTAAGTAGTTCTAAGTTCTAGGGGACTGATGACCTCAGCAGTTATTATTTGGACAAGCGTAAATACAAGAGAAATGCCATTCTTCCGGAGGAATCAACAACAGACATAACACTCGAACAAGGCGAGCAAAAGTTTTTATTAACAAGGCGTCGGAAAAAAATAATAACAATAATACTGAAGTAAGCTAAGAGGTGTGAGGCGATAGACAAGAAGTGAAGAAGGTGCAGGCAACTGCCCGACAATGGAGCGTGGTGGCAGAGTGGGCAGGGGTCAACATGCGATGCTTGGCCACTGTGTTCCCGGCACCATTACCGGGTAGAAGCGCCCGAAAGGAAGGAAGAAGCTAAGGACGAGAGGACAGTAGAGGAAGGGGAATGACCAGCGTGCTCTGGTATAGCGCATAAAAGAAAGGAGGACCGTGTCCATGCGCCCACACCACTGTGGGGTACGATATAGAACGTAGCCCGGAGAGTCTCAGATGCCAGCAGGGGGGGGGGGGGGGTGGGGGGGGGAGTGTCGTCTACTTGTGGTACCATCCCGCTGAGCGGGAGAGACGTAATTATTGCGTGTAGGCAATTGGCGAAGAAGGCGCGGTAGCGCGGTTGGTGCTCGACTTCACTGTGGGCGGTTTGTAAGTACTGCCAGAAGTCAAGGTGTGTGATTTGTCGCCTTCATTATACATGTAGGTGATCGTCCACACCTTGCCCCTTACAATCACATGATTTTTGGTGGCGGGAAACAAGTATTCTCAGGATGAATAAAAGTCCTTGGGTCCATCGAATCCAGCGGAAAGCGGAGGTAACAGGTAACGAACTATGGACCAAGGTTCCAGACGTCACTGGTGACAACACAAGTCAGTTGGTGGACATCGTCATCTATGAGGTGGCGCCGCGCGGGGTAGCCGTGCGATCTAGGGCGTCTTGTCACGGTTCGCACGGCTCATCCCGTCGGAGGTTCGAGTCCTCCCTCGGGAATGGCTGGTTGTGTTGTTCTTCGTGTAAGTTATAGATTAAGTAGTGCATAAGGCAAGGACCCATGACCTCAGCAGTTTGGTCCCATAGTCCTTACCACAAATTTCCAAGTTTTTCCATGAGGTGGCAAAGTGAACAAAGTGGAGAGTCCGTTAGTCCGACGTCTTGAAGACATTGATTTGTGGCAAATTTTCCACATGCGACGTGGTACCATGTTGCCCGGACCCCGGTTGGAAGGAAAAGCTGGTGGATATGACGCCAAACAGTGGACCACCGAGTCGATGGATGTCTGAGTTCGATGTTGTTGCTGGATGTATGACGAAGCACTCGGGTGTAAAAATCTTTAGGTCGAGGAGAACGCGTGTCCGATAAGTGTGTGTGAGCATAACTGAAGTCGACGATGAAATCAGAAATGTGCGTCAGATGGTGCTTGACGTGTTCGACTGGTACTGATGGCTTTATGGTCGCGGGTATAAGAATTTCCAGCAAGCTGCGCGTAAGGGAGGGGCCTCCGTTCCACTGCTTGTGCATGGTGGACATGTACAAAGACGCCGCTCGGAGTCGCACATTGATAAGGCCGAGACCTCCCGCTCGCTGGGGGGGGGGGGGGGGGAGGGTGAGAGTTTCGTAACGAACCTAAAGAGCGTACCGGCCGTACGAAAGTATCAGAAAGCAGCCTGGAGGCTGCGTCCAATAGTTGATGGCAGCAGGAGTACCTGCGCGATGTGGACCATTCTGGACGCCACATGTTGATTGAGGTATTGGATCCGTTGTAGCGAATCGATTCGGCGAAGGAGATTTTGTCGCACCGTCGTGCGGATTATTTGGAGTGTACGCCGAAAATTGATGGCAGCGGAGCGGCGCACGGTGGAGGTGAAAATGATACCAAAGTATCGTAGATGCTGTACACACGGCAGAGGTGATAAGTCGTCGTGTGAGAGGCCGCGTCCAATGGACATCGCCGTAGATTTAACCACAATCATGGTGCTGCCCGCTGCAGTTCCGTACGTTGATATGAAATCAAGCACCGTTTGTGTTTCATTCCGTGAGCAGACCAAGAGGTGGAGGTCGTCCGCATACGCACGACATCGAAAACTGTGCTGTCGCAAAGTGAGACCAGAAAAGTTGCTCGTCAGACTTCCGATTAGTGGCTACAGGTTTATGGCATAAATGGGCAACCTTGCCTTCTACGAGTAGATCACCGGGTCGTCACTGGTCCCGCCATTCGGCCATTAACCTGAATCAGCGATTCGGCGGTGCCGTACAGGCGCCGGATGACTTCGATAAATGAGGGTGGGAAACCCATTCGGCTCATTACTGAGAACAGAAAACGATGACGCACCTTGTCGAATGCGCTGTCAAAAACAACGGCAACCGCCGCAGCGCGGGGTCTGGACGCCGCTGCCAGTGCAATTAAACCTCGACGTTCTCCCGTGGCCGTTTATTACCTGCGCCACCCGGAGTTGCCTGTTCCGGGGATAGAATGCTAGACAGGATCTTGCGGCATCACGTCGCCAGGAGTCGTGTAACAATTTTATAGTCTACGTTGAGCAGAGTCAGGGGACGGTAATGTGCTGTCGTCAGTGCCGGTGTCGCTTTGTGGATGAGTAGAATAATTCCCGTGACATTATCCCCAATAATCATCAGTTCATGAAACATCGTCGTCCACCGTAACGCCATTAGCACTAGGAAATAGCGATAAAATTCTATCGGCAATCCGTCGACAAATGGTGACTTATTCAGAGCACCTTTTTTGATTGCATCGTGGACTTCATCGTGCGTACGTGGCTCCATCAGCTCGTCCGCTTCGTCGCTGGCGAGGGTACGAGTTACGTGTGGTAACAAACCCCTCAGCGTGGTTGTTGGTAGTCTCCTCCTGGTACATTGTGCGGTAGTGCTCTACAAAGGCATTGAAGATTTCGGCGTGGCAAGTTACTTGCTGGGCTGTACTGAGGAGGGGTATCGATGTCGGTCGGTGAGGCCTGGCATGAAGTCAGCGTTCCAGACCACTCTAAGGTGTTCTATAGGGTTCGGGTCAGGACTGTGTGCATGCCAGTCCATTACAGGGGTGTTATTGTCGTGTAACCACTCCGCCACAGGCCGTGCATTACGAACAGGTGCTCGATCGTGTTGAAAGATACAAATTGCTCTTCAACAGCGGGAAGCAAGAAGGTGCTTAAAACATTAAAGTAGGCCTGTACTGTGATTGCCACGCAAAACAACAAGGGGTGCAAGCCCCCTCCATGAAAGACACGTCTACCCCATAACACCACCGCCTCCGAATTTTACTGTTGGCATTAGACACGCTGGCAGATGACGCTCACCGGGCATTCGCCATACCCACACCCTGCCAAGGGATCACCACATTGTGTACCGTGATTCGCTACTCCACACAACGTTTTCCCACTGTTCAATCCTTACACCAAGTGAGATGTCGTTTGGAATTTACCGGCGTGATGTGTGGCTTATGAGCACCCGCTCGACCATGAAATCCAAGTTTTCTCACCTCCCGCCTAACAGTCATTGTTATTGCAGTGGATCCTGGTGGTGTTTGGAATTTCTATGTGATGGTCTGAATAGATGTCTGCCTATTACACATTACGACCCCCTTCAACTGTCGGCGATCTCTGTCAGTCAAAAGAAGACGTCGACCTGTAAGCTTTTCTGCTGTACGTGTCCCTTCACGTTTCCACTTCACTATTACATAAGAAACAGTGGACGTAGGGATGTTTAAGAGTGTGGAAATCTCGCGTACAGACGTATCACACAAGTGAAACACAGTCACCGGAGCACCCCATTCTGCTCTCTCACGATGTCTAATGACTACTGAGGTCGCTGGTATGGAGTACGTGGCAGTGGGTGCCAGCACAATGCACCTATAATGAAAAGCTTAAGATTTGGTGGTATCCTGATACTTTTGATCACGTACTGTGAGTGAGTTCACTGAGATACCGTTTCGATATAAGAGAAGCGGTCTCCGTCAAGAATTGCAAGCGTAAGAAGAAAACCTAAAATGAGAAACAAAGATCTGCGTTAAGGCATTAATGGGCGGGGGTCACTGCGGGAAGGAAGTTGGGAATTTGGGCCTAACGGGAAAAGTGTCCACATGTCTGTTGCGGTTATGGCTACAGTTCTAGACAAGCGAAACCATCCGGGTTCGAGTCCAGTTCCGCCACAAATTTTCAGCTCTCGCCAATACACTGCCGCATTGCTCTCTGTGGCTGGAAGTCATTATTTCTTCCCTATCTCTGTCCTATCCCGTGTCCTTTCCATTTCCTTCGTCCCAGTTATCCATGACCACGGATTCTCCCAGACCTGGAACTAACGACAAACATGTTACTATCAATAGGGCCATGAAATCAATTGTGTTATGTCGTGTAGTGTTTGATAAACATAAGTTTCTAGAACATGTCATACAGTACACCGTCAGACCACTCTTATTCACCATAACACAGAGCTTTTAGTACTCACTGCCTGCAAGTGCCTTCCTAATAGACTGGGAACAGAGTCTTACAACAATAATAATAGTAGCTATGAAGGACTTTAAGAAATTAGCTTCTGACCACCAAACTATTTATATCCGCCAGAGGCATGGCCACACCGTCATTGGGACGCATATTGTCAATATTTAGTCTCCGTCAGGCTCCACCCGCAGACGCGACAGGGCACACTCCTATTCAGAAGAAATACCCCCTTCGTTTCTTGGACGCTGTTATGATTACTTGCTTGGGGGTGATTTTAATTGTGTCCTGCACCCTAAGGGTCAAATGCCCCACTACAACACCTGTCAACAACTGCGCCTTGTCGTCCGTGACCTGTTGCTCCGCGACATTTGAAAAGTTCGGCACGGCGACGCACCTGGACATACTTACCAGACGAGTCACTCCGCGAGCCGCCTTGATGGGATTTACGTCTCTCGGGAACTCACACCTGCAGTTTAAGGTGCAGAACTTTAACCCTTGACTTTTCGGACCACTGTGCCTACAGCTGCAACGATCTCCTCCCGTAACAAGTAATCTAGCGCAGTCGTGCACCGCGGAAGCTAAACACCTTCCCATCTTTATGATCCCGAATGCCTTCAACGTCTTACCAAGTCTGTCTTGTAAAACTCATACCATCCATGCCACTAGCCTCCCCCTTCCACCGTCCTTTGCCTTTTTGACCCACTCTCAATCCCCTCAATCCATTTTATAATTTTACTATTTGACACCATTTCCATTTTATACGTTTATTGATCTACACTATTAGTACATTAACGAGAATTTTTACATAATTATATCTACTATAATTTAAGCAGGACTCGTCTTGTTAAACTCAAGACGTCCCCACTACCTCTGCCTCCTTTCGCTTACCTCCTTCAATCACCCTTACTCCCTTTGTCCTTGCTCCTTCCGTCCCTTCACCCCGACCATCAACATATACGTATTTAAAACACTGACCACAGCTGGAACATGCAGTACTCTGACATATAGTTCTGAGTAGACAAGACGGATTGCTGCCACCACTACTTAGGTAAATTGTACATTTATGTACAATTCCTTTTTTCTACATATTGCAAAATATTAGAGGTACATGTTCAGTTGTTCATTGTTTTATACCTGGAGATGACCCTGAATGATAGAAACACCTAATGTAACTAAAAATGTACATCCGAGACGGAACAATATAAGAGAATAATCTTAAATTTTGAATAGTCTTAGTCTCATATTTTCTCTTCAAAAATAACATGACATCAATGCACTGCACCCTAGGCAAAGACAGTGCAGCTCCATCTTGTAAACATTCGTACATCTGACGTCTGCTAGAGCGTCTGCCAAGACTCACCACAGTAACTGCCCACGCAAGTGCTACTGGCAAAAGGACATCGTTCCTGCTGAGGCTGCTGTCTTTGTTCTAGGCATTAATGACGTCAGCCCCTGGCGTCACCATTGCTGGGTGTCTAATGACTGAAATTAAGTACTGTGCATTTTTAACTAGTGGTGATCGCTAACGATAAGACAGTTAAGTGCATCCAAATGGTATAGGTAATCCCTCATAAACTACCTCTTTGGCTGCATGCATCTTGTATTTATAACGTTCTGTTTGAGCCAGGTTAAAAGTGTTGAAATATTTTGCGGCTTACAGAAGAAAACCACTAAGAAAATTATATGAAGATGACAAAATATAAATCAGCTAAAGGTGGGTACCCGTGGTCTAACGGTCGCGCGACTGCTACGGTCGCAGTTTCGAATTAGCCGGCACGGTAGCTCAGCGTGTTCGGTCAGAGGCTTAGCTGCCCTCTGTAATAAAAAAACTGAGTTAATCGATCAACAAAGAACTTAAACGGATGTCTTACGACGCCCGCCCCGAGCAGATGCAACGAACAAAACCGAACAAAATGTAATTAACAAAAAAAGGGGGTAGCGCCTTTGATTCATAATCAAAACGTCTTCGGTCCCGGATTCGATCCCCGCCACTGCCTAAGTTTTGATAAATAATCAGCATTGGCGGCCGAAGACTTCCGGCATAAGAAGTCAGCCTCATTCTGCCAACGGCCTTGTCAAAGAGGGCGGAGGAGCGCATAGAGGTTCAGGGCACTCTCTTGTCCTAGGGGTGGGAAATTGCCCCTAAAGGCGGAAGAATCAGCAATGATCAACGACATGAGGATGCAAAAGGCAATGGAAAACCACTGCATTAAAGACACGTAACGTTTATCCACAGGACATGTGGCCTGTAATTGAAGAAGTGTCATGATGATCTCTCCATTGGCAAAAGATTCCGGAATAGTCCCCCATTCGGATCTACGGGAGGGGACTGCCAAGAGGGAGGTTACTATGAGAATAAGATTGAATAATCAACGAAAGGATAACGTTCTACGAGTCGGGGCGTGGAATGTCAGAAGCATGAATGTGGTAGGGAAACTAGAAAATCTGAAAAGGGAAATGCAAAGGCTCAGTCTAGATATAGTAGGGGTCAGTGAAGTGAAGTGGAAGGAAGACAAGGATTTCTGGTCAGATGAGTATCGGGTAATATCAACAGCAGCAGAAAATGGTATAACAGGTGTAGGATTCGTTATGAATAGGAAGGTATAGCAGAGGGTGCGTTACTGTGAACAGTTCAGTGACCGGGTTGTTCTAATCAGAATCGACAGCAGACCAACACCGACAACGATAGTTCAGGTATACATGCCGACGTCGCAAGCTGAAGATGAACAGATGGAGAAAGTGTATGAGGATATTGAAAGGGTAATGCAGTATAATGCAGTATGTAAAGGGGGACGAAAATCTAATAATCATGGGCGACTGGAATGCAGTTGTAGGGGAAGGAGTAGAAGAAAATGTTACACGAGAATATGGGCTTGGGACAAGGAATGAAAGAGGAGAAAGACTGAGTTCTGTAACAAGTTTCAGCTAGTAATAGCGAATACCCTGTTCAAGCATCACAAGAGGAGGAGGTATACTAGGAAAAGGCCGGGAGATACGGGAAGATTTCAATTAGATTACATCATGGTCAGACAGAGATTCCGAAATCAGTTACTGGATTGTAAGGCGTACCCAGGAGCAGATATAGACTCCGATCACAATATAGTAGTGATGAAGAGTAGGCTGAAGTTCAAGACATTAGTCAGGAAGAATCAATACGCAAAGAAGTGGGATACGGAAGTACTAAGGAATGACGAGATACGTTTGAAGTTCTCTAACGCTATAGATACAGCAATAAGGAATAGCGCAGTAGGCAGTACAGTTGAAGAGGAATGGACATCTCTAAAAAGGGCCATCACAGAAGTTGGGAAGGAAAACATAGGTACAAAGAAGGTAACTGCGAAGAAACCATGGGTAACAGAAAAAATACTTCAGTTGATTGATGAAAGGAGGAAGTACAAACATGTTCCGGGAAAATCAGGAATACAGAAATACAAGTCGCTGAGGAATGAAATAAATAGGAAGTGAAGGGAAGCTAAGTCCAAATGTCTGCAGGAAAAATGTGAAGACATCAAAAAAGATATGATTGTCGGAAGGACAGACTCAGCATACAGGAAAGTCAAACCAACCTTTGGTGACATTAAAAGCAACGGTGGTAACATTAAGAGTGCAACGGGAATTCCACTGTTAAATGCAGAGGAGAGAGCAGATAGGTGGAAAGACTACATTGAAAGCCTCTATGAGGGTGAAGATTTGTCTGATGTGATAGAAGAAGAAACAGGAGTCGAATTAGAAGAGATAGGGGATCCAGTATTAGAATCGGAATTTAAAAGAGCTTTGGAGGACTTACGGACAAATAAGGCAGAAGGGATAGATAACATTCCATCAGAATTTCTAAAAATCATTGGGGGAAGGGGCAACAAAACGACTATTCACATTGGTGTGTAGAATATATGAGTCTGGCGACATACCATCTGACTTTCGGAAAAGCATCATCCACACAATTCCGAAGACGGCAAGAGCTGACAAGTGCGAGAATTATCGCACAATCAGTTTAACAGCGCATGCATCGAAGCTGTTTACAAGAATAATTTACAAGAGAATGGAAAAGAAAATTGAGAATGCGCTAGGTGACGATCAGTTTGGCTTTACGAAAAGTGAAGGGACGAGAGAGGCAATTCTGACGTTACGGCTAATAATGGAAGCAAGACTAAAGAAAAATCAAGACATGTTCATAGGATTTGTCGACCTGGAAAAAGCGTTCGACAATATAAAATGGTGCAAGCTGTTCGAGATTCTGAAAAAAGTAGGGGTAAGCTATAGGGAGAGACGGGTCATATACAATATGTACAAAAACCAAGAGCGAATAATAAGAGTGGACGATCAAGAACGAAGTGCTCGTATTAAGAAGGGTGTAAGACAAGGCTGTAGCCTTTCGCCCCTACTCTTCAATCTGTACATCGAGGAAGCAATGATGGAAATAAAAGAAAGGTCCAGGAGTGGAATTAAAATACAAGGTGAAAGGATATCAATGATACGATTCGCCGATGACATTGCTATCCTGAGTGAAAGTGAAGAAGAATTAAATGATCTGCTGAATGGAATGAACAGTCTAATGAGTACACAGTATGGTTTGAGAGTAAATCGGAGAAAGACGAAGGTAATGAGAAGTAGTAGAAATGAGAACAGCGAGAAACTTAACATCAGGATTGATGGTCACGAAGTCAATGAAGTTAAGGAATTCTGCTACCTAGGCAGTAAAATAACCAACGACGGACGGAGCAAGGAGGACATCAAAAGCAGACTCGCTATGGCAAAAAAGGCATTTCTGGCCAAGAGAAGTCTACTAATATCAAATACCGGCCCTAATTTGAGGAAGAAATTTCTGAGGATGTACGTCTGGAGTACAGCATTGTATGGTAGTGAAACATGGACTGTGGGAAAACAAGAGAAGAGAATCGAAGCATTTGAGATGTGGTGCTACAGACGAATGTTGAAAATTAGGTGGACTGATAAGGTAAGGAATGAGGAGGTTCTACGCAGAATCGGAGAGGAAAGGAATATATGGAAAACACTGATAAGGAGAAGGGACAGGATGATAGGACATCTGCTAAGACATGAGGGAATGACTTCCATGGTACTAGAGGGAGCTGTAGAGGGCAAAAACTGTAGAGGAAGACAGAGATTGGAATACGTCAAGCAAATAATTGAGGACGTAGTTTGCAAGTGCTACTCTGAGAGGAAGAGGTTAGTACAGGAAAGGAATTCGTGGCGGGCCGCATCAAACCAGTCAGTAGACTGATGAGGAAAAAAAAAAAAAAAAAAAAAAAAAAATCAATATGAAAAGAGACGGATAATTTCTAGAAACGTAGTGTAGTGGCAGCAAGTGTGTGTTATATTACATCATAACCTATTTTCACTATGTAGAATTTAAATTATGATGAACAGAGCAGTTTCCACCTGAAGTAATCGGTTTGGAATAGATTGTTCGCCATCGATCATTAAAAAAAATGATGAGAATCAGTAACTTAAATGTTGCTACTTCTTATGAAATGTCCAGCACAGTTACTACACGTCCTCTAAAATGTTGAAATGTTGTCACTGAACCTATGGGTGATACATATGTAGAGCCCAGAGCTGGCCTGCGATGCCTATGGAGCTTAAGTCTCTGAGACGATGGACGAACACTGCAGTCAGCAAACTCAGCGGTGACTGGAGGCTCCACACCACTCGTCGCACTGAAGAGTACTGTCCGCTGAAGACCTTTTTTTTTTTTTTTTTTCGTGGAATGTTGCGATATAGCGCCATCGGTAGAGAGCGGTCTAACGTTGAATGACGGCACCGTAATGACATATTTTATTGCACATTGTCAATTTGGTGGTAAGACTTGAAAGTCCCGCACTACCCTCCGACGGAGTAAGTTTAAGTGTACCAATAAGACGTGACACAGCTACAGAGGTAGGTAGAGTGGTGGTATGTTCACCGTAGCTCAGTGTTCCGGCATTTAACGAAGCATTGACATCAAAAGCATCCAACACAAAAAATGTTATGACTCGAAGCTTCACGAATGACAGTAAATCGCACTGATTTTGTGGTCTTCTTGTAAGTAGCATCTAAAACACATGCTCCTAAAATGCACACAGTGATGCCAATGGATTGGCAGCTGCGGCGGCTGGCGGGCCTCGGTATACTCCGTGCTTCCAACTCATACGGTTGCTGCGCTATGACTAGTTCCAGCGCGGCCTATCGATTGCGGTGCACTACTCTCTGAGTCGTTAATACCTCACCACACCCCTTCCTCGCAGAATCGGCGCACGGTCGTAGGAGAATTGTGTTGAGAACATTGTGGCGGGCGGTGTGGGGGAAAGGGGGCAGAAGCACTGCCACCGGACGTATATGAGAAGACTGGTGGCGGAACTGAGGCGGACGGATCCTGCCAGCCCACACTCTGACATCTGTTTTGATAGTTCGCCGCCGGCCGCTGGTGGCCGAGCGGTTCTGGTGTTACAGTCTGGAACCGCGCGACCACTACGGTCGCAGGTTCGAATCCTGCCTCGGGCATGGATGTGTGTGTTGTCCTTCGGTTAGTTAGGTTTAAGTAGTTCTAAGTTCTAGGGGACTTATGACCTCAGTAGTTGAGTCCCATAGTGGTCAGAGCCATTTGAACCATTTTTGATAGTTCGCCGGGAAACCGTCATCAGGGTGCACCTATAGGGCAGGCCTTCAGCGACACCAGGTGACGAGGGGTCCCTGGTGGTTTCTGAACGTAGTAGGCGACGAAGATGACGTGAGCGCGTCAAGGTCCACGGGGGCTGCGTCGTCCGGCGACGGTGGTTCTACGTCCATGTGGGCCGGCAGCGGGGAAGATGGCGCCGCTGACGAAGGCTGCTCGAAGGCGTTTGGAGGTGGCTGCACCCTGGGAGTGGGGAGGTGGGCAGGGGAGGGATGCCCTGTGGCCCGGAGGCAGACAGCGATCTGCTGAAGCCCGGGGTGGCGATCGGCCGGATTCTGCGGCAGGTTCACTGTAATCATCATATTAGCGGGGCCTCAATTGTTTCTGCTGCCGACGGCAGATGCGACCAGGAGCCGGTGTGACGTCTTAATGTGTCTGACCGTGAACGGCGACGACAATGACCAGCTCCCAGGCACGTCGCAGATTGTATACGCGGAATTATACTTTGTTAGACACTGAACTTTGTGCGAAATTTCTGAGGAGATGGCACAGTTCTGGGAACCAATAAAATCAAAATTGTACCATGAGGACGTCCTTGTAGAAGCCCTGGTAGAGACTTGCCACTGGAAGGCAGAGAGCGATAAGAATGAAGAATAAGAGTCGACGAGAGCACTGACTTGCCGTAATAGGCTATATAATAACGCCAATGCATTGCAAACGACGTAGCTCTGTGGCAACTTTGCGACGAACTGCTTGAAGGACAAAACTGTTAACGTGCGTCTGGACGAAGACTTTTGCTCACCCCAGAGATCCATCAAATAAAATTTGAAATTCATGAGATAAGGCATTCACATCAGTATAAGATGTATGAGAAGCCTTGTGCAGCCCATTGTCCTGTATTTTCAGTTCAAAGACATCAAAAGCATCCAACACAAAACTGTTATGACTCGAAGCTGCACGAATGACAGTAAATGGCACTGATTTTGTGGTCTTCTTATTAGTATCATTTAAGACACATGTTCCTAAAATGTCAATTTTAGCGCCATCGTGAGTCGTCACACAAGTATTTGAAGAGAACAATGGCGAACTGCCAAGCAGTTTTTAAGTATTTTGATTCAGTAATGTAAGAGATGCACCCGTATCTAGTTGAAACTGCACATCATGCTGACCAATTTCAGTGAAATAAAGACCTTTTTTGAACTTCTAATAACTTTAAATCGCCTCCTGACAGGGTTTTACTTTATTAGCAGTAGCATATGTGGGTGCAGATTTCCAACATTTGCGTCGATTTGACATTTTGGTGTCATTAATAACATATATATCCACGAGTTCTACATGCTGTCGATGTGTTGAAGGATTCGGCTACTGTAGCTTTTGAGAGCAGACTTGCTGTACGTGACCAGGTCTGTTACAGAAAAGAGCATGCATCGTCCCTCTGAGGACAAAGTTAACGTTCGTGGTGGACAGAGAGCTGAGGGCATTATTTTAATTTATGCGCGGCCCTTGTTTACCAGAACTCTGTGCCCGTGATGGCCCGCAGGAGCATGGCTGGCCGCACCTGTTGGCAGCTGTTTGCCACGGCACTTTCCAGAGGAACAGTAAAATCTGCTATTTCTAGGAAGACCCCGTAGCTCAGTAATTCATTCCTTGCAGGTTTTCTGCTGTCGTTCTGTACATCGAAAGAATCTGAATCGAGCGACAGCAACGTCACGTTCGCTGCCAAAGCAATCCTATAGAGACGTAACACTCTCCCACTTGTGCGAGTCAGACTCAAGAAACAGTTTGACAAGGAGAGTGAAGGTAGATTTTCCAGTCTTCTACCTCCTCGTCACAACTACGAAAAGGTGGCACAGCGACTTTATTGCTTTTATCCCTCTTGTCTAAGCATCAATGCTTGAAAAACATGAGCTGCGACATCTACTGTGACTGAGACCAAAATAATTTATGTAAGTTCACGTTCTCGTTAGGCATCATGGTAAATAATGAACCACACAAATTTATATGATAAATAAATATTCTTAAATTAAATTCTGCTGTCCGCCTTCCTGAAACAGAAAAAAAAATGGTTCAAATGGCTCTGAGCACTATGGGACTTAACATCTCAGGTCATCAGTCCCCTAGAACTTAGAACTACTTAAACCTAACTAACCTAAGGACATCACACACATCCATGCCCGAGGCAGGATTCGAACCTGCGACCGCAGCGGTCGCGCCGTTCCGGACTGAAGCGCCTAGAACTGCTCGGCCACCAGCGGCCGGCCCTGAAACAGAAAATTACTCACATGCACAGTAAATTACTACGCACAAGCACTACACCTTTTTCCGCTATCTGCTTGTCACGGTGTATCAAACAGAAATTACCGACTGAGCCGTTTCGTTGGCCGGCCGCGGTGGTCTAGCGGTTCAGGCGCTCAGTCCGGAACAGCGCGACTACTACGGTCGCAGGTTCGAATCCTGCCTCGGGCATGGATGTGTGTGGTGTCCTTAGGTTAGTTAGGTTTAAGTAGTTCTAAGTTCTAGGGGACTGATGACCACCGATGTTAAGTCCCATAGTGCTCAGAGCCATTTGAACCATTTGAACCGTTTCGTTGGGAATCGAGGAGGACAGCGTAGGTTATCTTCAGTCAGAAACATTCCTAACAATTAGTAATAAAATGATATTTATTAAGTACGAAGAAATCCTCAACTTCCTTTTTCCGGACGGCGTAAGCTTGTTAAAGTTTTCCGGTAAGACGTGATACAGCTACAGAGGTAGTCAGAGTGGTGGTACATCCGCCGTAGCTCAGTGTTCCGGTATTTAACAACGCATCGACCATTCGCCATCCAAACACGTGATGTCCATGTGTTGGCAATTGCGGCCCCTGGCCGACCTCGATATAGTTCGTACTGCCAACCCATACAGCTGTTGCTCCACGAGTGTATCGAGCGGTGCTTATCGATTGTGATGCGGTACTCTCAGGAGTCGATAGTACCGTCAGCACAAGGGCGAAAGGGGATTTAAGCACAAACAAGTTGCCTACTTCCTCTTAACCACCGCAATATCTCGACTGAGGAGTCTATACGCTACTCTGTTGACGCGTTTGCTTTCTTTTCTTTTGGTCGCTGTATGAGAGATCACTAACAGTATTGTATTTGTTCGAGTAAATACAACAATGAAGTTTCTTGCTAGTAATTGCTTTAGTTCTACACCATACAAATGTACTATGACAGAGCTGGCCTTCTGTAGATGTTAGGGATTTTGTCCTGCAGAACGTCCACTTAGAATTACTGAAGCTTTGTTAGCATGATTGCTTAGCATGGATAGTGTATGACAAATTATACAAAAACACAAAATGTAGCTGGATTTAGAACCACTTTTCAGTAACTTTATTAAGGTGAACGTTCCTAAAATGAACTGAAGGAATACAGAAGTATACAGGGTGAAACAATGCGGTCAAAGTTGCACGAAACAACCTTCACACTAAAAGAAAACATGGGTCCAGAAACGCTTTATTTCCGTTTTAGAGCTCAGTCTCTGCAATTCATCAACACAATAATTATTTGAAACATGCAGAAAAAGAACCTATCAGCACAGTATAAACACTTTCTTTAATGAAGAAGAGGACGTTTGAAGCAATTTATCGTCGTCTTAGGTAGAACGGTATGTTTAAGCCTATTACACACGAGTAGGGGGGGGGGGGGGCGTAGAAAGACGAAGACATTTCAGCTGGAGGAGGAGCTTCTTCGTGCACTTCGTGACGACCCTGGGGTCAGCGTAAGACAGTTAGCTGCCACATGTAATGTTGACTAGCAGGAGAGTGCTACATGAAAACCTGCTGCATCCCTACCATGTACACCATGTGCAGGCAATATCAGCAGCTGATTTTGCTGCACAGGCACGCTTATGTGAATGGTTCATCCTTCTTGCATTCCCAACAGTCCTTCCTCAAGTAAATTCTTTTATCCGGCAAGTGACGGAATTACAGGTCGATGACGTTTTGGGACGCACAGCACACCTAGCCACAAATAGAAACGTCAGCCAGTACACCGCGTGCGGTTCTTCAGAGCTCCACAAACATAGTTGAACATCTCAATATTGCTGAATTTTGCACGATTTGACACAGAGGGATGAAATAATAGCTGTGGGTAAAAGAGGGATGTGAAGAGAAGCCTTTAGTGAGCTTCTCATATGGAGACCTGATGCAGCCTTTCCGCCAGCACATTTGTCTCGGGGGACGTGGTGTTGGTGAATTTCACGTTACAGTCCAACTGTCTATCAATCACAAATTTGCGTTCAACCATGATATACTCCAGAAAATATCCAAGACGTACAGAGACACTCAGTATAGCGACATGACATTTTTAACGACGTATCCTTGTTTTCGTTGATGAAAACGGCAAGTTAGAACTTTATAGGGAGAGAAAGAGATAAAAATACAAATGTAGAAACATAAAGAGGGAAATTACAGTGGGTTGATACACAGTCTAAGGGACCCATGGCCTCCAGGCGGTCGTTGCGGAGGAATAATGTAATATTTTAGTCATCCTGTCCATGTCTCGTGACATATTCATTTTAGCCTGCAGATATCTCAGATTATGTGGCTGCCTTAGCTTCTCGGTTTTACATACTTGCATTTTTTGTCTATTTTGGAGGACACATAATTCATCATTATACGATTCCAAAGTAGCCTGGGATCACGTTAGATTGGACATTTTCTCTTAAGGGACACTTGATACGAATACCTACTAAGCTCAAAAGCAGGAACAACGTTCTCCACAAACTCTGTGGCAGTAGTTGAGGATCCTTAGGAGACACTTTTCAAGTATCAGTCCTCGGATCAGTATACTCGACAGGAGAGTACTGAGGGCCTGTCTTGCTGAATAGTCTATACATAAAAACATAAAAGTACAACTTAGCAAAGGCCTGCACATTGTTAGTAGGTCAATACGGTCTACTCCCACATACTGGTTACCCGTTTTAAACCACAATCCGCCTTCTTATGTCAGACGGAAGAGTGTGCTACTAAGTGGTTACCAGAAGAATGCCAATCACCCCGACCTTCAAATATTGAATGGTGCTCGTATTCCCTGTGGAACGAAAAAGTTTGAGATCAAGACTTCCCACTCTAATCATAGCCAGGACTCTTACGGAATTGAAGTCAGTCCATCCAAGAATGGAAACGTTGCTGGAATCAAAACTGTCCTCCATAATGCCTGAAATTGGCCTGCACATAGAAGAAACACCATGGAATTGACTAGCCTCGGCCAATTTGAACTACCCTGAACAGTGTCCCATGGTTTAACGGAAGGAATGCAGACGCTCTACATAAGTGGAGCGAATCTTCAGCACAGAACCGTCCTGCGACTGTAGTGTAGAATGACAGAACTGCTCATGATGTATAAACATGACCCGCACATGTCTACAAGGATCCTTTCGAAGATTACCTCATTGCAAAGAGTAGTGTGATAAAATACGGAAAAAACTTTAATATCGATCTATAACTGTTGTTATTTGTGTTATTTTACCCTCGAGAGATGTGTTTAAATGTTGACATGTAGTAGTTTACAAATCTTTGCATATACAGGGCGTTTCAAAATTATAGCCGCTGACTTCTCGGGGATGTAAAAGATGTCTTGGAAACAAAATGAGGTTAGGAACCCTGTCCAAAATCGTCATCCATTGACGCTATATACTGTCAAAGTTACAGCACCGGCGCCTGTATAGCTCATTAGTCATAAGAAGTGTTGAATGCTATCGATAAGGGATTTCCAATTGATTCCATATTTTTGGATTTCCAGAAGGCTTTTGACACAGTATCTCACGAGCGGCTTGTAATCAAATTGCGTGCTTATAGAATATCGTCTCAGATATGCGATTCGATTCGTGTTTTCCTGTCACAGAGGTAATATTTCGCAGTAACTGACATCGAATGAAACTTATTTATGGCGCTCCTGATGGTAGTGCTACGTGCACTCTATTGTTCCTTATCTACTTAACGATTTAGGAGACAATCACAGCAGCCGTCATACGTTGTTTTCAGATGATGCTGTCGTTTATTGTCTAGTAAAGTCATCAGAAGATAAAAAAAATTATAAAACGATTTAGATAGGATATGCGAAAATTGGCAATTCAGTCTATATAATGTAATGACTGAGATCATCCACATGAGAGCTAAAAGGAATCTGTTGAAGTTCGGTCACACGATAAATCAGTCATATCTAAAGGAGGTGAATTCAACTAAATACCTGTAAATTACAATTACGAACAACTTAACTTGGAAAGAATTCATAGAAAATGTTGTGGGGAAGGCGCGAACTAAAGACTGCATTTCATTATCAGAATGGTTAAAAGATGCAACAGATCTGCTGAAGATACTGCGTACGGTACGCTTGTCCGTCCTCTTTTCGAATACTTCTGCGCGGTGTGGGATCCTTACCAGATAGGATTAAAGGACTACAACGTCAAAGTTCAAAGAAGAGCAGCACGTTTTGTATCGTCGAAAAACAGAAGAAAGAGTGTCACATACATGATATAGGATTTGGAGTGGACATCATTAAAACAAAGGCGTTTTTCGCTGCGCCGGAATCTTCTCGCGAAATTTCATCCACCACATTTCTTCTCCAAACGCGAAAATATTTTGTTGACGCCGACCTACATAGGGAGAAACGATGATCACAATAAAATAAGGGAAATCAGATCTCGCAAGCTAAGATTTAGGTTTTCGATTTTTCGGTGAGCTGTGCGAGAGTGGAATAACTGAGAATTATTGTGAAGATGGTTCGATGAACTGACTGGCAGGCACTTATTGTGATTTCCAGAGTATCCACGTAGATGTAGATGTAGGTGCAGACACTATAACCCCTGACCTACAACCGATGTAAACCCGTCTAGGCGATAGCAGCGTCACCTGGAGAGGAATGACTGCTAGCCACACACACGCATGGTGCATGTAGTATCAGTAATCATGCTGTTCGTGTTAGAATGGGGAAGGAGCGTGCTCTATCTGAGTTTAACCGAGGGCAGTTTGCGGTGGCTCGGCGCGAACATTTCGGAGACTAGACGAGTTATCGGGTGTTCGACGACTGGTGTGACGAGTGCCTTCAACATTTGGCGAAACCATGTTGATACCACGATGTGGGACTGGACGGCCACTCCTCGCTACAGGCGGGATGTCGTAGGATGGGCAGACTGGTGACACAGGACAGGCGGCGAACTGTGCAGGAACTTGATGTGTTGGTGAATGTGCCAACACCTTGTAGATAGAGGAGGCCGAAATGCACGCTATCTAACGCAGACGGGCGTGAATTCTGGAACAGGATAAGTAGTGAATTCTAATAAGAAAAGTATGCAGCTCCTCTAATACTTAACTTTTATTTATCCTTGTTGTGAATACAGCATTCTTGATGAGACATTTCATACGATAACTATCAAACTATGTAAGGCTAATGGCGCCTTGCTAAGTCGTAGCCATTAACTTAGCTGAAGGCTATTCTGTCTCTCGGCAAATGAGAGCAAAGGCTTCGTCCGTATAGGCGCTAGCAACGTCGTCGTACAACTGGGGCGAGTTCTCGTACGTCTCTCGAGACCTGCCGTGTGGTGGCGCTCGGTCTGCGATCACACAGTGGCGACACGCGGGTCCGACATGTACTAATGGACCGCGGCCGATTTAAGCTACTACCTAGCAAGTGTGGTGTCTGGCAGTGACACCACATTCCTCCCCCGCAAATCGGCGAACGGTCGTGTTATAAGGCTTCCGCCCGCCGTGGGGAGGACCCCATGTTGACGTATGCGATGAGGTGGGGAGCCTAACAACAGGCGAGGCTGTGCCACCCGCACCCGGCCATTCGGTCCGAGGGGAGCTAGGAAACGCCTGAAAACCTAGTCCAGGGTGCACGTCAACATGCGGTGTATGCGCCCGTAGAGGCAGGAGGGGCCGAAGGGTCGACCTCCATGTGGTCGGGGCACCCGACGGGCGAAGACGACATCTGGTCTGGAGCGGGCAAGAGTTCCATTGCGGAGGACATCTGGTCACGGGAAGCGAGCAGCGGCGCGTGACCCAGGGAGGCGCTGGGCGGCTGCCGCGAAGCGTCCACTGCGGGCGGCGCCGGCGGGAGAACAGGCGGCGGTGGCGGCGGCGGCGGCGCGTCGCCATGAGGCAAAATGGAAGGCAGCGTCGGTAACACCTGGGGATGAGGCGAGCCAGTAGATGGGTCCCCAGGGCGCTGACCGGACGGCACCGTCGCTGAAAGCAGACGGGGAGCGGCAGAACCCAGGCGACGACAGAGGCGCAGCTGATTGAGATGCCGGCGCACCTCACCAGAGGCCCCCAACACCAAATACATCGCGCGGCCGAGGCAGCGAAGAATGCGCCCGGCGAGCCAACGCCGTGAACCGCGATAGTAGCGATAGAAAACAACGTCGCCAGGAGCAAAAGCAGTAGGCTGCCGCTGCACTGGAACCTGATGCGGCGGATGCAGCAAAGACATCAAGGTTCGATGAGGACGACCATGGAGCAACTCAGCCGGCGAGCGACCACCGCGGGGCTGAGAGCGATACGAAGACAAAAAGAGCAACAATGCGTCCTCCCTAGAATGCGACTTTTTCAACTTCAACATCTGTGACTTGAAAGTCCGGCCCAGTCGTTCAACGGCACCGTTTGACTGAGGCGAAAACGGCGCGGATGTCAGATGTTGAATACCATTGGCCTTGCAGAATGACTGAAATTCTGCGGACATGAATTGTGGGCCATTGTCGGAAACAATAGTCCGGGGAAGACCTTCAATGCAAAAAATAGCGGACAACGCTTGGATGGTGGCAGATGACGTCGTGGAAGACATCCGGACAACAAAAGGAAAATTACTAAAGGAATCCACCACAACCAACCATCGAGCATTCCAGAATGGATCAGCAAAATCGATATGTAAGCGTTGCCAAGGGGAAGTGGCTGTCGGCCATGCAAAGAATTTCCGCGGCGGGGCGGATTGTTGTTCGGCACATGCCACGCAAGAAGAGCACATATTCGTAATCGCAGCATCGATTCCGAACAAAGTACAGTGCTGACGAGCAAGTTGTTTCGTGCGCACTATACCCCAATGTCCTTGGTGAAGAAGCCGTAAGACAGAGGACTGTAACGAACGTGGGACCACGACTCTGGATTGATCATTATCAGAACGCAACAACAAAACACCATGTCGGACAAAAAGTCTCTCCTTGTGAGCAAAAAATCGGCGAACCAACGGATCCGCGATCCGTGACTTTGACAAGGGCCATTGCGTAGAAACAAAACGCAAAACAGTAGCAAGGACAGGGTCAGCAGCTGTGGCTGTAGCAACACGACGAAAATCAATCGGAAACGATTCGACCACGTCATCGGTTTCCGCATCAATGAACATGCAAGCTTGTGATTCGAAATCGTTTAATGTTCTTGCGACCTCATCACGCAATGCGTGGGGAACATTGCGCGCTCGGAAAAATGTCGGTTGCGCGTTCACTTTCAGTTCCAAATGTGCTTCACAGTTCCTAGCGCAACCAAGGCCCGGTGCAAAAATGTCTGCAAATTCCTCACATAGACTAGAAACACTGGCGGATGGCACAGTCTGGTTCACTGATAAGACCTGATTTGCGATAGACATGTTAAACAACTGAAATAAATCTAAACCAAACAAGTTCACTGCAGTAGAAGAACGAAGAACGTAAAATGACACAAGTTTTGTTTCTCCCTTGTATGTGGCAATAAGGCTGCACTGTCCTACCACAGGTATCTGCTGTCCTAAATAACTACTGAGCTGAACATTTGCGGCACACAACGGAGGTTTGCCCAGTTGTTTGTACGTGTCTTGATTGAGCAATGAAACTGCAGCTCCGGTATCGAGCTGGAATGGTATCACTTTGCCTCCAAAGTCTAAGTCTACAAAAAGTTTATTGTCCCGCTGACGACAAGAGCGACTTTCACGTGCAATTTGAACTGATACAGGTACAGAAGCACTTGCGACATTACGGGAGTTCGGCGACGTCGACGCACACGTTTTGTGGGACGAACACAGTCACTGTTAGATAAAGTGGCACTGGACGGGGTGGAATTAACTACATGAATGTCCATGGGCGAAGGTCCACGAGCCTGATTGTCCTTGGTGCGATTCCGGCGCGAAGCAAAGGGCCTGGAATGGTTTTGATTGTCTGATCTTAGCTTTTTCTGGCAAACACTATGAACATGTCCTTTCTTATGACAGTAAAAGCAAATAGCTTGGCGTGACGGGCAATTGTCACGCGAATGTCGAGTGGCACACCGTGGGCATGATTTTAGAATTGCATTGGCATGCTTACGCGGCACACGTGTTTGCGAGCTAGGCTGCAGCTGCGCTGACGTGCGCGAGGGCCGTTTAGCGTCCCGTGCTGCGCGCCCGGCGGGCCGGTCAATGCGACACACTGCTGGCGACGTTTCAAATGATTCCTGAGCAAAGTCAAGTGTGTCTTGCCTATCCAATATGTCTATTACTTGTTGAAGGGAGGGATTAACTAGTTTTCCCGTATGCGAACATCAGAAACGTTCTGTGCTATTGCATCACGCACCATAGTATCTGAATACGGAAGTCCACATTCACATGCAAAATCACAATCCCTAGTAAGTCCTTGCAATGTTGCAACCCACTCCCTATTAGTCTGACCGGCCGTACGTCTGGTACGAAAGAACGTATACCGTTTTGCAACCACATTAACTGTTTCCTTGAAATAGGCATCTAAAGCAGACAAAATTTCTTCGTAGGACAGAGTTGCTACGTCGCGTCAGGGAAACAATTTCACTATCACACGGTAGGTGGACACACTGACACAAGAAAGCAAAAACGGCTGCCGCTCATTACCTTGAATTCTGTAGGCGGCTAGATGGAAGCCGAACTGTCGAGACCATTCTTGCCAGGTCTCGTGGGTTGAATCAAAAGTACGGAAGGGCGGCGCAACGGCGTGTTGTGGCTGCGGTAGCGATGAAGCGGTGGCGGCCGCATCGGTTTGCAGCGCACGTTGACCCTGGACAAGCTGTCCCAGGGCATCCAATAACGCCTGCGTCTGCTGATTCTGCAAGCGATAAAATTCGGACAGTATATCTGGCGAAGCCATGACACAAGTAAATGTAAGCAATCAGAAAGAACACTTTTCCCTCGTCGCCAATGATGTGTTGGTGAATGTGCCAACACCTTGTAGATAGAGGAGGCCGAAATGCACGCTATCTAACGCAGACGGGCGTGAATTCTGGAACAGGATAAGTAGTGAATTCTAATAAGAAAAGTATGCAGCTCCTCTAATACTTAACTTTTATTTATCCTTGTTGTGAATACAGCATTCTTGATGAGACATTTCATACGATAACTATCAAACTATGTAAGGCTAATGGCGCCTTGCTAAGTCGTAGCCATTAACTTAGCTGAAGGCTATTCTGTCTCTCGGCAAATGAGAGCAAAGGCTTCGTCCGTATAGGCGCTAGCAACGTCGTCGTACAACTGGGGCGAGTTCTCGTACGTCTCTCGAGACCTGCCGTGTGGTGGCGCTCGGTCTGCGATCACACAGTGGCGACACGCGGGTCCGACATGTACTAATGGACCGCGGCCGATTTAAGCTACCACCTAGCAAGTGTGGTGTCTGGCAGTGACACCACAGAACTAACATCAGACAATGCTGGGCAGAGTACAAGTGTGTCTGAACGCATAGTGCACCACACAATACTAACGATGGGCGACCCATGCACGTGCTAATGTTAACATCACGACATCGGCTACTAGACTGAAATGGGCACGTGACCATCCGCATTGGTCTGGAGCAGTGTCAGAGCGATGCATCGTCTGATGAATCCCGATACCTTCTTCATCATCACGATAGGAGGGCGCCAATCCCTCATCTTCCAGGAGAAGAGCTCCTTGATCCCCGTAAGGCGGGACGGAGACAATTTGCCGGCGGCTCCATTGTGCTGTCGGGAACATTCATGTGGGCACCCATGGGTCCAGTGGAGCTCGTGCAAGGTACCACGAGGCCAATGCTATCGTACACAGTCTGCAGACCATGTACACCCTTTCATGATGATCATGTTTCCCGACGGCAGTGGCATTTTTCAACAAGATAATGCGCCACGTCACAAGGTCAGGAGTACGATGGAGTAGTTCGAGGAATACAGTGGCGAGTTACAATTGATGTGCTGGCCCCACAACTCGCCAGATCCGAACCCGATCGAACACGTCTGGTTGCGATTGAACGTAGCGTCAGAGCTCATCGCTCCCTTCCCCAGAATTTACGGAATTAGTTGACTTGTGTGTGCGGATGTGGTGCCAACTTCCTCCATTTACCTACCAAGGGCTCATTGCTTCCCCGCCACGACACGTCGCCGCTGTTATCCGTGGTGGACTATTAGGTAGATGGTCATAACGTTCTGGCTGAAGAAAAACTGAACTTTAAACACTGTGTTGCAAAATCTGAATCTCATTGTCTGACTATTACAATCACCTTTACAAAAGATACTCATCATTCTCTGTAATTTTGCCTCTGGGCTCTGCAAGCTGTTTCCCAAGACCGCTAAATAGCGTAACCAATACCCGACTCTCTCACTGGCTTTTAGAATGCTTATTGCAACGACGATGCTATTGACAACCTAAGACCACAGTGCTTATTTACCAAAGCTCTGTGGCGTAACATATCTACCACCGAAAACTACTGTCTGAAAAATGTTTATCCTACAAGTAAAAGTTTAGCCTACAGGTGAAAGAATAAAGCTCACATCACTTTACTTGAATACCAAAAATAAACTAGAAACCCTACACTTTGCAAGTGGAAAGTAAGAGAAGCCTTGTTGAAAAATTACAAACAGGACGTGCATATGTATCCTTATAAATTTACCGTTGTGCGTGAATTAAAACGTGCAGATGAACTTTCGCATGAAAGTGGAATCAGGACTTTTGGGTCCTCAGCTTCTTCCTTCAACAAAAGGCACCGGACTCAGCCTGTCAGGATATGTTAACTCACAGATCATGCTCCATTATGCATCAGAAAAACCCCTTTAGTGATTTGAAGAGCAGTTGAATAATCTCAAGATTAGTGTTCGGTGTGCAATATCTGTTGCCCACAACATAGCACGATTCCTTTACCACGTTCGTAATGGAAACCAGTATATCAAGAAATTGTTTAGTGCATATGGGGATCAGCTCACAGAGGATGAACGACTGTATGGCGATTTGCAGCAACACAAAGAAACGGCATACGTCTCCTTGACAACCTTGTCACGAGTACATGATGTGTTCAGTGTGGAGAGATCAGTAAAGACTGTGCAATCCCTTGGCCGCCTCGATCGTCTGGTATCTCTGCCTCTGATTTTTATCCGTGAAGCTAATTGAAGGGTCAGAAGCACACAGATAATCCTCACACTCTGGAAACCATACAGCAGAATAGTGAACACGCTGTTGCTGCTGTCTCTCAGGCAAAGCAGCTACGAGTCCGACACAGTTTGATAAATGGAGCAGAGCGCTGCATCGGCGGCGGTCATTTGCAGCATCCTCCGTATATTCAGTAAAAAGGGTCGCTATTAAGTCGGTCTTAACGTAAATATATTTCATACCGATTTTATTTTATCATCCCTCCATAAAAATTACAATTTTCACCCGTTTAACCGTAATCCCACTATCTTCTGTATGTACGTACTTCCAATTATTTACTTTTCCAATCGCGTTAGCAGTGCGAAAATACGCGTTTAGACGGTGAGCTGTATATTTATGCATGTCTCTGTTACTGGCTGCAGTTGAGTTTCATCTCAGAGGCCTAACGGATCTCCGCCATGGTTTTTGCCTGAGACAGATCGAAGGCGACAGTGACATGGCGTTCCCTAACTGACAGGTGACAGCGGATAAATTATTTTCCTGGGCGTCTCGTCGCAAGACAGATCGACAGGGGCGCTGTTCAGTTACGTACACTGCTCTCCACGGTATGATATTTATTAGGAAAGCCGCTGTTTCCTCATTCCCTAAAAGGGTTTCATGGGTCGCACACCAACGACAATTGAAAAATGGTAGTTAACGACTACATTCCAGGAAAACAAGAAGGGAGTTCCGTAAGTCTAAAAGTAAAGCAAAATCATATTAACAGAAGCCGCGCTGAATTAAAAAAACGATTATCAATGAACAGCTGCCTCAAACTAGAAACAAGTGACACTCTACGGTTCGAATAGCAGAATGTCCTTTTTGTCACCTGTTAGTTACTTAAGTAGTATTCGCTTAAAAATACGAAAGCGACTGTAATTTCGCACCAAGACTTTTGCAGAAAATACGTGATCGCGAAAGTAACATGTAACTCTTCAAGAATTGCTCGTACGTTTCTGTGACTGTAATATAGTTATTTCCGTAGTTTTACGTCTGGTTCATAGTAGTTAATGAATCCATCTCTCCCACATCAGAAACAGTCAAATGTTTTAAATTCAGTACTTTACTGTCTTCTTGAATTGTATTTTGGCAGGAGAAACGGAGGTTGCTTGACCTGGAAATCATCGACTAATGAACATGGACTGAAGAGTCAAAGAAACTGATACACCTGCCTAATATCCTGTAGGGCATCCGCGAGCATGCAGAAGTGCCCCAACACGACGTACCATGGACTCGACTGATGTCTGAAGTATTGCTGGAGGGAACTGACAACACGAATCCTGAACGGCTGTCCACAAATCCATAAGAGTACGAGGGGCGGAGATCTCTTATGAACAGCACGTATCAACCCATCCAGATACGCTCAATAATGTTCATGTATGGGAAGTTTGGTGGCCAGCGGAAGTTCCTGGAGCCACTCTCTAGCAATTCTGGGCTTGTGGGGTGTCGCATTGTCATCCTGGAATTTCTCAAGTCCGTCGGAATCACATTGGACATGACTGGATGCAGGTGATCAGACAGGATGCTTACATACACGTTACCTGTCAGAGTCATATCTAGACGCATCAAGGGTCCCACATCACTCCAACCGCATACGCTCCACACTTTTAGAACATCCACCAGCATGAAAAGTCCCCTGTTGACATGCAGGGTCCGTGGATTCATGACGTTGTCGCCATACCCGTACACATCCATACACTCGATACAATTTGAACCGAGACACTTCCGACCAGGTAACATGTTTCCAGACATCAACAGATCATTGTCGGTGTTGAAAGACCCAGGCGAGGCGTAAAGCTTTGTGTCGTGCAGTCATCAAGGGCACACGGGTGAGCCTTCGGCTCCGAAAGCCCATATCGATGATGTTTCCTTGAATGGTTCGCACGCTGTCACTTGTTGATGGTCCACCATTGAAATCTGCAGCAATTTATGGAACAGTAGCACTTCTGTCACGTTGAACGATTGTCTTCAACCGTCGTTGATCCCGTTCTTGCAGGATATTTCTCCAGCCGCAGCGAAGTTGGAGGTTTGATGTTCTACCAGATACTCACAGTACATTCGTGAAATGGCCGTACGGCAAAATCCCCACTTCATCGCTACCTCGGCGATGTTGTGTCCCATCGCTCGTGCGCCGATTCTTACACCACGTTCCAACACAGTTATATCTTGATAACCTGCCATTGTCGCAGCAGTAACCAATCTAACAACTGGGCCAGACTCTTGTTGTCGTATATAGACATCGCCTACCGCAGCACCGTACTCTGCCTGTTTAAATATCTCTGTATTTGAATATACATGCCTATACCAGTTTCTTAGGCGCTTCAGTGTACGGAAATATTAGCTATAGCAGGGTCGAGTCCAAGAATTATAATCTCAGTTCCATGGGGGGCATAGGACACTTTATTTTATGTCTGTAGCCATTGTCCTCAATGCTATTTGTGTGAAAGCAATGATAAGTGACGCAGAAAGAATAATCTACGACGACTATTACAAAAAAAAAAAAGACAAAGTAAAACGCCTTTTGGATGGTGCTCATCTAATAAAAGTGGAGGAACCCTAACATGTCTCCACCAACGTCTGTTACACGTAAGTTTGAAGGTTACGAAAAACAATAATAGTTAACCTCCCTGGGAGGAACTATAATACATCCGCAAAGCAAATCATCGCACGTCAGCTAAAACCAAAAGTTGTCCCCCAACAAATACCTCACCAAACGCATTGGACACGTCGTGGTCGGCAGCTGTGTGATACCTTAATGGTGGGCATTGCACAACTTGCGTATTTGCTGAACACACGTCAATAACCCACACGAGAACTGGTGCAAAATAAAGTAATATGTAAGTAAAACAAACATCACTAGGAAAAAAAAATATGCATAAGTGATCAAAAAGCGAATGACAGCATTAAGGCTGACTTATTTTGCTCTTACTAGTAATAGCAACAGCTACTTACAACAATAATGCATTGTCGGAAGTTAATGAGTTTGCAGAATTATAATGTCTATAGTCAAAAATGATTTACTGAGTGAAGCATCGTTTAATTATAATCCTGAATGTTACTGAAAAAGAAAGAAAAACTCGTGGTTCAGTGTGATATTTTACAGTTGCGTAAAATAAGTGACAACGAGAAACTACCATTACTTTTTGGAAAGGTCTATACAGCATTATTTACAGAAATAGTTCGCGCGAATTGAGCTTTCTACCAGTGTTTTTCAAAGTCAGTCTCCACTTAACAAGCGCTGTTGGTGTGTCGTCGACGGCCGCGTCATTGGTGCGTAAGCCTTGAGCGTGTAAACCGTCAATTACTGTGGTCTTGCTGTTGCTCTTTAGTTCGGTCACCGACGGACAGCTAGTGGGAAAGTCGTGCAGTGAAAGGAGAGAATGTCATGAACAATCTACTAGAAATCCTGACCAGTTTGATGTGAGCGTTGGGGAGGAGCCGTTGGGTGGGGGGTTTTTCAAACGTCACTTTTTAAAGTTACTCTTGAATAACTCTAAAACAGTGGCTTCTAGCAAAAATGTTTCCCAGTGAAAAATTAAACTACGTTATATATCCTACAGGAAAAGATCGCATGCATCATTCTCTAGTACAAATAGTTCCCGAGTTGCAGGGGATAGAAAAATAGCATATTATTAAAACAGTGTTTTAATGGTACAAAATTAATGTTTACTGTCAAATAAAATTGGTTAAGAACAAATATTAAATTTGTATATGTGGTGTCTATTCTTCCAGACATTTGTATACCACTTCTAACTGCAATATGCCGTGTGAAGGGATAAATTACGCTCTGTGCGTGTAACAGATTGGACGGGAAGAGGGGGGACGGTAGAAGAGAGACGGAAAGTTGGTCGTTGGATTGTGGTCCTCCATATCTTTCCTTCATAGGTCTGCAAGCTGAAGACAGAGCAGGTAACTCCCCATTCTATCCATCCCATAACTTCGCAAGAAACAAGTACAGGGTGTTTCACAAAGTTATAGCAAACCTTCACAGTATGCCTTTATGAATCAGCACGTAGACATGCACAGGATTGTTTGTTTTCCACAAAGTGCATTAACGCTACATGGAATACAGATGTCAGTTACTAATATAATATTAACGCTAGAAAAGTATGTGGACGCAGTCTACGTAATTCTCTGTATAATTCTCTGTACGCTGTTCTAAACTGTTACAGGGGAAAGTGATACATAGTCTGCATGTATGGCCGCTGTAGCGTTCATCCAGGAGAGGCAATTGGCTCTGAGCACTATGGGACTTAACATCTGAGGTCATCAGTCCCCTAGGCTTAGAACTACTTAAACCTAACTAACCTAAGGACATCACACACATCCATGCCCGAGGCAGGATTCTAACCTGCGACCGTTTCAGCAGCGCGGTTCCGAACTGAAGCGCCAAGAGCCGCTCTGCCACAGCGGCCGGCCGGGGAGAGGTAACTTCACCCACCACGAACGCTGCTCGCTTTTCGTTTTGCAGACAAATTCTACCTCCCAACATTTCCTGTCGAATTCTCTTCTTTAATTAAACAAAATAACTTCACTGAGCTGATGCTTATATAGAGAATTGCACTCACGCACCATGACAGTCATTCTGCTGTTCTCGTTCACCACTCTTTGTTGATGTTTTTCCCTGGCGACCCGTCGACACGGTTGTACGCTGCCCAACACATCTGTCTTCACCTTACACTTTCAAAAATTCCGATTACATCGCTTTAGAGCTTCTTACAGAATTACAACTACATATTGTTCTGCACATGGAAATCAAATTTAATCAACATGTTAATAAACGTGAGAACATACAGTATCAGAAAAAAAATGGAAATAGGATTCATATTCATGAAAAATGCGTGATGTAAACAGAAATGTAGTTGTACGAAGAAATAAATTTACAAAATTCTTCCTGAGATACCTCTTTCAGTTTATAAAGGAAATAAATCGGAAAACAAGGAAAAGGACTGCACAGGAAAAAGGAAAAAAGTATATTGTTCTGTAGTGTTATTTTCACACACTGTCATAGGGAATCTAATGTGGACCATGTTATTCCCCATTACCGACGACTCGGCGATGGTAATCTGCTGACGTCTTCGAGAAAATGCGCTTAAGAGCATTACCTGTTTAAATTTGTGAATTTCGTTTGTGTTCGGCACGTTACGGTTTTATCCAGTTTAATATCGTCATACAGCACATGTGATCACTTACATTGTAGCACTGGTTATACTATCCACAGCTGGTGGATATTCAAGTGATTGATGGAAAGAATGTGGTCATTACTACAAAAGCATGCCACGAACTATCGTTCACTTCTCATTATCGCTTCTAATGGGGAGATGTGAAAGAAGGTTGTAACCCCAGAGCCCGAGGAACATAACAAGGCAGACAATGCTTATGAGAGTGCACTGCTGATCAGCTCAGTGTATAATTACGATTCTCTTCTGGAATATTTATTGTTCCCACGGAGTACATATAAGAAATTTCCCAATTCGGTTTACACAAGCAGCAATACGTAACCCATTACTAGCTGTCAATTCCGGACGTACGACGAACCGGCAAGAGTAATGTAACACATGTTTGAACTGTCGAACTTTAAAAATGATACTTCAGTTGAGACATTCTAGCAAATCCATGTGCTCATTAAGCTGTGTAATATCCAATATCCAATCTGAAGGTGGAATAGCCAATCTGAAGGTGGAATTCTATTGCCTCGCTCCGACTATAGGTGACGTATCTTCTGTGTAACGATATCGTCTGGGTGACTGTCACGAATATTGTTATCGTGTGTCGTTGTATCTCTTTTCTTACTGAAGCTAATGGACACTAAGGAAAGGGGTAAACTAATCTTCTCTCGATTAATATCAAGAAAGCTGTAACATTTTAGGCATCCAGCCAGCGGACGTATCACTAGTACCAATTTTATGACCACCTTAGGTAGGACACGGTAAACAGATTTACATATGCGTAATCAGAAGCAGCACATCAGCTATTTACAATTATGGACAAACTGACGGGTTAGCCATGGGATCCCCCATTGCTAGTATAATAGCTAAAATTTACATAAATCACATTGAACATTAGTTCCTTTCAACGCACCCACAACACCTTCAAAGAGTAGTATGTTAGAAAAGATACCTCGATGACATAATACGTTTATATAACTGAACCGACGCCTAGCTGCAACTTTTTCGTCTTTAACAAAATGCTCCCCAAGATTCAGTGTACGATAGAATACCACGTTGGCTTTATACACCCATTTCTAGATCTAAAAATTTCGTTACAGGACAGTAATGTTCACTTTAAAATACACTCCTGGAAATTGAAATAAGAACACCGTGAATTCATTGTCCCAGGAAGGGGAAACTTTATTGACACATTCCTGGGGTCAGATACATCACATGATCACACTGACAGAACCACAGGCACATAGACACAGGCAACAGAGCATGCACAATGTCGCCACTAGTACAGTGTATATCCACCTTTCGCAGCAATGCAGGCTGCTATTCTCCCATGGAGACGATCGTAGAGATGCTGGATGTAGTCCTGTGGAACGGCTTGCCATGCCATTTCCACCTGGCGCCTCAGTTGGACCAGCGTTCGTGCTGGACGTGCAGACCGCGTGAGACGACGCTTCATCCAGTCCCAAACATGCTCAATGGGGGACAGATCCGGAGATCTTGCTGGCCAGGGTAGTTGACTTACACATTCTAGAGCACGTTGGGTGGCACGGGATACATGCGGACGTGCATTGTTCTGTTGAAACAGCAAGTTCCCTTGCCGGTCTAGGAATGGTAGAACGATGGGTTCGATGACGGTTTGGATGTACCGTGCACTATTCAGTGTCCCCTCGACGATCACCAGTGGTGTACGGCCAGTGTAGGAGATCGCTCCCCACACCATGATGCCGGGTGTTGGCCCTGTGTGCCTCGGTCGTATGCAGTCCTGATTGTGGCGCTCACCTGCACGGCGCCAAACACGCATACGACCATCATTGGCACCAAGGCAGAAGCGACTCTCATCGCTGAAGACACGTCTCCATTCGTCCCTCCATTCACGCCTGTCGCGACACCACTGGAAGCGGGCTGCACGATGTTGGGGCGTGAGCGGAAGACGGCCTAACGGTGTGCGGGACCGTAGCCCAGCTTCATGGAGACGGTTGCGAATGGTCCTCGCCGATACCCCAGGAGCAACAGTGTCCCTAATTTGCTGGGAAGTGGCGGTGCGGTCCCCTACGGCACTGCGTAGGATCCTACGGTCTTGGCGTGCATCCGTGCGTCGGTGCGGTCCGGTCCCAGGTCGACGGGCACGTGCACCTTCCGCCGACCACTGGCGACAACATCGATGTACTGTGGAGACCTCACGCCCCACGTGTTGAGCAATTCGGCGGTACGTCCACCCGGCATCCCGCATGCCCACTATACGCCCTCGCTCAAAGTCCGTCAACTGCACATACGGTTCACGTCCACGCTGTCGCGGCATGCTACCAGTGTTAAAGACTGCGATGGAGCTCCGTATGCCACGGCAAACTGGCTGACACTGACGGCGGCGGTGCACAAATGCTGCGCAGCTAGCGCCATTCGACGGCCAACACCGCGATTCCTGGTGTGTCCGCTGTGCCGTGCGTGTGATCATTGCTTGTACAGCCCTCTCGCAGTGTCCGGAGCAAGTATGGTGGGTCTGACACACCGGTGACAATGTGTTCTTTTTTCCATTTCCAGGAGTGTATTTAGAAAACCCACTACGACTAGTTCTGTTATTCATTGCTCTTCATCCAAAGCCGCAAAAAATGGCAGCTCTTCGTGCTATGCCTTACCGCGCGGCTAGAGACCCTAAGCCAAAACAAAATTGCCAGCGCGAGTTGGATACCAGTAAATTCATTGCACGTGCTAATCGCTACCAGCCGATTGTTGTTGATGTTGTTCATCAGCAAATGCAATCGAAAGGCGCTTCCAACGATATATATGGGATTACCCTGTCATCTACTAATAATGATAACTCTAAAAAATTTTTGCAGGATCCCATATTTAGATGTTATATCTGACAGGATTGGCAAATGGCCTTTTACACCGCGCATAAGGTCGGGCACCTATTGAAGCACCACGAAACCAGAGAAGACTATCGCTAAACTCAATCGGGCGTCTATCGCATCCAGTGTAATGAGTGAACTTCCGCATACTTAGGCCAAACTGCCCGCTCCTTTAACATACCGTCCAGAGATATCAGGATCTTAGCATTTCCAAATCCGCTCTCACTAACCACCTGAAAGATCATAATCATTCCATTTCAAATACAAACACAAATTGCAGCATTGTACATATTCAACATAAGGGCCCGGTTATAAACATTTTAGAATAAATAGAAATTATCCGCATCATCTGCCGTAATCCGTGTGGCATTTTGAGCGAGCAAACTGCGCCTAAGCCCGCAGGCTCGCTGAATAACTTTTCTGTTTTGAAGAAGCGTCCACCCTCATTTTCTTCTCTTTCTGGTCCCTGATTACTGTACGCCATACGTGTATACTTCTTAATTGGGTCAGTTTTTTGTGGGCTTCAATAGGCTTAACGAAGGTCCACCCAGTTCATTTTACATAGCTGTAAAATTGTCCTCTCTTAATAAAAGTTCGCAGTTTTTCATTTTATACTATGAATATGGCGCATTATTGTAATGTGGCATTATCTGTGCCCTCACTAATTAAAAATTTACGTGTCTTTCATGATGTAAAATGCGTCTCAGGTTTTGTCTCATGTAAGTCTATTAGCTGTAGATTATTAGTTGGCAGGTTTTAAATCGAACCCACTTTTAATGTGTCCTTTTAGTGCTATTGCTGCTACCTATTAATTGGCATATTACTTTCTGACAGTATAGACTGTAAGGTTTCTCTACTTTCCTTGTGGATCAGTAATGAGAGTTGGTAAATAGGAGTGGCAAATGTGTTTGTTTTTTTAACGATGACTGTGGCGCGTTGTTCCACGTTGCCACTTATATATCCCCACTAAATTTAAAACTTGTTTGCCACCCATGTAAAGGGAAAGTTTCATTGCGCTTTACGGTTTATATAATAATTTTATATCGCAGTTTCCACTCAGTTTTACCACAGTTCTGTACCTAGATCTTCAATACGCTCATTTACTACGCATAATACACTTTTAACTTATTTCGTGTATTTTTTTGTTTTTGTTTTTTCTTCATTTTAAATGTAAACCACTAATTCAAATTGTGAATGGCCGGGCTAGTGGCCCCGCGTTCTTCTCTCCGTCAATATATTGCAGCATATTTGCCACTCAGGTTTACCAGTTTGCTTCCTCGTTCGCAACCGCTACTCCCTGTTCTACGCTCATGGGTAACACACTGTGCCTAGTACATGTCCACCGCGGCGCTCGGGGTTCCACAGCACAATGTAAGTGTCCTGGCATTATTTGCACATTTCCCTCCCCAGGCAGTCATCCGTAGTACTGTCTGGTGTCACTTTCGCATGGACATAGGTTTCACAGCATCTAGCCCGACCGGCGGTTTCGAAATGTTTTTTTTTATTTTTTTAAATCTTTTTATGAAATTTTTTTATGTGTGTGTTGCGGCGTGTGAAAATTATCTCCCATCTCTTGCTATTTCCAGTGCGACATCTGAGGATGGGCTTATGAGAGCCCGAAACCGGCAGTGTGATAACAAAAGAAATTTACAACTGCAGCGGTATTTTCAACCTCTGGTATTACGAATTAGCTATATCGGCAGCAGAGATGTGTGTCGTTGGTGACTTGTGAGATGAGTGTGCTCAAAATGAAGAGTTACAGCCTGCATCATTTCTCCAAAATACGGATCGAGAGAACGACACAATCATAGATTAACTGACCAAAAGTGGTGTTAGGTGTACATCCCAGTAATTGTCAGATGGAGTAGAGCTCTACGGAATATAACCGCTAAACTCATCCATATTCCTTGAAACATGATACTGGCGCTGTTGTATCGTCTACGTTCTCTGTTGCGGTGACTTAAAATCTGTCGCGTCTGCGAGCCGCTTTGAATTCCCATCCAACGGCTCCGGCGCGCACTGCGTAGATCGCCGGAGAAATGTGACGCCGGCCGCAACTGGCGAGAGCGCGCACCGGGGTGGTCTCACTCAGTTCCCGTCAAGCGGTCCACAAACAAGCATCTGGAGAGCAATCTGCGCCTTGTGAACGTGGTTTTCTAAGTGTGCAGACCCTGCGCAAGTGGGGCCCATCAACGGACTTTCTAATCGACGTGTGATTTTGATCCTTTTGGCTTTTAAGGGTATTTCATTTTTGGCTTATTAGAAAACTGTTGTGTGCCAAGGAGCACTAGCTTATAGCGTTTGGTGATCTTTGCTTTTCCAAAGATAAAGGTGACTGTGTTTGTTATGAACGCTTCCTATTCATTACTAAATGATAATGACAGATTGTGTGTTAACATGTGTGCCCCATCGAATGGCCATTGCGGCGAATTCTTCGAGGAACGATTGTGATTATTGGTTAATTATTATTGGTTACTGTTTCTATGGCCCTTATTTTGACTGTTATCTATTTTCTGGGCCCCTTTCTCATATGGTTAGAATTTAAAGTCGATTTTATGTAGCTGCAAGCCTCAACTGGAAACCATATGTGAAACTTTTTAATACTGATGTTGTTTTAAATGGAGTGTAGACGATGTAATAAACCTACAACATCAAGGCCAGGTCCTTTAATTCTTGTTTTGGCAATTAAATATGGTGAGAGCTTAAATTTTTGTATCTTCTTTAACCCTATATGCAGATACAGAGCCTCGGAATCCCTTGAAAGTCGTACTTTTAAAATTTTCCTGTTATTCTTGATCTGAATGCAAACTTCTTTCCAGTATTTTTTCGATTACCATTTGGCATTCTTCTTATCAAGTCTGAGCTAAATTGTTTTGCAGGCTTTTTTGCACGATTCAAAATATTTGCCGAAACACCCTTAAATGATGTGCAGAGCTTATGAAACCGCCTTACATTTATACATGTTCTTTGTTCCATATTGACTTCCACATTTGTTTAGTAGCAACTGGCTACTAATTTAATAGTAACTGTGATACAGGCATTGGTGGTGTTATCAGCAGCAGGAGTAGTAGCAAATGTAGTGACAGTGTAAGAGCAAAAATAATAGATATTACCTTTGTTTATTAGTGATGTCGGTATATCTTTGAGCTTTTTGCAATTACATGCTTTTTGTAGCACATTATTTCTGTTCTGTGCGGCTATTGTCAAAGTCAATATTAGTTTAGTTATTTTGTAGCCCCAATTATGGTACTTTTACTGTCATTACTTGTTCAGTTTTGCATCAGCCGTTCTTCGAGTGACTCGTATTTCGTTCTGGAGGCATCAAGAAAAACAAAGAGAGTCAGTTTGTGCAGCTGCAGCTAATTTTGAAAGGCTTTGCTACTCAGTGGTATGAAGAAGCTGATTCATGCGAAGGTAGTTTTGAAAATAGAAGTAGTGAAGAATCAAGCTTTAAACCAATAAGTTTCCTTTAATTTACCTTTATGGTCACAAACGTTTTGTTAACAGATTACCGGTTTCGCTCCATAATGACCATCATCAGATCTGTTTCATGAAAACAAAGTCCTAATGTTATAAAACAGATCTGATGATGGTCGTTATAGACCGAAACTGGTAATCTTAACAAAAAGTTTGTGACCAAAGACGTAAATTGAAGGAAACTTATTGTATATATTGGTCACTGTTTTATTCGCCACAATGTCGCAGCTTGTAAAACTTTAAACCCGCTGATACAAGTTTTCTGGAAGATTACAGTATTTCTTCAGATAATTAAGTTCCACATCAACAACTCAGAGATGCCAGCATATACATTAGTCGTAATGGAACCATTTGGAATCTAGATCGTCTGCAACTGTTGTATGCTTTTTCACAATATCATAAGGAAGGCAGCCGGTCCAGGTCGTGGATTGAGAACCTGTAAACCTAAGGATGGCTGGGACTATTACATTTGCAAGAAAATACTAGATGGTCATCAGCTGCATAAATGTAGAAGGCAGAAGAATGGCTGCTTCACATAGCAGAACTTGGAAAAATGTTTCACTTGGGGAAATAGAGGGTTTTCTTGGACTTTTACAGCTAGTTGACGTTGAGAAGGGTTGGAATCTCCCTGTAACAGAATTGTTCGTAGATGAAAAGGCAAATCCTACATATAAGGCCACAATGGCAGTAAATAGATTACGGGGTATAAGAAGAATAATAAGATTCGGCGACAGCTCGATCTATAGACGACAGACTTGCAGTTCTGCCATGTTTGACAGCTGTTTCTTGGTAAGTGTAGAAGCAGAATGATTTCTAACGATTCGTTCATAGTTAACGAACAGTTACTACCACTCCGTGGAAAATGCGGCTTTATCCAACATAAAAGCACCAAACCCGCCAAGCATGACGTAAAGATGTTTTGGTTATATTATACTACATCTGCATATGCTTTAGACGGAATTTTGTACACGGGAAGGAAGCCGGATGAACTATTCAGTAAAATCTTGGATTGAATGTAGCGAAATATTTTAATGAAGGCATATAACGATCGTCCAGAAATATTGCTATTGACAATTACTTCACTGGTATTCAGGTAGCAGAGAAAATGTCTTCAGAAGCAAATTACCATGGTATGGACAATCAAACAAAATAAACTAGAAATCCGCAATGAGACGAAACCATTCCCCTCAAGAGTAATACATTCCTCATTATTTGCCTTTAGTGGTGGAATCACAACGGTCAGTTATGTTCCCAAAAATGAAAAAAAAAAAAAAATAAAATGGACCAGAAGGTTCGATATTGTACCTGAAAGCGATAATCAAGGAAATGGCCATTTGCATTATCTACGAATATGACGGACGTTGTAGCAGTGAACAGTTAATTTTTTTCTGCCCTGCACCCGACATTCCATAGTATAACAGCTGATGAATGGCATTTGTTCTTAAGAAATTTAGAACAGGAAATGGTAAGACCACTAAAGGGGCTTCGAATTCCGATCCCTAACCTCCCAAAGAAAACAGCTCATTCTATGCACAGATGTGGTGTGCGAAAAGATGTCTCATCGCTGAATCAATTATCTGAATCAGGAAAGAGAAAAGTATGCCAGTATTGAGCATATGACAAATATATGAAGAGCACCACGATATGTATGATGTGTAAAAACAACATCTGCACAGAACATAGACGCTCTATTTGTGCTTCTTGTTTATCAAATGCTGTAAACTAAGAAAAATGCAGTATTTTGTGAAAGTGTGTAATAATTATTTCTCAACATATAACTTATTGTGAAATATAAGAACGTTGTAATTCAAGAAATTGAACTGAATAACTCTTGTAACTTGTAGAACTGCTACTTATAGGTGAATTAATATAATTATTTGCATATATCGTATGTAAGTGATTGTAACTGATAAAAATAAACTCTTAGAGTTCTTTAAAATGAACTTAATAAAACACAACTCAGGCGCGTTAGATTCTTTTAATCTAAACTAGAAACACTTCATGAAAGATTTGAATGACGTAAAATAAGTACTGAGCCTCGCAGGCCTTGCATATTCGTTCAAGTGTGTTTTGAACATCATGCGTCACCACCCATATAAGTGGCAAAACCTTGTGTTTGTTTAATGATTGTGCGTGAGGGTTGTTATACATTGAGGTAATGCAATGAAAGCCAGCTGGAGACTTCTCTCTTGATTGGGTTTTCTTACAAGTGCATGCGTTTGTGTTGATACGATTTTTTTTGTGTTGTTGTGCACATCTCTGAACCCTGCAACACTACTCCTAGCAACGATAGCTATATTTTGGTAGCTGACCATGGTTATCGAAGAGGTGGCCCGTTTGTTTTCCAATTTTAATAAATAGTTATCTGGGTTTTATTTTGCTCATTCTTTCGGAGACTATATGTTGTTCATTGTATCTCAGACTGCAAGGGAGGTGCCCAGTAGCGCAGAGCTGTTCAAAGAGGAGGTTATTCATCAATTGTCCACTACGGGAGCGAGCTGGTTTCCCGGCTCAGGGAAGAATTTGACCGCGCAATGACCCCGCCCAAGATTCGAACTAACTTAGATGAGAGACTCCATCGGCAGCATTCGGTTTACGCTACAGGAACTTGTTTCGTTGATGTCTTTTTTGTAAATGGATAAACCACCACGCTCGAAAATTACTAGAATTAGGGCATGTGTGACGCATTACGCTAACAAGACTCAGTATTTGCTCAGATTCAACATGGCAGATGCGCGCTGTAAACAGATACACTAGCTAGTTGACGAGTTGGTCGCGAGAACGCAGAGAATGATGAGACGTACTGCTGACGTCGGGGTGGAGGGTGTAGCCTTGTTCACGGAACGGGTGCGAAGAGAGGGAACTAGCCAAGACTTGTGTATGCATTTTCCGGGCTTTTTACTGAACTACTTAACTATTTATCGGGACTGCTGCGGGAGGGAGATGTATTGTCAGTGATGTGTATTGAGGAGGCTGAGCGACCACTTTGTTTTAAGTTGATGTCGCAGGACCACAGCGAAACGTTTAGTTTGAAGGAAGAGTAATCTTACCAAATTTTTTGTCCAGTGATCACGGGGTATTTGGAATAATCCTTTAAGGAAGCGACGCGGAATAATTTGTCCTTTTCGGAATTTAGGCGATCAGGCACACCACCAGTTGACAGTAAAAAAATTACTTTGTGTGCAGCGGCACGAAGAGTTATTGGAGAGATAGATAAAGAGTGTCAAGGACATTCCTAGAAGTGTGTGTTTAGGTTTCCTAGACTGCGGACAGTTCCTCGCCGGGCGACCCTTAACCTAGCACCTGTAACACGTGATATCTAAATGAGCGTGATCTGTGAACTGACGCCCGATTCCTTACCCCACTCCCTACAAGAGTGAGATTATTCGCAATATTTTGGAGGGAATGTGTCCCAGTGACTGATCTAGAGTTACTTTTAGTGAGCAACCGAAGGGTTTCCAACAGCTGGAAAGATTAATTTCGGAGCTTGAGGCCGTGCACCGGCTTAAGACACTCTTGCAGGGAGTGTCATCAGTTACCAGATCACGCTCATTTAGATATCATGTGTTATAGCTGCTAGGTTAAGGGTCACCTGGCGAGGAACCTCCAAATGCGATAAGAGGGGAAAGATGCGTCATCTCAGGCCCTGATCTGTAAAGGGATCGTGTGATGCCGAGCTCAAGGGAGCCATTTTTTGTGGGAGTTTTAACGGTGAAACCATACATGCACTTTTAGATTGCGGGAGTACTCTGAACCTGGTTGCCAAAAAAAAATGGCTCTGAGCACTATGGGACTCAACTGCTGAGGTCATTAGTCCCCTAGAACTTAGAACTAGTGAAACCTAACTAACCTAAGGACATCACAAACATCCATGCCCGAGGCAGGATTCGAACCTGCGACCGTAATGGTCTTGCGGTTCCAGACTGCAGCGCCTTTAACCGCACGGCCACTTCGGCCGGCGAACCTGGTTGCCAGAGATTCGTATCTGGCATGCTGTATAATATGCATGCTTCCTGAGCTCCATGGTGAGACATAACTGTATAGAGTAGCAAATTAAGGGGAAATAAAATTTTTGGAGAAGTTCACATTAATGTATGGGTTCAAGATTTTACCTTGCTTAGTAAAGTCGGAGAGGCTTCGAATTTGTCAGTTCTCGCTATTCTGGACGCGGATTTATGTGCCTTACTGGCGTAATCCAGAACTCGAGGATGGGCACTTTTTTCTTTTTTTGGTTGAGCACACGTCTTTGATTTATGTAAGCACTGGTTAGTGACAATGGATACATTTAAGAAAGGCAACAATGATTTTAATCATTTATCTCCACAGCAGGTTCGTCAGTTCCACCGACTATGTGGTCCGTTTAGTGATGTCCGATGGCATGGGTGAAGAGAAAAGGGTGAATACAACACACAGCTTAAAGGAAATATCCAAGTAAAGCACCTGCTACATTGCCTCTCTCCATATCGCATGAAGTAGCCTAATATCGCCATAGATGAGATGTTGAAATAGGAAGTCCCTATTATTCTCCCATACTTGTTGTGTACAAGAGACAGGACACGATACATCATTCTGTCGATTACCGAGCCTAAGAAACGAGAGAGAGAGAAAGTTGCCTTCAGTCAGTACAGTTACCTGACCTGCTTATGTGTTTTGCTGGTTTCTGAAGGCGAAGATTTTTAGTACTCTAGATCTTTATCAGGCTTATTACCAGATTCTATCAGGTAAGGAGATTAAAAACCTAACTGAGTTAGAGATAAATGTTTTACACAATATTACTGGATGTGAATATTTATATACTACATATGGAGAAGAAGTTCGTGGTCGCAGGTTCGAATCCTGCCTCGGGCATGGATGTTTGTGATGTCCTTAGGTTAGTTAGGTTTAACTAGTTCTAAGTTCTAGGGGACTAATAACCTCAGCAGTTGAGTCCCATTGTGCTCAGAGCCATTTGAACCATTTGAAGAAGTTCGTATGGAGATTAATAATTAGTTTAAGACTATTTTACCAGATAGATGATGGCGTCATTTTGGGTAAAATATTCCGGAGGTATAACAGTCCCCCATTCGGATCTCCGGGCGGGGACTACTCAAGAGGACGTCGTTATCAGGAGAAAGAAAACTAGCGTTCTACGGATCGCAGCGTGGAATGTCAGATCCCTTAATCGGGCAGGTAGGTTAGAAAATTTTAAAAGGGAAATGGATAGGTTAAAGTTAGATATAGTGGGAATTAGTGAAGTTCGGTGGCAGGAGGAACAAGACTTTTGGTCAGGTGAATACAGGGTTATAAATACAAAATCAAATAGGGGTAATGCAGGAGTAGGTTCAATAAAGAATTAAAAAATAGGAGTGCGGGTAAGCTACTGCAAACAGCACAGTGAACGCATTATTGTGGCCAAGAAAGACACGAAGCCCACGCATACTACAGTAGTACAAGTTTATATGCCCACTAGCTCTGCAGATGAAGAAGAAATTGAAGAAATGTATGAGGAATAAAAGAAATTATTCAAGCAGTGAAGGGAGACGGAAATTTAATAGTTATGGGTGCCTGGAATTTGGTAGTAGGAAAAGGAAGAGAAGGAAACGTAGTAGGTGATTATGGATTGGGGGGAAGAAACGAAAGAGGAAGCCGTCTCGTAGAATTTTGCACAGAGCGTAACTTAATCATAGCTAACACCTGGTTCAAGAATCACAAAAAAAGGTTGTATACATGGAAGAAGCCTGGAGATACTGACAGGCTTCAGATAGATTATGTAATGGTAAGACACAGATTTAGGAATCAGGTTTTAAATTGTAAGACATATTCAGGGGCGGATGTGGACTCTGACACAATCTATTGGTTATGAACTGTAGATTAAAACTGAAGAAACTGCAAAAAAGGTGGAAATTTAAGGAGATGGGACCTGGATAAACTGACTAAACCTGAGGTTGTACAGAGTTTCAGGGAGAGCATAAGGAAACAATTGACAGGAATGAGGGAAAGAAATACAGTAGAAGAAGAATGGGTAGCTTTGAGGGATGAAATAGTGAGGGCAGCAGAGGATCAAGTAGGTAAAAAGACTAAGGCTAGTAGAAATCCTTGGGTAGCAGAATAAATGTTGAATTTAACTGATGAAAGGAGAAAATATAAAAATGCAGTAAATGAAGCAGGCAAAAAGGAATACAAACGTCTCAAAAATGAGATCGACAGGAAGTGCAAAATGGCTAAGCAGGCATGGCTAGAGGACAAATGTGACGATGTAGAGGCTTATCTATATATGGGTAACATAGATACTGCCTACAGGAAAATTGAAAAGACCTTTGGAGAAAAGAGAACCACTCGTATGAATATCAAGAGCTCAGATGGAAACCCAGTTCTAAGCAAAGAAGGGAAAGCAGAAAGGTGGAAGGAGTATATAGAGGGTCTACACAAGGGTGATGTACTTGAGGACAGTATTATGGAAATGGAAGAGGATGTAGATGAAGAGGAAATGGGAGATACGATACTGCGTGAAGAGTTTAACAGAGCACTGAAAGACCTGAGTCGAAACAAGGCCCCGGGAGTAGACAACATTCCATCAAAATTACTGACAGCCTTGGGAGAGACAGTCCTGACAAAACTCTACCATCTGATGAGCAAGATGTATGAGACCGGCGAAATAACCGCAGTCTTCAAGAATAATATAATAATTCCAATCCCAAAGAAAGCAGGTGTTGACAGATGCGAAAATTGCCGAACTATCAGTTTAATAAGTCACAGCTGCAAAATACTAAGGCGAATTCTTTACAGAAAAATTGGTAGAAGCGGACCTCGGGGAAGATCAATTTGGATTCAGTAGATATATTGGAACACGTGAGGCAATACTTAACTTACGACTTACCTTAGAAGAAAGATTAAGGAAGGGCAAACCTACGTTCCTAGCATTTGTAGAAACCAGATGGCAGTTATAGAAGTCGAGGTGCATGAAAGTGAAGCAGTGGTTGAGAAGGGAGTGAGACAGGGTTGTAGCCTCTCTCTGATGTTATTCAATCTGTATATTGAGCAAGCAGTAAAGGAAACAAAAGAAAAATTCAGAGTAGGTATTAAAATCCATGGAGAAGAAATAAAAACTTTGAGGTTCGCCGATGACATTGTAATTCTGTCAGAGACAGCAAAGGACTTGAAAGAGCAGGTGAACGGAATGGACAGTGTCTTGAAAGGAGGATATAAGATGAAAATCAACAAAAGCAAAACGAGGATAATGGAATGTAGTCGAATTAAGTCGGGTGATGCTGAGGGAATTAGATTAGGAAATGAGACACTGAAAGTAGTATAGGAGTTTTGCTATTTGGGGAGCAAAATAACTGATGATCGTCGAAGTAGAGAGGATATAAAATGTAGACTGGCAATGGCAAGGAAAGCGTTGCTGAAGAAGAGAAATTTTTTAACATCGATTATAGGTTTAAGTGTCAGCAAGTCGTTTCTTGAAGTATTTGTATGGAGTGTAGCTATGTATGGAAGTGAAACGTGGACGATAAATAGTTTGGACAAGAAGAGAATAGAAGCTTTCGAAATGTCATGATTAAATGGGTAGATCACATAACTAATTAGGAGGTACTGAATAGAATTGGGGAGAAGAGGAGTTTGTGGCACTACTTGACTAAGCGAAGGGATCGGTTGGTAGGACATGTTGTGAGGAATCAAGGGACCACCAATTTAGTATTGAAGGGCAGCGTGGAGGGTAAAAATCGTAGAGGGAGACCAAGAGATGAATACTCTAAGCAGATTCATAAGGATGTAGGTTGCCGTAGGTACTGGGAGATGAAGAAGCTTGCACAGGATAGAGTAGCATGGAGAGCTGCATCAAACCAGTCTCACGACTAAAGACCAGAACAACATCAACAGATATTATTATTTAATTACTGATTCCGATTTGCAGTTAATTGAAAAAGAAAAACAGATGAAACTGAAATATAAAGGAATGAAGAAAGTTAAAAATACAAGTAATACAGAATTCACTCTGTGAAAATTTTGGATTTTTTGATGATGAACTTATTTAATTTTTTACATTCACAACAATTTATTTTATTTCTTTCCTTACGTTTACCTTTTGTGAGAAAAAATAATTTGTAATAAGTGAATGAATTTATAAAAAATATTCATTTTTATTAATTTTCTAACTAATGTAATACAAAATAGACGTTGTTCAAATGAAAAAACGTGATTTAGACCTGAACATTGGATTACAGTAGGATAATTCAGTATGTTCTAGGTACGTTTTTGTGAGCTAGTGATTGAGCGAGTGAGCTAGCTTACGGAAACTGAGCTAGAACCTACTGAATTATCCTACTGTTGATGTAATAATACAGCAACACGTATTACACAGACACACAATGATCCATGGTGGCTTAATTAATTCTGGCCCAGCGTGAGCTGGCCAAGAACCCAGTTCCCTTATGCCCTTCAGTGACCCCTTTTGGATCTGTGTGTGTCAATCTGGAGGTTTCTGTAAGTGCTGTGCTAGTATTTGCAATATTAGTCTGGTACTTGACATTATTGTCTGTTATCATTGGGTATTTGATACTACCGATTGTAATTTCTGTTTATTGAATACCTTATGGCCCTTCCTGGGGCGAGTTATTAGATTTGACCCGTAGCTAAAGATGTGTGCACACGGCCTAAAGGTATGCATGTGTGCTTGTGTGTTTGTATTTGCATATTCTCTTACTTTGTGTTGAAGAGCCCTTCGTGTTATAGTTTGCATTTTAATCAGCCATCTGCCATTTGGTGCATATCTAAATTACATTGACTGTTAGTCCCTAACACCCGAACCTCCAGATGTCAGACACTCAGATCGCTACCAAACGTTGTGTGTCGATTATCAACCAAAACACCGATTGAGTTCGCACTGTATGCTGTCGTCCAGTACAACATGTGTAAATGGTAATTAAAAGTAACACAAAGAGCACAGAGTATATGAGAAGCGAATATGAGAAGACTACATGTCATGAAATGTGATGGATGAGGTGGTAGAGCATAAGATCAGGTTGCTAAAGGTCCTGAGTTCGAAACCCAATCATGGCGACTTTTTTTAAACAGCGCACGTGAGAAATTGTTATATGGGAGAACATTTTTCTGACATGTAAGACGTTTCAGAGTTCGTAGTAATGCTCTTTTGGCAGTCTAATTTCGCTTCGTTAGTTGGAAGTAACAATCCTATAGCGTCAATTTGTATAGATAACACCACACCTATGTATACTAACGTACTCCATAGGTTTGCTACTTTCAGCTAACAAAGCGAAAGCAAACTGCCAGAAGAACATTGCTACAAACTCTGAAACGTCCTTTTACATGTAAGCAAAATGTTCTCCCATGTAACAGTTTCACACATAAACTGTTGAAAAAAGTTAATATCAGTCGTTTTGGAACTCGAGATTTTCAGTACGTCGATCTAACGCTCTACTGACTCACCTTCGACAGATCATTCCGTAGTTGTGATGTTACTTTAATTATCGGTTACACGTCTTCTACTGGACCACAGCACGAACTAAATTGGTTTTGTGTTTGATACTCTATCGACATAGAACGTTTGGTACCGATCTCAGAGTATGACATCTAGATGTTTGGGTGTAAGAGGCCCCAGTAAAGATATACCTTGACTTATTTAATCTCGTTTTAATTTTTCTCTAGTTATACCCTTAAATGGTCTTGCACATTGTTTCTTGTTATTGCTAAGAGGTTAACTTGCAATGTTTATGAACGGACTGCTCCTATATTGAAGTTTTAATTGGTGGTTTCCCGGAAAATCATCTGTAATTGTCTATTTAATTATTGCTGCGTTGGTTAATTTATATTAGACTTGTTTTTTTTGTTTTGCATATATTGACAGATTTGTATCGGCAGCGGTTGACGCGTTGGCATTCATCTGGTTCGGGTTTGGGAAGCGTTGTCCTTCTGCTTTGGCCGGTTTCCTGTCAGCGCACGAGGCCTGAGTGTTGGCAGGTCACACGCCCTTCCGTGGATCTGTCGTTCCAGCCTCAAGATGAGTAGTTATCGTCATTCTTTTGGGAGCGTGCCACGGTGGGGATGTCACTGGATTAGGACTTACCTTTGGCAGTTTCTGTTATTGTATGGTCCTTGTGGGCATGTGATGAAGGTCTCTGGGAGAACTGAGCACTGGATTTCTAAAAAGAAAAAAAAAAACAGTGTTAACTGTCATTACCAATTTAATAACGTTTTAGGAGCCCTGTGGTTTCTTTAAGTACAACTTAATTTATGCCTGGCAGTCTTTGAACAATCGCTGAAGTATTACTGTTTGCTTTTGTTTTTACATGTGGGTAGTGTTTGGCTAGCTTGGCCGTATCTTGTCTATGTGGGAGCAGAGTAGCACCGTCTTGACACCAAAGTGTCGACATTGGCTTTGCGCTCCCTAGTTAGTAAAAAAAAATAATGTGCAATGGAGATGTATGTATTTTTAATGTTCTTTATTAACATTTGTTGAACTTATATGCCAAGTCCTGCTGTGACGCTAGTCGCAGGGATTGAGTGCAGCCTCAGGTTTATTTTATAAGCTAACTGTTTGTAATTGGGCCACAATTGTACTGCATAGTTGACATGTTCCTCCACTACTGTCTGTAATTTTATGTATAATGCAAATGTCCTTATGCATTGTGATTGTAATTTATAAATCTTAACTATTTGTATGAATTTGGCGAGAATCTTAGTAACTGTTAGTGGCTCATGATAGAATAGTTATTGATAAAAAATTATTTGTATGGGAACGATAAATGACGCATCAAGTTGGGTCACCCTTACACGCGTTTCTCTTAAATTAATCCCGATACTTAGGTGGGTCTGACTCAGTACATACTAACAGCAAGTCAAGTGGTACGAGGGACAACCACAGCTGTGGTGATACGAGGATGGGCCTCAAAGTGACGGCTCGAAATCTTTTATGAAAACTCTTAAAGCTTTCTAAATAAAACGAACGTTATTACCATTCTGCACCCTTATTCTTCATGTCTTCATATTTTGTAACTGCCCTGTTAAACTATTAGAAACTTAGTCAGCCGGTGTTGTAACTTTGAAATGAGAATTCGTACGAATGTCGCGTAATAAATATTTCGCTTGAGGCACCGTTGTGACAGAGGCAAGGTCTACTGTGGAAACTAAGCCCCTGAATATTATAAGTAACGTTATTAAAGAATGCACCCAACTCACTGCACAAAATATGAGGGTACATACATTTGCTAGTAAGTGGTTCAAAGTAAGAATTAATACTGCAAAGGAAATTGGTCATAAGTATAGTTACGTCGGTACACACGCAGTTGTATGCGAACATACGATCAGGATAGAGGCACATACATTCGAAGTATTATCCTCAATACCCGTCGCCTGGGTAAAAATAATTGTGATTAAAATGCATTTATTCATCTGAGAAAGAAAATCGTCGGACTTCGTAACTAAATGAAAAGGAAGATTTGAGGTTCTGACTGTCGCGGAAAGTATGACCTAAATACTGAAACTGCCACTGGCGGCCATGAAGAGAAAGAGATGAACACATTCACGTACCTCTATTGTTGAACAGCGCCATCTTGAAGATCGCCGCCGCTATCTAATTTTCCATATAAAATTAAAATAATAATAACCTTCCAGAGTTACACGGACTCGAATCCATGCTATCGTGAGAAAGTCGTTCTGTTTTACATGTTGCTTTCATTATTTAGCACAATTTTACTAGTAATTACACAGCACGTCTTATTACCAGGACATGAGAACAACGAAAGGTAACTATTACTAAAACCAATGAACGGAGAGCGTAAACCTTCTTTTGCCCGTCAGAGCTAAATGCTCTTCAAATTAATCTTTGGTATGAGAGTCGAATTATTATCTATAATAAGAAAAAATTATTAAGTTCCTTTATAATTTGTAGTCCGCTCTCTCTAGGCGACTCAAAATTGTACCGTGTGAAACAATCGTGTGTAATGTGACTATGTAGGTATGTGAGAAACAGTGCATTGTAATCGAGTATAGAATTGTAACAGTTTTCTCACACATGGAGCATTCTTACCTTCAGCATGACAACGCCAGACACAGATGAGAGCTGCAACATCTGCAACAATCCGACACCTTGGTTTCACTGTCATTGATCATCCTCCATACAGCTCCAACTTGGTCCCATTCGACTTTCATCTGTTTCCAGAACTTAAAGAATATCTTCGAGAATTTCATTTTGATAGTGCTGAAGCAGTGCAACCAGAGTAGTGGTTGTGGCTCCGTCAACAATGTCAAACATTCTACAGTGACGATATCAACGGTATCTCTAGTTGGGGCGCTGCAGTCATGGGCTGTGCGGCTGCTCCCGGCGGAGGTTCGAGTCCTCCCTCGGACATGGGTGTGTGTTTGTCCTTAGGATAATTTAGGTTAAGTAGTGTGTAAGCTTAGGGACTGATGACCTTAGCAGTTAAGTCCCAGTTGGGGGAAATGTTTTCATCGCCAGAGTGACTACGTTCAGAAATAAATATGTAGACATAAAAAATTAAAATGTAGAATCTCAATAACTTTTGTTTTATTTAAAAAGCTTTAATAAAAGTCTTCAAACAAAAAATTCGGAGGCACAGCTTTCAGCACGCCCTCTTTCATTTCAAATGATGGAAACTGTGATAGCCGCGTAAACATAATCGCGACTAGTTTCATGCCATAATAGTCTCATATTCAGGTAACAAATCTTCCAGTACATTATCTCCTTAAAATCTCTGTAAGAGTAAAAGATAGGAGTCCCCTATCTTCCAACATAAAACTGTCGTCATAAATACGCAACTGTCATGCATAATATATTCACTGGAACCAGAGAAAGCCGTAACCTGGACATATGTGGTACGTCTTATTAGCTGCAGCAGCCAGCGCCATTAGTAGAACATAGAATGAGTAAGTAGATCTCGTCCTATGTCTCTGTATCTGAGAAGACTTCGATCACAGAATGAATACAGAAGTTGTAGTAATCGGACTTTGGGTATGAACTTGAATATCAAGCCCCAGTATCGAATGTTATATGTAACCCATATTCAGACTGACTAAGGGATCGTCTACAAAGTATGATAGTTTATCAGCAGCCAAGAAAACATATTGACAACACCAAATTTTATTCAATTACTATATTCAACTATGAAAAACATAGTGATCGCATTGTCGTAGTCAAGGTACATACAGAATCAGTATCCATCAGTGTAGTACACAGTTACATGCCCACTAGTACACGGTAAAATGTAAATAATGAGAAAGGATGATGAGAGAAATGGAATTATTGAGATAATTGAGGGAGAGGAAAAATTCTCTGTAATAGGGGAGTGGAATTCTATAGTTTTAATAAGCAGAGAAAGAATAGTAGTAGCAGAAAATGGACTTAAGGAAATGTCCTAAAGAGGAATAAATCTGATAGAAAGTTTTTATGATTCCAAACACTTGATTTAAGAGACGTGAAAGCTCTGGAACGTTTCAAATAGACCACATAACGCTAAGGCAGATTTCTAAACCAGATTTTAAACTGTAAAATATTTCCTGTGGCAGATATTGACCCTGACCATTATTTTATTGCTTATGAACTGCATATTGGAAAAATGAAATCTTTTTGGCCATGGAAGAATGCAAGGAATGATACAAGTAACATAAATAAAACGAACCAGACTGAGAAAGATGAAAATTTACCTTTTAATATTGACAGCCTACAAGACGAATGTATCAGAACACTCTTTGCGGCCAGAATGGAAATGAAACTAGTTGAATCATTTGAAGGAAGTACAGAGAAAATACATGACTATATAAAAACTAATGTGAAAATCATAGCAACAGAGGTGTTGGGTAAGAAACATAGCAACCACAACCGTGCAGCAGAGTGGTGGTCAGAGGAAATAGAGGTCCTCGTTAGAGAAAAACGAAATGCGTTCCTTCAGTGGTTGAATGACAAATCAGAAGGAACAGGATCAATATGCAAGGAAAAGAAGAATGAAGTGATGAAAAAAATAAGGATGGCAAAAAAATGAAGCATGGGAAAGAACATGTCCAGGGTTAACAGCAAATTAGGATTTGGGAGAGCAAAAGAAGCATGGTCAGTATTAAAAGGGCTTCGACAGATTCAAAAAGCAAAAACAATATCCAACTGATAACACAAAAGGAATGGGAAGAATATTTCCAAAAATTATTAAATGAGGATAGAGAAGAATGACTAGAAGAAGGAACAGTGGAAGAAAATGGACTTGAAGATGATGAGATCCAGATTTTAGAAAGTGAAGTACTTCAGGCGTTGAGAAGAGGAAAGAATGGTAAATCACCAGGACCAGGCAACATCAATCTGGAGTGTCTGAAATACACTGGTGACAAAATTGTGAAACTGATTACACAGCTCTTCAACAAAATGATACATAGAGATTCAATACCCAATGGAATGAAGCTAGGTTACATTAATACAGTATTTAAGAAAGGGGATCACAAAATTTGTTCAAACTGTCGAGGAATTTGTGTTAAAAACATATTAATGAGAATTTTCGCGAAATTAATTAAAAACAAACTGGAAAAAAATTTTAGAAACCAAGAAGAACAATGTAGTTTCACGGCTGGGAGATCATGTGTAGACCATATTTTCACATTACGACAGATATTGGCGGAACAAAGGGAAAAATCAAAAAATATAGGATTAATTTTCATAGATCTAGAAAAAGTGTATGATGCTGTTCCAAGAAAATTACTTTGGAGAGCACTACATATGGCAAACATAAACCCTTCCTGGATTAAAATGATACAACAGATGTATAAAGATAACATTTGCCAATTGAAAGTTGGTAATAAACTTTCACAGAAATTTAGAACAAGCAAAGGCCTTTTACAGGGCTGTCCCATGTCACCATCATTATTTAAAACCTTTATAGATATTAGCCTTAGAACATGGTCTCGTAAATGTAATAGTATGGGATTAGAAATAAGAGATGGAGTTTACGTACATTTATTGTTTGCTGATGATCAAGTACCCGCAGCACAAGATGGGAAGGATGATGTGCAATGAACTAGTGGTAGCATATAAACCTTGGGGTTTGAAGATTAATTACCAAACACAGAATACTTGAATAATGATTCAGATGAGCTATACATTGAAGGAAGGAAAATCAAAAAGATAAACACTTTCTGTTATTTGGAATCCATTTTAGAAATCGAGGGGAATCAATAAAAGAATTAGTAGCGGACGGAAGGTCATTGGGATGCTTAACTCATTCTTACGGAGCAGGCATGTAATGAGCAGAACTAAAAAATTAATATACAAATCCATATTGGAGCGTATGGTTCTGTATGGAACGGAGACCTGGGCAATTATCATGAAGCACATTAAAAAATTACAAGCTCTAGAGATGGACTTCTGGAGAAGATCGGCAAGAATCTCCAAGAAAGAAAAGATAAGGAACACCGAAATAATAAGGAGAATGGAAATAAAAGAAAGAATATATGAGGTAAGGGATAGGAAGAAATTACAATGGTACGGGCGTGTACGACGAATGGAGAAAGCCAGAATACTAAAATTGATACTGGAGTGGGGAAAGGAGGGGAGAAGAAGAAGAGGACGACCTGTAACCACCTGGCTCCAAAATGTACAGCACACAGTGAGGAGAATGGGCGCAGAGGAAGAGGACACACAACTCGAAACACCTGGAGGAATATTTTGAAAATATAGTTTAAGAACGTTTATTCTTTATATTGTATTATAATTTCCGAGTAAATTATTATGTTGGAGAAATATCCTCTATAATGAGGAAAAGCTCAAAATAAAAATAAAAACTGCACATTAAAACTCGGGACCAAAACAATTTCGGTACGTCACATGATATACTCTTCGTATAAAATGTGTATTATATTAACTGAAACTGATAAAAGGTGTTTATAGCACTTTGCGTGAATTATTAGTCATTGCCTTAATGGTTTCTTGCAATCTCACCCGCCGAGAGATGGGAGCAATGAATGCCACGTGTGCACAATGTACGAATGAATTTCTTCAGCTATCAGTCCCGGTGTAAAAATTCATTGAAGAACTCAAAATACGTAGAAACAAACTACTGATAGATTTTTGTCTTGAATTTATTTTAATAGAGTTTGCTTGTTGGAGCATATTGCCAAGTACATAAATTATAGACGGGATGTATTAAACGTGTGTACAATTACATAAAGACAATAGATTTAAAAGGATAGAAGTTAATTGGTCTGCAGAGAATTTTACAACAGATTAGAAAAATAGTTTATGTCTCGTTCCATAACATTCCTGCGTCCAAACTCCCGTTTGGTACGATTTCAGGTACCGGTGTTGTCTACCTATATAGCACAGAGAAGTTGGGAAAAACATATGTTGCAAGTTAATGATGAACTGACCAGTCGACATCAGTCCAAGAGTAAGTTCAATCTGATTACTTTAATGCATTAAAGAATATTATGTCAACTAGGCAATGACAGAAGTTAAAAAGCAGAGACAACCAAGCACCAGCTGCAGGGTGAAAGCATATCGCATCGTTTCATAATACAAAATCTACAGACTGTAATCTGGGACAAATCTTCGAAGATTTCTGACTAACAACTCTCGCTAGGACGAAAAAGACCTGACAAAAATATTACAAGGTAACAGGAAGAATATTGCGTCTTCTTTAGTGGAACTGCTGTCATTGATGTTTGCGATGAGACCACCACAAAAAGAACAGAGAAAGCCAATGCAGTCGCTTAAGGAAATGACGCAATGCTGTATGCAGTTTTTGTGGCTGTACTTTATCTGCTCTATAGAACAATAGTTCGATATCGTTGATATTTGCTTCATGTAACTTCTGTGTTCTCTTGTGTACAATGTAATATCTATGCTACTATGTTCTTTGGTTCATCACATATGCAAACAATTGTTGTGATTTACAGTACAGCTGTTTAACAATAATTGATTTCTGAACGTGATTTTTAAGAATATCTTCCTTTATTTTGTAAATATGTTAAAATGTCATAAATAAAACTGGATCAAGCAGATTAGACGTGCGTTCAAACAGATGAACTCTTTGTGACAGAGAGAGTCGGTGGCTGGCTTGCCATCGTGCAACATCTTGTGGGCTATTTCAGGCAGGGAAAGCATCGGTATTCCATTTATTACGACTCGGTTGTGAACGGACACCGATCAGCCAGAACAATATGATCACCGACCTACTATCGACATAAGCCCATCTAGGCGATAGCAGCGCCACCTGCAGAGTAATGACAGCTAGTCAGACACACGCTCGGAGCGTGTAGTACCAGCGAGCGCGCTGCTGGGGAAAGCGCACAATCCATCTGTGTTAGACCAAGAGCAGATTGTGACGGGCCAGAAGCTCGACACGACCAATACGGAAACTGCACCGCTTGTCGGGCGTTCGAAGAATGCTGTGGTGAGTGTCCGACACGTAGCGAAACAAAGTTGAAACCACTTCCAGACGCAGTAGTGGTTGCGCAGCACCCATCATTACAGATATCAGACTTCGCCCGCTGGGCGGACTGGTAAAACAGGACAGGCGGCGAACTGTGGCGGAACTACCATCAGACTTTAATACTGGATAGAGTACAAATGTATCTGAACGCACAGTGCACAGAACACTCGTAACGATGGGCCTCCACATCCAGCGATTCATGTATATGCCAGTTTTAATGTTGAGCCAGTAATTCAATAATTCTTACAGTGTCAGTAGTGATCATGTTATTTAATTGTTTCTTTACCGAAATGCTTGTAGATGTATGTATCTGTTTACTTGTTAGTTTCTTATTTCAAAACTGAGCTGCATGTACATGTAACAAAGTACATGTGACGCGTAGGGCCAAGTGGTTTTAAAAGCGAGAGGCATAATCTAATGAAATCGGACTACTCAGTACACATTCACACAGATCACACCATTTAATGCTGAGAAAATTACAAATTTTGAAATAACTGGATATTTCAACTCTTTAAACAATAGTTTATTACGTGGTAGGATACTGGCAGTGAACAGATTTGACATTTAAAGTAGCTCCTGATTATGAACTTAAAGTGATAGCAATCATTGCCATGAATAAAAAGTAATATCCAAAGATAAAATTCTGACCAAATAAAAGATGGAACTACGCACTTGATTCTGAGCGAAAGAATTACTCAACTGCATAATCCTTCGATACAGCTTTAACTCTTCATCACTCACCCAACACACACAGTTTTCACTTTCAGTCACCTTATACGTTGATCTCATGAACTTCCGCACCCCCTGAAATCCCTTAGTACGACACACAAAGAAATAGATCCTTCACCGTGCAGATAGATCACGGACTCATCTCGATGCAATGGTGATTTGTCGCATATAATTTCGAAGTCTGTAGAACGTGGTGAACGTAATTTGCAAATTAAATTGTCCAATGATGACGAGCCCTGTAGAAGCTGCAGATTCTTCCACGTAACTAATTACATGTAGCCATGGTCTATAGGGTAGCAGTCAATGATAATGGATTTTGTTACGTAAATATTAATTTCGAAAACACAACTTAATCTCATACATGTGTTGAGTTATACATTCGCCTTACATTTGACATCATACTTCCACTTCTACACTCCTGGAAATGGAAAAAAGAACACATTGTCACCGGTGTGTCAGACCCACCATACTTGCTCCGGACACTGCGAGAGGGCTGTACAAGCAATGATCACACGCACGGCACAGCGGACACACCAGGAACCGCGGTGTTGGCCGTCGAATGGCGCTAGCTGCGCAGCATTTGTGCACCGCCGCCGTCAGTGTCAGCCAGTTTGCCGTGGCATACGGAGCTCCATCGCAGTCTTTAACACTGGTAGCATGCCGCGACAGCGTGGACGTGAACCGTATGTGCAGTTGACGGACTTTGAGCGAGGGCGTATAGTGGGCATGCGGGAGGCCGGGTGGACGTACCGCCGAATTGCTCAACACGTGGGGCGTGAGGTCTCCACAGTACATCGATGTTGTCGCCAGTGGTCGGCGGAAGGTGCACGTGCCCGTCGACCTGGGACCGGACCGCACCGACGCACGGATGCACGCCAAGACCGTAGGATCCTACGCAGTGCCGTAGGGGACCGCACCGTCACTTCCCAGCAAATTAGGGACACTGTTGCTCCTGGGGTATCGGCGAGGACCATTCGCAACCGTCTCCATGAAGCTGGGCTACGGTCCCGCACACCGTTAGGCCGTCTTCCGCTCACGCCCCAACATCGTGCAGCCCGCCTCCAGTGGTGTCGCGACAGGCGTGAATGGAGGGACGAATGGAGACGTGTCGTCTTCAGCGATGAGAGTCGCTTCTGCCTTGGTGCCAATGATGGTCGTATGCGTGTTTGGCGCCGTGCAGGTGAGCGCCACAATCAGGACTGCATACGACCGAGGCACACAGGGCCAACACCCGGCATCATGGTGTGGGGAGCGATCTCCTACACTGGCCGTACACCACTGGTGATCGTCGAGGGGACACTGAATAGTGCACGGTACATCCAAACCGTCATCGAACCCATCGTTCTACCATTCCTAGACCGGCAAGGGAACTTGCTGTTCCAACAGAACAATGCACGTCCGCATGTATCCCGTGCCACCCAACGTGCTCTAGAAGGTGTAAGTCAACTACCCTGGCCAGCAAGATCTCCGGATCTGTCCCCCATTGAGCATGTTTGGGACTGGATGAAGCGTCGTCTCACGCGGTCTGCACGTCCAGCACGAACGCTGGTCCAACTGAGGCGCCAGGTGGAAATGGCATGGCAAGCCGTTCCACAGGACTACATCCAGCATCTCTACGATCGTCTCCATGGGAGAATAGCAGCCTGCATTGCTGCGAAAGGTGGATATACACTGTACTAGTGCCGACATTGTGCATGCTCTGTTGCCTGTGTCTATGTGCCTGTGGTTCTGTCAGTGTGATTATGTGATGTATCTGACCCCAGGAATGTGTCAATAAAGTTTCCCCTTCCTGGGACAATGACTTCACGGTGTTCTTATTTCAATTTCCAGGAGTGTATTTGACTTTAAACATGAAATTCCTCTTATGTGCCTAAGATCGCACACAATTAACAAGAAATACTCCAGCGCTGAACACGTCTACTTTCATGTACGATTAAAGCCAGAGACGCTGTTTCTAAGTGTTATTACACCTATTAGTTCCATATAAAACTCAGAACAATGAAAACGTCAGCTACAGTACTCCACCGAGCGGCATTAGCGTAAGTATGTAACCCTGGCGCTTGCGGTTACACGCTCCATATTCAACTCTGCAGGCACGCGTTAGACAAGAAGGCTAAAAGAAGTACTCGGCGCCCACAGATCTGCCTCAGTACAGCGTTATTTGCACTTGTTAGGAGTTTACACATGAAATAAAAAAAGATTGCACATTAAGAACTGCAGAAATAGTTCTAAAGGCATTTGTGTTCTTTTAAACACAACTATCTACAGCTTAACAAGGCCTTTGCAGTTTCAGGTCCCCATGTTTCTTATGTGTTCGGCGCAATGAAAATACTTACATGTTTCACTTGAAAACATTTAGTAATCGTACTGGTCATCAGTCAGTTTGATGACCACTTCTGTATTACTGTCTTGCAAATTACAAAGTTTTTGACGCACCTCATGACCTATGAAGCAGTGTTTCTCCCTCATTAAGCAGTATTTTATGATGAACATTATTACTGTGTAATGAAGTTCATCTTTCTAGTTTTGAAACAGACTCTGTACGTTAGAGAGAGATATATTGTTGACAAGATATTTTATGCTTCTTTGGTGTTCCTCATGAACAGCTACTTCACTAATAGTTGTTAGATTAGGCTTTACCTTCGTGTCAAATTTACAAAACAGACACCAGTTAGTTTTCTTGGTTATCGAAATATTTAGCCGCAATCGCGTTGCCTAATTAGGCAGAGGACCGTTTGATTTACACATCTACAGTTTCACTTTATAATTTGATTAACACTGTTCCGATCTCCTGTCAAAAGATAACATTTAGGTAACAAAACTTAACCCGATTGCCTCCTATTACACACGACAACAGTCAGTTTAAATTGGGTATTTACTCATGCGGTAATAACCAATGGTGTTACAGTACCAAGTGCTAAATGACACGCTCAATTAAGACGGATGCGGAAAACAGACTGAAAGCAAATTTCTCAAGTAAATATGCGGAGCGAATGTGTTGGAAAAGATATTCATACAGTTAATATGTTGTTCATAACACAACTTTAAAAGACTGGAAGACTATAATTTTTGATAGACTAACACATAAGAAATTAACAGAAAGTAAGTTTATAACAATAAAGCTACAGAAGATTTTGTTACTCCTGTTTACTAGCCAGTGTTCAGTACGATTTCCACGTGTATGGAGACAATAAAGGCATATATTGCTTGGTATATATGTTACCGAGGTACAGCATCCTCTTGCAGACGTAAAATATGCTCTAATGACAAAAACATTCAAACATTCAGAGTTTTTGATTTATTATGCTTATGATATTTATTTTTTGAGAATACTTTAACTGATCTTTGGATTAGCATTATATTTTCGAATATCCCATTTCACACTGAAAATTTGACATTAAAACGACGACTGCATTGTGTCTTTAAATTTTCTGTCCATATTTTCTGTGACTGTGAGAAGTACATATTCATTTTTTGTCATCTTTCTTTCCGACCGTCGTGGAACTGGGAGTTTCATTTCTGCCTTGGTATCTTCTGCCTATCACGCAGCAGCATTAGTAAGCTGAGCCAGCAGTAGCTGACAGGGATTTCCCAGTAAGAGGATTCTGCGCGTCTATAGGCTCGCGGTTTACCTCAAGCCTTTCCCAGTGCAAAGGGTATTTAAATTAAGTAAATCATATTAGACGGCTGTGCATTCTTTACGGTGACGATTTCTGAAGGCATTTCGGAGAATTCCAATTGAGACAGAATGGTCTGAGACAGATATCTTAACTGAGCGCTATATTTAACGAGAGGTTACAGATATGAAAATGTGAAACTTAACAAGGAATATTACCTCATGTTTTCTTCAAAAGACCAACGGCCAACTGACTCACATGCGGGTAACAGGGCAGAAAAAAGCTCGTTTATCACAGTGTAGACAATGTTGACTGACTACGGTGCATTCTCGAATAGCATAACTTTCTTGCTCTTAGAATTGTGTATCCAAGTTTAATTAGAGCCGCTGAGAAGTCTGGGACCTTTAATTAACGAAGTCAGTCAATTACGAAGTTTTAATTAGATTAAAAGTAGGAGCTCAGTAGACTTAGAATACTTCCAGTAGTTCGTCACAACAACTAATTGTAGTCTTGTTCGTTCCTACCAGCAGCATCCACAAATATTGAAACTTCAATATTTCTACTGTCATTCAGAAATTTTGATCAAGTTACTACTTCAAAAAGAGATACAGAAAATACTACCTGCTACAGACAACTAGTCAGGTTCATATTACTACTACTCCTGCAAAGACAAATTACAGCGGGTAAAAGTTAAGAATATAGCTGTAGCTAATCCTCTGATGCCACATAAATATTTCATGATCCACAATTACATTCAACAGTCTGTTTTACTGTTGTATGTGGCACACAATACCTTTTGCGATTCATTGCTTGAGACATACGTTCATGGCAGTGACATGACTATATACTGTTCTTTTTGTATTTGTATTGAGACGGAATGTAATAATTTGGTTTATTTCAGGGGTAGTAAAATCAAATTATGTAATAGCAACCAACGATAGAGAATTTTTTATTGAAATCTTCATTGATGCCGAAGTACTAACGGAATAGTGCTACTTGAATCATCAGAAAAGGTCCAAAAGATAGATTATATGGTGCCTAAAAGAATCATTATGGCCACTGCATTAAGCGACTTCCAGAAAGTATGAGCAGTATAAATCAGATAACATTGCACCATCTGATGTACAGTGAATATGGAATTCGCTATTTCACAATACAGCACTCTGGATGTTCTTGTGGCACTGTAGCTGACATGTTACGTCACAGCTATAAATGATGTCACTAACTCATAAATTGCTCCCAGTGCAAGATAGATTGTAACTGCACGGCCACCAGTCATGCTGAGAAAAGGAATTGTCAATGCTTGCCACAAGAAACACATAACAGTTGCCTTACACCTTATTATGACCATGGTTTAATCATGGAAGTGCCTAATGGATGTAAAATAAATTTTGTGACTGGTACAGGATTGATGTGAATCTCTCTTTACCCTTACCTGTTTTCAGTATAGCAGTTTAGCAGCCCATTCTTCTGTTAGTTTGTCATCATAGATGTATGGGTGAATATCTGTAAACGTCCTCTGAGTACTTAGTAGGGCAATTTCATTTCAGATATAATTTTCCTTCATTCTTGGTAAGTGATTCGGACATTTCAATGCGTATCCATAATTATTGGTATGAAAATGTCACCAGAATGTGGGTAGACTGTAATCCATTCCCTTTAAACAACAAATCTGCCGATTTCAACGCACTGTATATAAACTCTAAGTTGTGATTACAAACTAAATTCTACGGTAGAGCTCAGTTATATTATTGTCTAGTGACTCGTCAATTGATGTCACATGCATGTGGCCTCCTCTCCCACCCTCTCTCCCTCCTCCCAGATGGTTTAGACCTCAGAGAGACTGTGCTAACATGTGTACATGTGGTTACTGAGAAAGGTCTGAGAGAAATCGACACTTACTGATGCATTCAAACTTGACCATGTCTTCTGCGTCAGGAATATTAAAGAAGGAAATGTATGGTGTGTTTAATATTTATCTAAGTAGTAAACTCTCCAGCATGAGCTGTCTGGGATATTGCAGTGACTCCATGCAGACGAATATCACCTTACAGACCTCGATATAACACAAGATTTTGCTGCAGTATTCAAGAAAATGGAGATATGTGCATACCTAACATCAAACTACGACTTTTGTATACAAGAGGGCTACGAAGGCAGCAGCAATGTGATTCTGACTGACTAATGATATGACAGTTGGAATATAAATTTAATGTTGATGAGCTCCAACTGTAGATTAAAGAAATAGAACAAATTTATACGCGGAACCACACGATACCAGCATTGCTGTAAATGCCAGTGGATAATGGCCATATGTTGGAGTACTCCCAGAAAATGATGGAGCCGAGAACGTTTACCATATCACAGGATGTCACGCTTACAAATTACTTTAAACACAGTATTTGGAAAAATCGGGGTACGGCTGTGAGAAACACAAGGTAGCAGTATTACTCTACATAACAATGGAATGTGACCATATGTCGAAGTACTACCAAAAAATGATGGATCCAAGGATATTTACAAATTAATTGCATAGATGAAAAATGTGTTTATAATCTGTTATCCTCTTTAAGATCTCTTTATAACCTGTAAACCATCTGCATCTGCTTAAAACTATGGCTACGTAGTATCTAAATGTGGTAGTTCTGATATTGTGTATCTAGCAACAGGGAAGCCTGTTGTAGGTTACAAATCTGGTGGAGTAACTGCATTTAACGACCATTCGTTTGCTTTAGAGTTAAACTTAGAGTAATATATGCCAATTCCACTGGAATATGTAATCTCTTAACAGCACTAACAGTAAGGAAACTGAGTGCCACATGACTTGCGGCCTTGGATCCAAGTGTTTTTTGTGTCACAAGTGGAACATAACAACAGATAGGCCTAGGATCGAAATGCAGATTTTTTATGTATTTTGGTAACTGTTACAGACAATTTAGACGCGGAATAACATTGTGGCACTTAATTTGAAGATCAGAATTCGTTTTAAGGCGACCAGTACACCTTCATTGTAGGCTACTCCAATAGTGTCATTACATGAGCCACACGTATATTGTACTGTTACAGAACAATAATACAGATAATTGACATGTGAAAATGCTATTACGATATTGAATTCCATTGTACTTCCACCACGTGGGGTACAAAGATTGAGCTCTACTTTTCATCAAATGTATCTTAATCTTAAAATTAGTTCATTAGTGTCAATGTATGCAACAGACCGATTATGTATTTTCAGCAACATGAAACCTTTAACTACTCTACCACACAAATTAAGGAAGTTAGAGAAATAGTATCAAAATTTGAGTTATTATATCTGCAATCAAAACCTAAGTCCCGTTACCTGCACATTAACTTTACCAGAACTTATCCATATCACACCTACACGTTTTCCAATAACGGAGACAGAGAACATTCCACAAGGCTATGTTTCAAAATTGTGCTGTATTAAGCGCTGCTACTTTAGAACTTCGTTCATTTTTGAAGTGGATGGCAGGGTGTATCAAATGGTTCAAATGGCTCTGATCACTATGCGACTTAACTTCTGAGGTCATCAGTCGCCTAGAACTTAGAACTACTTAAACCTAACTAACCTAAGGACATCACACACATCCATGCCCGAGGCAGGATTCGAACCTGCGACCGTAGCGGTCGCTCGGTTCCAGACTGTAGCGCCTAGAACCGCACGGCCACTCCGGCCGGCAGGGTGTATCACCACACACATCTAGATACAGGCTTCCACGACAGTGTCACATGTGTAGAAGTGTGACATGGTGTCAAATCTGAAAAAAATGACCTTCAACTAATAACTCTGTTACTAACGCAATACTGCACATTTCATTAAATACAAATTATTGCTCAAGCAGTTGACGACTGTGCCTTTGGGCATACAGTTCGACTACTCAACGTCTCCACAGTTCAGTGAAGAATCTACATTATGCCTGAAAATTATGTCCATAGAGTGAAACTGGTCCCCATTAATAAACTCTCTTTTGCGATCAAGACTCATTATTTTATTACTGTTGAATTTAGAAATATGTTATCAAAACTCGTTAACAAATTACAGTACGGTATTTCATAGACCCACGAATATCATTAATAAAGATACAGGAAAGCTGAAAACAAAGCTCATTCGTACCTGAATTTGTCAGCAGTATTACGCTTAGTGCACTCTTCACAAAAAATACCGTCAAAGAAAAACATTTTACATATTAGAGATTTGAGTTCATTTTCCCATGCTTGAAGAAAATAATAATGAATTAAGGATGGATCCGCCTATTTGTAAAGACACAAATTATTGTTTTGTTTTTTAAAAAAAATGGTTCAAATGGCTCTGAGCACTATGCGACTTAACTTCTGAGGTCATCAGTCGCCTAGAACTTAGAACTACTTAAACCTAACTAACCTAAGGACATCACACACATCCATGCCCGAGGCAGGATTCGAACCTGCGACCGTAGCGGTCACGCGGTTCCAGACAGCAGCGCCTAAAACCGCTCGGCCACACCGGCCGGCGTTTTGTTTTAACACCCAAACATGTTTCACCACAGTTGTGACATCTTCGGTGGCTTTTTCTTTTCTTTTATGTTCCTTTTATCTTACACTGTGTGTGTCTTGTGGATGCCAACCAAGATTATCCACAGATCTAAATTAGTACACCATGTCGTCATTGTAGTATTTGTCGCAACTCAGGACAAGCCAAATACCACAATGATAACATGGTGTAGAAATTTAGACCTGTAGCTCATTTCGGTTACCAGGCACAGGAAACACATAAACGTAAGATAAAGTAAAAGAAAAGAAAAAAAACCACTAGTGATGCCACGACTGTGGTAATACATGTTTGGGTATGAAAACAAAACAGTAATTTGTGTACTCGCAAAAACGCGGCCCCAGGACGATGAAGTGAATTAATAATTAATTCCATGCTTTTGCAGTAACAATTTTACTATGTAAATATTTTAATAGTAGATTTTGTTGCAATGTGTGACAATGGAATGTAAGATTAGAATCGTATCAGAAAAATGTACAGCTCCATCAAGTGAGCTTGGAAGGGGTTTATTTCTTTGATTCTTGAATGAAATTAGTTCAAGGTTTGGCAGTGCTAATTCTAGTCGATTAAATATTGAAGTTTCACCTTTGTTACGTTTTGCCAGTTGCAGGTATATCTATCTTCCATCAGGGGTGGTTATACCCTGTGTCGACTGTAAATGGAAGTGTACGGGAAGTGCAAATAGTCGAGTATGGATCACAAGGGAGACACAAATTACTGCAGACGAGGACTCTCATTTAAGTCAGACATAAGAACTTAAAGTTCACTTCTCGGTGGAGTGCTGGAGCTAAAACATTTAAGTTATAAGGAAAGAGAAAGGCAAAAATTTAAAATTGTCTGACGTTAAATTATTTATTATCTACTTTCTTCTGATTTGTTCACAAAATCTGGTAGCAACCAGTACCACTAAATGATACAGATGTACACAGTTAGGACATTACTTGTTTTTAGAAGACTGGAGTTGGACGATACAGTGTTGTGATATCTGTCCGGTGAGGAGTACATCGACCGCACGGAATCGGCCATCAGAGATTAGCTCCGGATAAATCCCGCGCACTCCGTCCCACGCAGCGGTCTTTCAGACGACAAAATAACCTGCTGCATCTATATACTCGCGGGAGCTGCAATTTCCCTGCTCACGTACCGTGTGATTACTCAAACGGAGAAGAGCCATCAATAAACCAGCTCCCCTTCTGCCTCTATCGGTATGAGTGCTCCCAGATTGCCTTTGATAGGCCCAGAAGCTATAGTTTTTTTTTTCCAATACCAATAGATTTACTAAAGATACGATTTTTATTACTATAATTTCACATTTCGCCGGTGGTGTTAACTGAGAAAATTAACAAATCCTCGTTAAACCTCCGAAGTATTCTTTGGAAAAAAGAAACTGTTACGCTCTAAGATTTCCAAATGTAGAAGTATTCTCTTTCACAAAACATAAACGACTGCACATGTTTTGACATTAGAAGCAGCATATGAGCGCTTGTACACCACTGGAGTTTGAAAACGATGATGATGATGAAGTAATGTATCTTGCTACTGTCCGTGCATGTATGGGCATATTCTTAGTATCGTAGTATCTCACGTCTTTGTCATATAGATGCGTTCATTGCGTTTCCAGATAAATATGGTTGTATTTAGCGTACTTGTGATGCTCTGACACAGCATTCAGTATTACAGGACCCAATTCAATATTAGCTACGTGAAATACGGGCATCCATAGGTTCCATTTGTAGGTAATCGAAACTCCTTGTATACCATGTATACTGCTAACATGCTCCGTACAAATCTGAAAGTTAATAACTGCCAAAGATTTCAAACTCTTATTGATTATTTTCCACAGAAAGTCGTTGTTCAACCCTCCAAGCTCAGTTCTTCATTTGCACATGTGCTCATTTAAGTTTTCGTCATGAATGCAACATGTTCGAATGCAGTCTGTCTGAAAGACGAGTATACTCTAAGAGAGAGAGAAGGCAGAAAAATAACAATGAACCACGAAGGAATTACCTGAATTGGACGGAAATCGGTAGAGTGATGTTCAAGAACAGCCAGGAAAACGATTACACTTCCAGAAAAGTTAGATGATTTAGGCAAAAGACCTTCACAGATTGAAAAGTCACTGACATTTGAGTCCACCCCTGCCCCTTATGCAAGCAATTATTCGGTTTGGCATTGATCGAAAGAGTTGTTGGATGTCCTCCTGAGGGACACCACGCCAAATTCTGTCCAATTGACGCGTTCAGTCGTCAAAATCCAGACGTGATTGGAGGGCGCTCGCTATAGTGCTACAAATGTTTTCAGTTCGCGAGAAATCCCACGACCTTGATGAACAATATAGGGTTTGACAAGCACGAAGAAGGACAGTAGAAACTCTCGCCGTGTGCGGGTAAGCATTATCTTTCTGAAACGTAAGCCCAGGTTGGCTTGCCATGAAGGGCAACAAAACGGGACGTAGAATATCGTCGACGTACCGCTGTGCTGTAAGAGTGCCACTACAGAAAACCAGGAGGTCCTACCCAGACCACCGCTCCAAGTTGTTGGGCCGTATGGTGGGCGACAGTCAGATTGATATCCCACCGCTATCCGGGGCGTCTCCATATCTGTCTTCGCTGGTTATCGGGCGCAGTTCGAAGCAGGACTCATCGCCGAAGACGATTCTACTCCAGTCAACGAGACTCCAGGCCGAATGTGGCCAGTTCCACTGCAAACTGGCTTGATGGTATACAGAGGTCAATGGTAGTCACCACAAGGGGCGCCGTGAACTCAGCCCTCTTTCTGTGAGCTGCATATTAATGGCCCTTGTGATCAGATCGATGATACTGATGAATCTGGTGCTCTGAGTACCTCTGTTTTGTTCGATTCTCAGTTTCTCTCATCTGTCTAAGTCGACTGCTTCCCCCTTACGCTGCGTTTGTCCACGATTGACCCATTCCTGCCAGCATCGTCGGATAGTGGCATCTCTCCTATTCAGACGTCGAGCGATACGCCAATGAATCCAACCGGCTACTTTGAGGGCTTCTTTGAGCCCAGTTACACGTCCTCTCTCAAATGTTTACATCTGCGTCTATTCTTGACACAACTCTCTGCGAGGCCTAGTTACTATCTAATTGAGTACAAGGAATGTAATTCACGAAGATTTTATGTCCGGTATCGGTACGTCCAACCAACGGCCTAGCCGCAGTGGTAACACCGTTTCCCGTCGGATCACCGAAATTAAGCACTGTCGAGCTGGGCTAGCACTTGGATGAGTGACCATCCGGTCTGCCGAGCGCTGTTGGCAAACGGGGTGCTCTTAGCCCTTGTGAGGCAAACTGAGGAGCTACTTGATTGAGAAGTAGCGGCTCCGGTCTCGGAAACTGACTTACGGCCAGGAGAGCGGTGTGCTGACCACATGCTCCTCCATATCCGCATCCAGTGACGTCTGTGGGCTGAGGATGACACGGCGGCCGGTCAGTACCATTGGGTCTTCATGGCCTGTTCGGGAGGAGTTTAGTTTTATTCGGTATGTCCGCTGTTTACTATCCTTACCAGCTGCAGGGTAAAAATGCGCTGCAGAGTCATACATTCACACCTCGAACGTCAAAGCTTACAACGATGTATTTTCCGTCGATGCCTCTATGAATTTGTGACCAGTTTGCATAGCTCCTTTGTGGTTCGTCTTTATTTTTTATTTATTTTTTTATGTGTCTTACAGCGTATTTGTTGGTCTACCTTCAGCAGACACAGCATTTCTAAAAACTGCCTTCAGCAGCAATTTTGTTTCCTGATTTATATGCAACTTTCAGCAAACTAACCTAATGGCGACTCGCAGTGACCTTCAAGATGGGTGTTGCTGCGAAGAATACAACCAGACCTTGCTTCCAAATGAGTTATTTTTCACTGGATAAATAATAGAACATAACATGTGCAGTTACATCAGTACTACACGCATCTTTCATGTAATGAGTGATACACTAATAGCGACAGGAGCTATTAGAAGACCTTAGTTGCAATTTATCTTTATGTAACTTACGTTAATGGCCCTTGTATTGCTAATTTGGATTATTCTTCACCAAAAATAGTCAGATCGCATTGTTGTTGATACATGGGTCAAATTTCATAGACAGGGGAATGTTTTCAGAACTTGATAAGAGGAGACGCAATATGCTATGTAATAACAGGTTTTAAGTTATAAGATAGTGTAAGCTTCTAAGTTCTTTGAGTAAACTTCCACTTCTGCTACCGCTGTGGAAATACTCCATCTCTCAGGACATTGTTAGACAATCGTCAACTCAAACGGTGCTCTTTTATATCAGAAGACCTGAGCAACACAATGGCAAACGACAAACTCAAGAACACGAGATCTCGTTCCTTCTGTAAACCGTCTGACTGTCGATCACAGCAGAATGGCCGAAAAAAAACAGCAAGTCATTCACGCGAAGTTTCAACAACCTATCAGTTGAGTCTCGCCTCTCATAAATTGTATGTTCTGTTCATAATCAATACTAGTATATCTCGAGAAAACGTTGTTTCCAAAATTCTCGAAAAGTTGTTGACCAATTTACTTCAAATCTTTACTCGATACTCTGATAAACATTCGGATTTTCAGGGACTATATGAAGGGTGCCTGTTATTGAACTATAAGAAATAAAATCGTCGCAACATCTGAACGGTTTGCATTTGGATGTTCAAACTGCACGATTGGTCGCGGGGCATGATGGGAATTAGTTTACGCATTATGGTTTGGTTTAGCGACGAATCCCACTTGCATTTGGATGTGTTCGTCAATAAGCAAAACTGGCGCATTTCGTGGGCTCAGGATCCACATTTCGCGATCGAAAAGTTAAAGTTAGATATAGTGGGAATTAGTGAAGTTCGGTGGCAGGGGAGCAAGACATCCGGTCAGGTGAATACAAGGTTATAAATACAAAATGAAATAGGAGTAATGCAGGAGTAGGTTTAATAATGAATAAAAAATAGGAGTGAGGGTAAGCTACTACAAACAGCATAGTGAACGCATTATTGTGGCCAAGATAGACACGAAGCCCACGCCTACTACAGTAGTACAAGTTTATATGCCAACTAGCTCTGCAGATGATGATGAAATTGATGAGATGTATGATGAGATAAAAGAAATTATTCAGGTGAAGGGGGACGAAATTTAATAGTCATGGGTGACTGGAATTCGAGAGTAGGAAAAGGGAGGGAAGCAAACATAGTAGGAGAATATGAATTGAGGGTAATAAATGAAAGAGGAAGCCACCTGGTAGAATATTGCACAGAGCATAACTTGATCATAGCAAACACTTGGTTCAAGAATCATAAAAGAAGGTTGTATACATGGGAGAAGCCTGGAGATAATAGAAGGTATCAGATAGATTATATAATGGTAAGACATAGATTTAGGATCCAGGTTTTAAATTGTAAGACATTTCCAGGGGCAGATGTGGACAATTTGTTATGAACTGTTCATTAAAACTGAAGAAACTGCAAAAAGGTGGGAATTTAAGGAGATGGGACCTGGATAAACTGACTAACCCAGAGGTTGTACAGAGTTTCAGGGAGAGCATAAATGAACAATTGACAGGAATGGGGGAAAGAAATGCAGTAGAAGAAGAATGGATAGCTTTGAGGGATCAAGTAGTGAAGGCAGCAGAGAATCAAGTAGGTAAAAAGACGAGGGCTAGTAGAAATCCTTGGGTAGCAGAAGAAGTGTTGAATTTAATAGACGAAAGGAGAAAATATAAAAATGCAGTAAATGAAGCAGGCAAAAAGAATACAAACGGCTCAAAAATGAGATCGTCAGGAAGTGCAAAATGGCTAAGCAGGGGTGGCTAGAGGACAAATGTAAGGATGTAGAGGCTTATCTCACTAGGGGTAAGATAGATACTGCCTACAGGAAAATTAAAGAGACCTTTGGCGTCAGCCGTAGTGGCCGAGCAGCTCTAGGCGCTGCAGTCTGGAACCGCACGATCACTACGGTCGCAGGTTCGAATCCTGCCTCGGGCATGGATGTATGTGATGTCCTTAGGTTAGTTACGTTTAAGTAGTTCTAAGTTCTAGGGGACTGGTGACAACAGCAGTTAAGTACCATAGTGGTCAGAGCCATTTTGAGACCTTTGGAGAAAAGAGAACCACTTGTGTGAATATCAAGAGCTCAGATGGAAACCCAGTTCTAAGCAAAGAAGGGAAAGCAGAAAGGTGGAAGGAGTATATAGAGGGTCTATACAAGGGCGATCCTTCCCCCATGAACCATGGACCTTTCCGTTGGTGGGGAGGCTTGCGTGCCTCAGCGATACAGATGGCCGTACCGTAGGTGCAACCACAACGGAGGGGTATCTGTTGAGAGGCCAGACAAACATGTGGTTCCTGAAGAGGGGCAGCAGCCTTTTCAGTAGTTGCAGGGGCAAAAGTCTGGATGATTGACTGATCTGGCCTTGTAACATTAACCAAAACGGCCTTGCTGTGCTGGTACTGCGAACGGCTGAAAGCAAGGGGAAACTACAGCCGTAATTTTTCCCGAGGACATGCAGCTTTACTGTATGATTAAATGATGATGGCGTCCTCTTGTGTAAAATATTCCGGAGGTAAAATAGTCCCCCATTCGGATCTCCGGGCGGGGACTACTCAAGAGGACGTCCTTATCAGGAGAAAGAGAACTGGCATTCTACGGATCGGAGCGTGGAATGTCAGATCCCTTAATCGGGCAGGTAGGTTAGAAAATTTAAAAAGCGAAATGGATAGGTTAAAGTTAGATATAGTGGGAATTAGTGAAGTTCGGTGGCAGGAGGAACAAGACTTTTGGTCAGGTGATTACAGGGTTATAAATACAAAATCAAATAGGGGTAATGCAGGAGTAGATTTAATAATGAATTAAAAAATAGGAGTGCGGTTTAGCTACTACAAACAGCATACTGAACGCATTATTGTGGCCAAGATAGACATAAAGCCCATGCCTACTACAGTAGTACAAGTTTATATGCCAACTAGCTCTGCAGATGATGAAGAAATTGGTGAAATGTATGACGAGATAAAAGAAATTATTCAGGTAGTGAAGGGAGACGAAAATTTAATAGTCATGGGTGACTGGAATTCGTCAGTAGGAAGAGGGAGAGAAGGAAACATAGTAGGTGAATATGGATTGGGGGGAAGAAATGAAAGAGGAAGCCGCTTTGTAGAATTTTGCACAGAGCATAACCTAATCATAGCTAACACCTGGTTCAAGAATCATAAAAGAAGGTTGTATACCTGGAAGAATCCTGGAGATACTAAAAGGTATCAGATAGATTATATAATGGTACGACAGAGATTTAGGAACCAGGTTTTAAATTGTAAGACATTTCCAGGGGCAGATGTGGATTCTGACCACAATCTATTGGTTATGAACTGCAGATTGAAACTGAAGAAACTGCAAAAAGGTGGGAATTTAAGGATATGGGACCTGGATAAACTGAAAGAACCAGAGGTTGTAGAGAGTTTCAGGGAGAGCATAAGGGAACAATTGACAGGAATGGGGGAAAGAAATACAGTAGAAGAAGAATGGGTAGCTCTGAGGGATGAAGTAGTGAAGACAGCAGAGGATCAAGTAGGTAAAAAGACGAGGGCTAATAGAAATCCTTGGGTAACAGAAGAAATATTGAATTTAATTGATGAAAGGAGAAAATATAAAAATGCAGTAAATGAAGCAGGCAAAAAGGGATACAAACGTCTCAAAAATGAGATCGACAGGAAGTGCAAAATGGCTAAGCAGGGATGGCTAGAGGACAAATGTAAGGATGTAGAGCCTTGTCTCACTTGGGGTAAGATAGATACTGCCTACAGGAAAATTATAGAGACCTTTGGAGAGAAGAGAACCACTTGTATGAATATCAAGAGCTCAGATGGCAACCCAGTTCTAAGCAAAGAAGGGAAGGCAGAAAGGTGGAAGGAGTATATAGAGGGTTTATACAAGAGCGATGTACTTGAGGACAATATTATGGAAATGGAAGAGGATGTAGATGAAGATGAAATGGCAGATAAGATACTGCGTGAAGAGTTTGACAGAGCACTGAAAGACCTGAATCGAAACAAGGCGCCGGGATTAGACAACATTCCATTAGAACTACTGATGACCTTGGGAGAGCCAGTCATGACAAAACTCTACCATCTGGTGAGCAAGATGTATGAGACAGGCGAAATACCCACAGACTTCAAGAACAATATAATAATTCCAATCCCAAAGAAAGCAGGTGTTGACAGATGTGAAAATTACCGAGCCAACATCTCGTGGTCGTGCGGTAGCGTTCTCGCTTCCCACGCCCGGGTTCCCGGGTTCGATTCCCGGCGGCGTCAGGGATTTTCTCTGCCTCGTAATGGCTGGGTGTTGAGTGCTGTCCTTAGGTTAGTTAGGTTTAAGTAGTTCTAAGTTCTAGGGGACTTATGACCACAGCAGTTGAGTCCCATAGTGCTCAGAGCCATTTGAACCATTTGAAAATTACCGAACTATCAGTTTAATAAGTCACAGCTACAAAATACTAACGCGAATTCTTTACAGACAAATGGAAGAACTGGTAGAAGCGGACCTCGGGGAAGATCAGTTTGGATTCCGTAGAAATGTTGGAACACGTGAGGCAATACGAACCTTACGACTTATCTTAGAAGAAAGATTAAGAAAAGGCAAACCTACGTTTCTAGCATTTGTAGACTTAGAGAAAGCTTTTGACAATGTTAACTGGAATACTCTCTTTCGAATTCTGAAGGTGGCAGGGGTAAAATACAAGGAGCGAAAGGCTATTTACAATTTGTACAGAAACCAGATGGCAGTTATAAGAGTCGATGGGCATGAAAGGGAAGCAGTGGTTGGGAAAGGAGTGAGACAGGGTTGTAACCTCTCCCCGATGTTATTCAATCTGTATATTGAGCAAGCAGTAAAGGAAACTAAAGAAAAATACGGAGTAGGTATTAAAATTCATGGAGAAGAAGTAAAAACTTTGAGGTTCGCCAATGACATTGTAATTCTGTCAGAGACAGCAAAGGACTTGGAAGAGCAGTTGAACAGAATGGACAGTGTCTCGAAAGGAAGATATAAGATGAACATCAACAAAAGCAAAACGAGGATAATGGAATGTAGTCAAATTAAATCGGGTGATGCTGAGGGGATTAGATTAGGAAATGAGACACTTAAAGTAGTAAAGGAGTTTTGCTATTTAGGGAGTAAAATAACTGATGATGGTCGAAGTAGAGAGGATATAAAATGTAGACTGGCAATGGCAAGGAAATCGTTTCTGAAGAAGAGAAATTTGTTAACATCGAGTATAGATTTAAGTGTCAGGAAGTCGTTTCTGAAAGTATTTGTATGGAGTGTAGCCATGTATGGAAGTGAAACATGGACGATAACCAGTTTGGACAAGAAGAGAATATAAGCTTGCGAAATGTGGTGCTACAGAAGAACGCTGAAGATAAGGTGGGTAGATCACGTAACTAATGAGGAGGTATTGAATAGGATTGGGGAGAAGAGAAGTTTGTGACACAACTTGACTAGAAGAAGGGATCGGTTGGTAGGACATGTTTTGAGGCATCAAGGGATCACAAATTTAGCATTGGAGGGCAGCGTGGAAGGTAAAAATACACTAAGCAGATTCAGAAGGATGTAGGTTGCAGTAGGTACTGGGAGATGAAGAAGCTTGCACAGGATAGAGTAGCATGGAGAGCTGCATCAAACCAGTCTCAGGACTGAGGACCACAACAACAACAACAACAACAAGGGCGATGTACTTGAGGACAATATTATGGAAATGGATGAGGATGTAGATGAAGGTGAAATGGGAGATATGATACTGTGTGAAGAGTTTGACAGAGCAATGAAAGACCTGAGTCGAAACAAGGCCCCGGGAGTAGACAACATTCCATTAGAACTACTGACAGCGTTGGGAGAGCCAGTCCTGACAAAACTCTACCATCTGGTGAGCAAGATGTATAAGATAGGCGAAATACCCTCAGACTTCAAGAAGAATATAATTCCAATCCGAAGGAAAGCAGATGTGGACAGATGTGAAAATTATCGAACTATCTGTTTAAGAAGTCACAGCTGCAAAATACAAAAAAAAAAATGGTTCTAATGGCTCTGAGCACTATGGGACTCAACTTCTGTGGTCATAAGTCCCCTATAACTTAGAACTACTTAAACCTAACTAACCTAAGGACATCACACACATCCATGCCCGAGGCAGGATTCGAACCTGCGACCGTAGCAGTCGCGCGGTTCCTGAATGAGCGCCTAGAACCGCTAGACCACCGCGGCCGGCTGCAAAATACTAACACAAATTCTTTACAGACGAATGGAAAAATTGGTAGAAGTCGACCTCGGGGAAGATCAGTTTGGATTCTGTAGGAATATTGGAACACATGAGGCAATACTGACCTTACGACTCACCTTAGAAGAAAGATTAAGGAAAGGCAAACCTACGTTTCTAGCATTTGTAGACTTAGAGAAAGCTTTTGACAATGTTGACTGGAATACCCTCTTTCAAATTCTAAAGGTAGCAGGGGTAAAATACAGGGAGTGAAAGGCTATTTGCAATTTGGACAGAAAGCAGATGGTAGTTATAAAAGTCGAAAGGCATGAAAGGGAGGCAGTGGTTGGGAAGTGAGTGAGACAGGGTTGTAGCCTCTCACCGACGTTATTCAATCTGTATACTGAGCAAGCAGTAAGGGAAACAAAAGAAACATTGGGAGTAGGAATTAAAATCCATGGAGAAAAAATAAAAACTTTGAGGTTCGCCGATGACATTGTAATTCCGTCAGAGACAGCTAAGGACTCGGAAGAGCAGTTGAAAGGAGTGGTCAGTGTCTTCAAAGGAGGATATAAGATGAACATCAACAAAAGCAAAACGAGGATAATGGGATGTAGTCGAATTAAATCGGGTAATGCTGCGGGAATTGGATTAGCAAATGAGACACTTAAAGTAGGAAAGGAGTTTAGCTGTTTGGGGAGAAAAATAACTGATGATGGTCGAAGAACAGAGGATATAAAATGTAGACTGCCAATGGTAAGGAAAGCGTTTCTGAAGAAGAAAAATTTGTTAACATCGAGTATAGATTTAAGTGTCAGGAAGTCATTTCTGAAAGTATATCTATGGAGTATAGCCATGTATAGAAGCGAAACATGGACGATACATAGTTTGGACAAGAAGAGAATACAAGCTTTCGAAATGTGGTGCTACTGAAGAACGGTGAAGATTAGATGGGTAGATCACATAACTAATGAGGAGGTATTGAATAGAATTGGGGAGAAGAAGAGTTTGTATATCTATGGAGTATAGCCATGTATAGAAGTGAAACATGGACGATACATAGTTTGGACAAGAAGAGAATACAAGCTTTCGAAATGTGGTGCTACTGAAGAACGGTGAAGATTAGATGGGTAGATCACATAACTAATGAGGAGGTATTGAATAGAATTGGGGAGAAGAAGAGTTTGTGGCACAACTTCACAAGAAGAAGGGATCGGTTGGTAGAACATGTTCTGAGGCATCAAGGGATCACCAGTTTAGTATTGCCGGGCAGCGTGGAGGACAAAAATCGTAGAGGGAGACCAAGAGATGAAAACGCTAAGCAGATTCAGATGGATGTGTGTTGCAGTAGGTACCGAGAGATGAGGAAGCTTGCACAGGATAGAATAGCATCCCAGAAGCAACTTGTTGTTGTCTGTTTAAATATCACACTGTCATGTATAAAAGCGACTGCGAGAAAGAAAGTAAAACGCTTATTATCATAGCATAGCATTTTCTTTGTGGTAGCCGTTTTTAACGTATAAACTATATTTTGTCGTTAAAAAAATATAGCCTATGGCTGTCCGCATGTTTATGACAGTATCGTTTAATAATTTGCAATATATAGGTCAAGAACTTTCCGAGATCTTTTTTATTCATATTGAATATGGTTCAGTATAATTTCGAACTCCTTACCTTCGAAGTAGGCAAAGCCACAACGAGGTGTCGAAATGTGTGTCCTGACATAGTTCCAAGGCGTATCCGAGATTAGAACGTGTATACAATTCCTATACATAAATAGCAACTGCGTAGCGTTGTCAGGTTTGGCATTGTCTTAGAAAACAGTCTGATGTTAAGTTCACAAAGCTTTTTCTTCGATTGAAATGATCTGATACTTTAGTAGCTTAGTGGACGTATAAGAAATGAGCATTAGCGGTTCTTGGTCCCTTCGAGACGGACAGATTGTTGGGGGTGAGGATGAGGGGCGGCCGAAAGCTGAAGGCTCGGTTCCCTGAGGTCTAGTGTGCAGGGGTAACGATACGTCAGCATGAACCTGTATGGGATCTAATTACCCTGATTTTCCCCTTGTGACCACTATGAGAGAGGTGTGAACGGGAAGGTAATACATTGCACATATTGCACGCGTCCTTTTGTAATCTGCTCTCTGAGGATCGTAAGGTCAAGTCACTTCGCGATGGAAAACGCCTTCCGTGCAACACTACCTCTGGAATCCCATTAGGATTTTCGTAATGTCCTCGCGTTTAATAAGCGAGACCGTGACGGAACGAGTAGTTTTTCATTAGGTATTCTCTTTATCTCCTCTGTTGATTCTACCTGGTAAACATTTAGAGTGACGACCCTGTGTACTATCCATAGTACGTAAAGTATATATGTGTCTGTTAAATAAGGCTTATGAACATAATGCGTAATATTTAACTGCTACCCAGTCTACATTACGTCGGGAATACAAGGCGCCGCCATAACCACTTGGGTCACTACTAAATAAATTCTCCAGAGCAGAGAGATTCTTTAAAGTCTGTCCCACCACTAAGTAGGTCTGTGATTCATTTTTAAATGCTCATTACGGCCAATATTGGTTGTCAATAAGGAATTGTGTAATTATAGGCAATAGGATATGAAATAATTTTTCTCCAGAATTGTATGAATTAATGTAAAAAAATGCAAAAAAGAATAGACAATGGACACAAACGTCGATTAAACCTTTCAGAACCTCTGGCTACAATTACGTACATTAATTTCATTGTGTTTTAGCCACAGCACCGCTATTTTTCCCAAGGGAAACTTAAGGTACACATTTTTCATCATGCGCAAGTGCTGCCAACTGTTGGGCATCGCTATGAAAATAACCGCAAGTCACGCGCAGCACCTCGTGACTGCCAGAATACACTGATGTGCTTGTTTCATTATATTCGACGGTATGACTGAAATTGTTGTTGTTATCTTGTATAGCAATTATTGAATGATCATTTTGCTATTTATTACAGTAGAGAATAATTCGTAATTAGTTATTTTAGTTCATAAAATTAAGTATAAAAAAGTATGTTTTGAAACCGAGTAAATAATTTGTATAAATCTTGCCTCTAAAATCACTATAAAAATCACCTGAGAGCATGATTTTATTAAGGAAACTATTCCTTCCCCAGGAAAAATTCATTTCTGAAAAGGTTATATCTCACCACCTCAGAAGCATAAAGAGGAACGAAAAGAAAAGCATCCACTAACAGAAAAATAGTTGCATGCTGGGACTGCATTCACGCGAATTCACATTAACACATACTCATAGTTATCACTGGACTTTCTACGCGAAGTATTTGTTTTACTAAGTACCTGGCACTGCCTGGGTACGTATTTCTATTAGCCGACATCCTCCTTCGCCTC